>NW_021703785.1:65643069-66003409 GCF_005190385.1 Monodon monoceros | reverse complement strand
TTTATTTATTTATTTATTTATTTATTTATTTATTTATTTATTTATTTTTGGCTGTGTTGGATCTTCGTTTCTGTGCGAGGGCTTTCTCTAGTTGTGGCGAGCGAGGGCCACTCTTCATCGCGGTGTGCGGGCCTCTCACTATCACGGCCTCTCTTTGTTGCGGAGCACAGGCTCCAGATGCACAGGCTCAGTAGTTGTGGCTCATGAGCCTAGTTGCTCCGCGGCATGTGGGATCTTCCCAGACCAGGGCTCGAACCCATGTCCCCTGAACTGGCAGGCAGATTCTCAACCACTGCGCCACCAGGGAAGCCCCTGGAGTATTTTTGATCTGTGGTTGGTTGAATCCTTGGATGCAGAACCCACAGATATGGAGGGCTCACTGTACAAGGATGGAAAGCAAGAGGCTCAGAGTCAGATGTGGCTACTCTTCATGGTCCAGTGGTGCAGCCATAAGTCACGTCATCAAGTCTGTTTCTTGTGCACTCAGTGAAAATGGAATTGTAGCTTGAGTTCACTGAATCCTTCATAAAAATACTCTTAAAAGTGTTCTTAAAACTTCTAGATTTAAGAACAATGAAATGTAAAAGAAATCCCTACCCATCACCATAATGCCTTAGACGTAGGTTAAGGCACCCAGACTGTTAGTGAAGTTCTGTAGATAACAATCTAGACTTTTATATGAATCTTCATATTTGAGGGAGATTTGACTGTAGTACTGAGGCGTCAAACTCATGGCAAGCTTTTTAGAGAGAACTCTTCCTCAGGAAGCAGGTTTTCTACTTACAGGATGAAGCATGAAAATCAACATGTATTTTATAGAAAAAAAAAGGGTATATTTAACGTATATAAATTTCTTTGCCTTGGCAAGTATTTTACAATTGATGATTGATACCAACAGTTGAGGTAAAGATATACATGCAGTATAAATAGTATAAATATAATATTTAAAGGCAATATCATATTTTATTTCTATTGGCAAGATAACAATGAATAAAATACTGTAGTATTTGACAAGCTTGCTGCATCTTTCTCCTTTTTTTTTTTTTAAGAGGCACTGTGTTGTTAGGCAGCAGTGATGTGATTAGTATGTGCATAAAAATTAAGAAGTCAGGTAATTTGAAGAGAAGGGGAGTCAGAAATAAAACCATGTGTGCTTTTATTCTAAGTATCCTCTAGGTCCCAGCTTCTCAAGGTGTGGTCTTCGGGCTGGCAGTCTGGGCATCCCCGAAGCTGGTTCAAAATGCAGAAGCTCAGGTCCACCTCAGACTGCCTGAATCAGAGGCTTATTGTAACAATATCTGCGGGTAATCCGTGTGCTGCTAAGGCTGGAAAAGGCCTGCTCTAGGTGACACGACACCATTCATCCTTGTGTGCCTGTCATATTTCCTGAAAACATATGATCCCATCTCTGGAGTAGGATCAGCATTAAGGTAAATTAAAATTCACTAATGATCTTGTCTATGCATATTAAAGTAATCTGGCATATGTGGTTACAATTAAGATGTATGGAAGAAGTGAATTTGCTTTGCTCACAGGGCGTTGCCCAAATGGAAAATTATGGGTTTGCTGCCACCTTTTTCAGTAGGCAAGGAAACAAAAAATCCCTAGATCACAATTCAAACAGTATGATTTTACTGGTACCATACAAAACTCATATATAGCATTTTTATTTCTCTCAATAAAAGAATTGCACATTGCTGATAAAAGAAAACATTATATAAATGCATACAATATAAAAAGAAAGGAAAACACTCTTAATTTTTTTTTCTCCAGCATGAATTGCTAAGTTATGATACCAATCTCTCCCTGAAACCAAACACAATAAATTATCTTCCTCTCTAGCATTGTTGAATTACAATAAAAAACCAACTTAAATCCATTAGCAATTGGTTAAGGATAGTCCATTTGCTTAGTCTATACAATAATAAATAAGGTTGGGTCAAATGCATAGGTAGCTTGACTGACTAATGAAGAAACATGGAATTTAACAGACCTGTTTATATTTTCTAAAACTAATTGAAGAAGACAGTTTTGGTCTTAACATTAGTTTAAAAACCCTGTCTTTCAGATTGCAAAACTTTAATAAATTCTATCTTAAGAGCATCATATGTAGCAATAGTAGAATTCCCTGAAGCTGAAATGGTCCAGGACTCTTGAATGACCATCATCTCCCTTAATCTGGTGTCCAGAGTTAAATTCAGTGCAATACATTGGTAAGAAAATGCCAATTAACTGTGGACAAATAGGCCACTGGTCAACTAGAATGACGTTTAAGAACATTATGAAATGTAAGTAACGAAAACTCAACAGAACACAGAGGCTCCCTTTGGCTGTGACTCTGCAAAAGCTATTACACTCAGCTCTAATCAGCAGGGAAATACAGGCTCTCTTTCAGTCACTGGGCTGACTCCAGTGGTCCATAGGCGTCTAACATGCCACTGAAAGCTGTATCTGCTGGCCCCATGGCAAGCGGTAATCTAGCCTTAAATGCGGGAACGACTCCTCACCCACTTCTTTGCTTTAAAGAGGACTAAATATTGTTTTCCTTGCTTTATCCAACAGCCCACTCTCCGTGTCTGAATAACACAAACAAGCTGACAACATGTAAGATCCATTTAATGTGTTTTCCTTTGGTTGGCTAATCTTTGGTACGACATCAGGGCAGACTACGTATTTTCACACTTTGGCGTCAGCAGCAGATCCTGCTCAGCTTACAGGACGGCGGGGAGACAGCGCCCAGAACAACTTGGAAAGAACCAGGTGAGGAAGGGACTCACCGAGTCAGACTTGTTCCTTTTCAAAATTTGCAATTATATATAAAATTGATATTTTACATATATACAGCAGATAGAGATATACACACATATGTACATATGCTATACATACATTTATTTACAGTTAAGAATATGCTTCTTAGAAGCCTTTAAATAGCAAATTAGGCAATGCACAATGAATAATCCATTTAATTTTAAGTAACATAGATAAATGTTCTGATTTTTAAAAATATTATATTAGTAGGGATGTAGCCGTCTCCAGGAAGGCTAGGAAAGTTCTCAGAAATTCTTGCATCTTCAACATTCCGATTTCTCAGTGCTTCCATTTTTAAGCATTGTCAATCGCTTTCTCTCTCTCCCTTGCTTTCTCACGCGCACACTCTCTCCCACAAGTGTTTGCTTTCACTTCCTCTTCCCTGAGTTTGATGTCACACTGGGGAAAACTCAGATTTTAGTTTCTGGACCTTCAGCAATGAGGGGCTGAAAAGAGTTTCTAATCCTGGCAACTTCCGCTGCACACAGATGTCCAAAGCCTTTATTGTACCATTCTGGGGAATGACCTCTGCGGGGACAAAAATCAGAAAGGAAGTGGGAAATTCTTTTTCCAAATCACAACAATTTGTCATGGTCGATAGGGCTGTGCTTATGCCCTGAATGTCAGTCCACCTGCATTACACTCGGGGCTGCTGCGCCGAGGTTCTGAACACCTCGTTATGTCAACAGGGGCCTTGAAAATGCCTTTTTGGCCAAGTATTTGGTCTATCTATCTTTACAGTATTCACCAGGTGCTTTAAAATGATAGCGTCTCCTCAGGGTGATTCAGACTTAATTCTAGAATTTACTGAGAAAACCCAGCTTATATCCACCCAGACCAAGAACTCAGCATCATGAATGCCTTGAAGGGGTTGGATTTAAGTTAGTTCCCTCTCAAAGGAGGGCAACTGGAGGGAGCCGCAAAAGGGACAGGCTGAAAAGAAACACAAGAGGACTCGTATTTACTGAGCACCTACTACATCCCGGGCTCTAGTTCTGGTGTTTGCCCCATGCCCAAAGCACAGAAGTATAAGTGGGACAAAACGGAAAATAAAGATGAGCAGAGGACTTTCTCCTGAAAGTCAGAATTTTAGCGAGGGCAGAAAGAGGAAAAGCGAGGGGAAGGCACACATAATCTTCTAGAAAGCATGTTAACGGCAAGAGGAATAAAAGGACAGTGAAATAAGGGACCAGATGAGAAACGGCCCCAGCGGATGTGTGGCAAGCCTGTGCCTGCCGCCCCCAGGAGCCTGCTCACCTCAGGTCCACCCTGCAGATGTGGGTCAGCCTCGACTTGCCTGACCCACACGGCTCCATTAAGTACTGAGAGTCCATCACCACAGCCCGCACACCACCCATGAGCTGGGCTTCCTCGTGGTCCACGGAGAGGGACACCAGGGTGCACATTCCTTTGGGCAAATCAGTCTTCCAGGTCCTGCAGCAAAACAAACCCGCACGTCGGAATTAGGGCTGAGAGAGAAAGAAAACCCGGAGCACAGCGCTGAGGCTCACACTTATATTTTCTTGCTCAAATTCCAAGCCCAGTTACTTGGACTAAGCTAATGGTTTCCATAAGTGCATGTGAACTTTATGCCGTGCAGTTGAAAGCAAGGGTCTCAGCCCTCTGACCCAGAGGTCAGAAACGGTCTTGCAGCTTTCAGAGCTGCTTTCGGAATCCCAAACTGAGGCTGCAGAGGCTCCTGCACAATACTGAAGGGCTGGTCTCACCGTTTGGGAATTAGGACTCGCCCATTCAAGTCTTTCAGCAAACATCTACTGGGTGTGCCAAGCTCTGAGAAGCCACTGAAGACATAAAGGTCTACAGCCCAGGAGGAGAAACAGACCAAGAGAACCCTAAAGCACCACGGCAAGTGCAGTGATATGGCTGTGCAAAGAGCGCTCTGAGATCACGTACAGGGGATGGCTTCCTGGAGGAGGCGGTGCTCAACTCAAGTCTGAAAGGATGCTTAGCTTGAAGAAAACTAGGTACATGGCAGACTACTAATTGCCTTCAAGTCCCTGAGTGGCTCTTGAGCGGGAGAAGAAATAAATACAGTTGATTTGCCTCCAGAAAGCAGAGATATGAAGGTATGTTTTAATTCAGTGCAGACAAGAGCCGTCTCACAATGTGTACTCTTCAAAAATGGAATGGGCTATATGAGGGGTAGTGAGTTCACTGTTACTGGAGCTGTTCAAACATGGGGGGGTGTACCACTTGGGAAAAGGTTGTAGATGGAAGTCAGGAATCATGAGAGCATCTCTGTAGCAACCATTTCTACCGTAGGATGTAGGTTTCATTATTATAATCTTAGTTATTTATGTTACAAATCCTATCCCCTTGCTTAGTTATCTCATCTCTAACTTCGTTCTGGCCTGCCTCACCAGAAAGAGGAACTATTACCTAGAATTAGGGAATAAGCAAGCCCTACACAAATGCTTAGCAACTTCTCCATGGGTGTGACCATTTTCTTTTCATGCATAAGGCTGTGATTAATAACAAAGACTGAAAGTTGTACAGATTTGTGGGGATAAAATGGAAGAAGCTTCAGTGAGTATCACCGGAAGCTCCTGAGGAGCTAGAGAAAGGGATAAAGTAAGACATGAACATGGTAATCCCAAGAGGAGACCAGCCTCATGCGTGCTAGCCTAGACAGGGAGACGCTCTGAAAACAGGAAGTGCCTCAGCCCTGGACTCCTCTTCCATACCAGTCACTTTCTACCTCTTGTATCATAATCACAAGGAATTCCTGCTGCAGGAAACACATCAGGTTCATTATTAATCTTCTTGGGTGCCGAGTTCTTCTCCCTCAGCCTTGTGGTCCACCCACCTTCTTCTTCAAGTCTTGGATCAACTATCAACACAGTGAGACTCTGCTCTGACCACTATATTTGAAATTCCACCCCTTCCTATCCCCCTAAGATAAGTAATCCTATCCCCCTGCTTATTATTTATTGACTCTATTCCTATCCCCCTTGCTTATTATTTATTGCCTCTATCTCCCTAATAAAATATAAATCCCAAGAGAGCAGGGCTGCGGTCTGTTGTGCTCCCTGCATTATGTCCGGAGCCTCCAACAGTGCCTGGCACGAGGCAGTGATGGAATGATACATGAGACGTAGCAGGTGGGTGGCACTGCAGGATGAGTGGAAGGAGGATGGTTCCATGCACGGACTCCGGCCCTCAGCCTCCTGTAAGGGAGCGAAGAGGCAGGCTATGGCATGGCTCCATCCCCCCTGTGGCTGCCATCCTAGAACGATTTGATTTTCTGCTTGCAAGAGTGAAGGCATAAAGTTTAACTTCCACGAGGTGAGTCCCAATAACTGCAGTAATAAGCCACCCTTACAACGGCCCACATTCTCCACCAGGGTCCCAAGGTTGCTAAGATAAACACATATACTTAGGGAAAAAATGACCCTTAAAATTCAAGGTCCTAAGGACCAATTCCAAAGGCATAAATAGCCCATGTGAAAAGTAACCTTTAGTTTGCCATCAAGACTAGTTTAATAAACTATTTAAATTACACATTTGGGAATTTCACTAGTGATTCTTTTTATACTGCTAATATATGAGAAGAGACAGTATTCACCATCAGTTATCAATAAAAAAAAAAGGATGTATTGATTTAATTATATTTTATGTGGGTTTGTTAGAATCCTCAGTCCCTCTTCTTTCTGATTCAGTACTGACTCACCAGCCCATGTACACAGCTCTACTGTGCAACTTCCTCTTGTTGGTTGAGCATCCCCCTCCAAACCCAGAGAGCAGGGGTCCAGAACTCAACCCAAAAATCTATTAGAGGTAATATTTCGACAGTAGACACCAGCCTTGCAAGCCCTGTCAGGCCCTGAAACCTTTCTGGACATCCAAGTGTCTCAGCACGGTTGGACCTTCAGGGCTCTGTCAAGGTTTCCATGCCTGGTAATGAGTTATGAGCAGCTGAAGTTATACAGAGGAATTTTGAAGTTTCACACACTCCAGATTGAGAGTCACACCACTGAAGAGTTGCTTTCCCAGGGGGAGAAAGGCAAAATCAGGAGAAAAGCTAGCCAGGTTCAATCTGCATAATTTAGCAGAAAGTACAACTGGACAAACAGCAGTTATTTTGGGGGACTCTGGTCTGAGGAAATGAACAATATTTATGGCTTAATAAACTGTATGCTCCATAATGAAAGGGGCCATAAGAGAACCCAGCAGAGCTGTGAACTGGGTGAAAGAAGCAGGAAGTCGGGCATAAACACAGCAAAGTCAGATTTCACTGAGAGAAATGAGGGCCGGCTGAGTGTTAACAGTGGAGGCTGAACTTAGGTGGGAGACCTCTGAAATGCCTAAATCTGCAGCTCTTACCTGGCTTTTGGAGCAGAGCATCTTAAATCCCGGAGGCAGGCTTACCTGAGAACCAGGAAGTCTCTGGAAGGGTGAGGCGCCATGCTGTTCTGCACGTACTGATAGATTTCTGTTTGCTTGTCCAGGGTTTCCACCACCTTCCACTGCACGAAATCCTCATCCCACAGGTGGCGCTCCCTCAGCACGCGATTCAAAACCACCGAGGGGGGCGCTTCCACCTCCACAGAAGCCTTCCACAGCTTCAGCGGATGCCTGTCTCCCACCTTGGGAAAGATACCAGCACATGCTGAAGAGGTTGCTGGTTCCAACACAACCTACCATCCTTCACTGGGTGTTCAAAAAACATCACTGAGTATGTAACTTGAAAGAGTGACTCCGAATACCTCAGGTTTAGAATTTTTAAATGTTTATCCTTAAGCTGAAAAGAAGAATACTGATAATAAAAATGATAACCACCAACACACAGTGCTCCCTGTGTACCAGGCGTTGTTCTGATTTTAAAACAGCCCTCCTCTGACAGTGGTCCTACTATCATGTCCATTATGCAAATAAGAAAACGGAAGCACAGAGAGGCGAGTGACTCGCCCAACATCACACAGCTACGGGACAGAGCCAGGCCTGGGCTCCAGCAGTCTGGCTCCACAGTCTGCAGTCTGATTATGTGCAAACAGACTCTAGAGTGGGTGGTTGACTGATTCGTGTGTGGTGAAGCCCTGGGAACAGAGTAGCCATTTTAAAAGCAAAACAGGGCTTCCTGGGTGGCGCAGTGATTGAGAGTCCGCCTGCAGATGCAGGGGACGCGGGTTCGTGCCCCGATCCGGGAGGATCCCGCATGCCCCAGAGCGGCTGGGCCCTTGGGCCATGGCTGCTGGGCCTGTGCGTCCGGAGCCTGTGCTCCGCAATGGGAAACGCCACAACAGTGAGAGGCCCGCATATCGCCAAAAAAAAAAAAAAAAAAAAAAAAAGGCAAAACAAATCCCTGGTTGTAAGACTTGGCTCTTTGGGGGTAATTTTTTCCAAGACCTGAGAGATTACCTTTTTGAAAGCAAGTTCTGTGTTGTCTGTGTTGGAACACGTGACCCATCCTTTGAACTTTTCCTTGGCTTCCTTCTGGAGGCCCTGGATGAGATGCTCCAGGTACGTGTGGAAAGTGGCCCCGCTCTCCTCCAGCTGGGCCCCCAGGTCTTCCAGAGTTGGGGGATGGATCTCAGCCTCCATATATGAGTTATGAGACTGGGCCACCATCTCAAGCGGGACCTGAACCGATGGATGCACAGAAGAGTGACGCACTGAGCTACAGAAATGCTGAGACTGACAGAGAAAACAAAGTAGCATCGCCAAAGACCACGGTACAGGCAATGGGCTGAGTGCCGTGGGGCAAGAGATATTTGTCTAAGATCAGTGAAGGGGGCGGGGGCGGGCTTCCTCAAGTCAGGAAACCCAAATCTGTTTGAGGCTATATTTATTATTCAAAACACCACCATGACTTCCCATTCATTCTTTCCGTTTTCCTTTGATTTTACTTATTATACATTTTTATTCAATTTGGCAAAACTTGTGCTCAGGAAACTTAAAGTGCACAGACTTAAGGGGAACGTCAAGCATGACTTAGAGGTGGCTTTACCTTTGTGGCACACTTTTCCCTTTTGCAAATGACAACTTTGCCCCAACAGGTATGCCGGAAGTCTAGTTCACTTAATCCTTTAGCGTATCTGTGGCTGTATTCATAAGCTGTTACTGATCCTGAGTTCACAGCGATTGTTCAGTATCTCACACACACACACACACACACACACACACACACACAATCTAATCAAGTCCCGAGGTTACATCAAATATACCGTACTTGGCTGGCTGGCCTGGGACCTGGCACCTGAAGTTGATGCAACTGTTCATAAAATCCATCATCATGGTAAACCCAAGTGTCTTTAACTGTCAAAGCCTCAACTATTCAATATATAAGCTCACTCCTCACATTTCTAGGAGGCAAAGACCAGACCTATCGAGTGTACCATTGTCATAAAATCAGGAGAAAACAGAAATAAGCCATAAATGCAGCAACCATTCCAAGCGTCTTATCGAGTTCCAAGAGCTATAAGGAAGGCAGTTGGAGCCTTTCACTTACCTCAAAAAGTCTGTCGCATTCCATGATCATGTGGGCCAGCCCCTGAGCTGCGGCCAGATTCTCACTGAGGTCCTTTTGATCTGGCTTCCCGGAGGCATATTTCTTCTGGATGACTCTGTAATTGAGGGGGAGAGTCTTCAGCGGATCCCAAACCCAAGAGCTTTTCACAGTACACAGCTCATCCCTTTGTCATGTCTTCATGCCTAGATGTCACCCAGATCCCATACTTTCCCATTTCCAAATAGAAACAGTGACTACACATCTTAGATATCCTGAGTCAGGCTAAGAGTTTGACAGTTCATAATGGAAAACCTTGGAATAATACACGGGCAGGAATAACTGTTGGGGGAGAAATTAATCTATTTTTCCCAAGTTTGAAACTACTTCACTGCAAGCTGCCCGTGCTTGGGCCTTAAATCTAGCCTTTTAAAATTGAAGATTGTAAAATACTACTTTGTGTCCTTTTTCCCTCCTTCCCACTAACACACGCAAAACAAAACAAAACTCCAGGCTTTCGGGATCACAGAGGACACTGTGCTACTTTGACAATTCCCTGATGCTGAGCCACATGAATTATGTTCCTGCAAACATTTTCTGATTATGAATGAAGTGCTGACAAATCCCCAACTTGCAATACAGCAGGAGTTTTTTTAAGTAGCCATGGGGAATACCTGGCTTGGGATTAGCGTTCTTGCTGAGGAAAACCCACCTGGGGGAGCTTTCCTTCTTCAGTAAATTCAGATGGAAGAGGGAGGGGGCCAGACACACAGCCAGGTTCATGGGCGTCATCTGATTCTCCTCCACCGCATGGACCACGTCGTTGAGGAAGCACAGCAGCGTCTGCAACACCTCCCTGCTCTCATCGGCCAGCAGCAGGACGGCCGCCTGCACTGCCTGCAGCTGCTGCTCTTTGGGGACGTCTGCAGAAAAAGCGGTGCCGGGAGTTAGAGGAACAGCCGCGGAAGGAGCCAGCGGGACGGGGAGCGAGCGCTACCTTCCTAAGAACACACTCGGGGTCACTGTCAGCATCAGCAGTGACATGACAACGGCTAAGGGCGTGGAGCTGCCCCAGGTGGTGAGAAGCTTGACGAGCTGCCGTCGGAACCCCCCAGTCTCACTCCAGAACCCATAGTCTTCACAACGAGGCTGGACATGCAAAGGAACACCGTGCGCTGGCTTTTCATACTCTTGGAGCAATCCGCCTCCTCACCTACCTGTTTCAAACCTCTTGCCCCCCCCCCCCCCCCCCCCCCCCTCCAGCTCGTGAAGCATCCCCCAGGACGCCCAGGGCTTGGGGGAGAGGAACCAGGCCCCCCCTTCTCGGGCCCATTCCCCGTCTGGGCGGTGACAGGGGTGATGGGCACTGGTCAGCAGGCTTGAAAGGGAATCGGCCTGAACAGTATGAGGTAACTAAAAGGAAAAGGTATAGAAAAATGGGTGCTCCGTGCTGTATTCTGCTGCCCCCTGGCTGTGTTTGTTAATGATCTGTGAGGCCTGACTCGCCACCCTTATTCCTCTCACTCTGAAAGACACCGTCAGGAGCTCACGTGGGCTAACATGGTTGTCTTTCCTACAATACCAGGTTCTAGAGCGGGTCTCTGCAGCAGGTGTCTGTGCTCCAAAGGGGGGTGGGAAGAAACTGTTGGGATTTCCAGTGGTGTTTGTTTTCTCTCATGCTTTGAAAATACTGATGGGATGTGTCTTGTGATAGGCACAGTATATTATAGTATATCACAATATATTTATATTATTGAAAATACGTAAGTATACATGCTCAGATAGCTCCTACTGGCAGGGGTGCCTGATAAAAAAAATGTGGAGCCTGCTGCTCCGGGGGGGGGGGGGGCGCGGCTGTGGCGTGCCTTCTGCCCAGGTCCTGCCCCTCTCCATCATCGGCCCTCCCAGGGCGGGGCACACTGCAGGCCCCAGTCACCCGGCAAATGTGAGTCTCTGGAAGAGCCTGACCATGGGTTGGACATTCTGGAACCCACCCCCACCCCCACCACGTCCACTGTGAACTGGCACAAGACAGACCTGGGTTTGATAGAGGAGAGCCATTCTGTTCACATTATACAGAAACCTTTTTCCTTTTTCTTGCTTGTGCTGAAGCAGAAGCAGATACTCCTAATGACCTCGGGCTTGTCACTGAAGTGTTATAAATTCAGCTGGAGCCCTTGAACTGCCTTTAAATAAGCTGCTTTAGGTAAGATGTCCAGTGCATGCATTGTTTAGCTTTAGGTTGCCAACCTTCTCTTCTGTGCCAAAATTTTTGAAGAGTCATCTGTCGTGGCTACAGGTTGTCCCAGCTTCCTTCTACTCTCCCTCAGAAACTATCTTCTGTCATTTTCTACTAAAGGTGCCTGCAAAGGTCAACTACCAATCCCTAAATTCAGCATTCGTATCGGATCCTATCCTCTTTGACTTCTTTTGTGGCACAGAAACTCCTGTGGTTCCTGCCTCTTTCCTGGCTCTCAGAAGACTGTTCTAGATCTGGATTTCTAGGTGCTGATAACTGGCGTCCACACAGATGGCCAGCAGCACTTCAGACTGCACGTCCAGGCTCCTCCCTGCCCCAGATCAGCTCCCCTCCCCCTTTTCCTTTCTGAATGCTCTTTAAAACTATAGGGTCGTCTTTGATCCGTGCCTCCTCCTCTCTCCTGTAGACCGTGGGCTTCACATGTGTTCATTATCCATCCAACACTCTAATTAATCATCTGATGAAAGTCCAAGAAGTAACAGAGCTACAGTTGGACCTGCTCTGGAGAACAGAGGAGGAACTGTCCCTCTCTTCTCCACAGCCCTTTGGAAACTTTGACTCCAGAGTCTATCCCTAGAACATCTTTATTTCTAGTCTTGCTGCTGGAGGTCCCCACAGGTAACCCAGAGCCTCAATTAATGTGATGGCTCCCTAACCCTCCATTCTCGTCCTGTCCAGTACCTCTCGTTCACCACTTCCAGATTCATGGGTCAAATAAGCAGTTCCAATGGACATGCACCCTGTGGCACAAGCCTGGCTGCCTATGAAATACCTACTCTCTCCTTCTTTCTCTGTAAGAAAACCCACATTCTGTTCAGGTCTGGGCTGTAATGTGCTCAGGGAAGTTGGGCCCCTCCCTCAAAATCACGGGATAACCATGTTGGCCTAGACCAAAAATGGTAATGCCATTCCTCTTCCCAGTGATTGATTTAGGGGAGAAAAGTGTAAAATTTCTGGTCTATGGGACCAAGATAAATGCTAGGTAGGCATTTCTGTAAATTTATCTCCCTGATAAAAAGAGACATATGGGGCTTCCCTGGTGGCGCAGTGGTTGAGAGTCCACCTGCCGATGCAGGGGACACGGGTTCGTGCCCCGGTCCGGGAGGATCCCACATGCCGCGGAGCGGCTGGGCCCGTGAGCCATGGCCACTGAGCCTGCGCGTCCGGAGCCTGTGCTCCACAACGGGAGAGACCACAACAGTGAGAGGCCCGCGTACCGCCAAAAAAAAAAAAGAGACATATGCCCAAGGAGAACCCTTCTGCCTGCCTCTTGCCTTTGGATGTGATTTTGGGAAGACATGATAAAGATGAGTGGTGGCCGTCATATTGTGACCTTAAGGGGATGACAAGAGACGCTGACCTCAGCCATGGTGTCACTGGATTAACCAACTCTGGAATTATTAAAGTCCAGATTTCTTGTTGTGTGCGATTATATAATGTCTTTATTATTTAAACCAGTTTGTTGGATTTTGGGTTCTGTGTTTACAGCTGAGAGCACCGTAACTGGTAGCTCCCTCAACACCACCCAAGGGGTCCCCGCAGTGATTAATGAATCAAATATGAACTCTTTGCTCTAATATTCAGTGCCCTTCCTGGGTACAGCCCCAGTCTAATTTTTGGAGTCATTTGATGCTGCACTGGACAGTTACCCTTCCTTGCCAGCCAGACAGAAATCCTGTAATCTCCTGACACATGAGCTATTTACTTCACTCAGCATGTGTTCCTCACGTGTCTCAACCTTCAGTTGTCACTTCTCTACCAAGTCCTTGTTCTTCATCTCAACCCCCTTGGGTGCTCTTTGTAACCTTATCATGGGATTTCTCCAGTCGTGCTGTTTTGCAGTTATTTATGTACATGCCTTGTCTCCCTCAACTGTAAGATGCTTAAGAGCAGAGTTCAGTCTTACCCGTCCATGTGCTCTGCAGTGCTCAGCATGGTGCCCTGAACATAAGCAGAACTCAGAAAATGTTTGCTCAGCTAAAATAAGCCCTGCTTTGACCTGTTTTATTTTGCTTGTGAGTCTCACAAAGGGCTAAAAGCATTTATCTCTTGGAAATAATCTGACTTTAACCTTAGACTAGTGTCAACCATAACCTGAGAACTGATTAAATGTAAAGACTCATATATGCTACATCCAAACCGTAAGGGAGGTTTAACTGAAAAATGCAGCTCAACCTCTTACAGCAGAAACATCATGAATTCCCTGTATTTAGCCTCCAGCAACATGTATCACTAGTTTAACTTAACCTATTCACTCTGACAAAATAATATTTATTTAGTGGGTCACCACTTTATCCTGTTTTTACAAGTGGTACTTGTTATAATCCTTTTCGAATTTGCAATATTATAAACTCCTGAAACACATTTAGTACAGAATTCTCAACAGCAAGAATCTTTTTTCGAGTTGGATCAATTCCATGTCAAGGTCCACTTCATGTATATGTTGCTAAAAACTCAAAAGTCCACAGGCCAAGTGTTTTTTTCCTAAAGAATTGAGGCTTGGACCATTAAATACTTACAGTTAACTGTTGAACAACACGGTTTGACCTGTATGGGTTCACTTAACAGGCACATTTTTTTTTTTTTTCAATAAATACACAGTCAGCTCTCCCTATACTTGGGTCCTGAATTTGCAGACTCAATGAACTGTGAATCCTGTACTATGTTTATGATCGTGGTTGTCTGAATCCTCGGATGCCCAACTGAGGATATGGAAAACCGACTATGGGACTTTAGCATCCTCGGTGGGTCCCGGAAGGAATCCCACAAGGTTACTGAGGGACAACTGTATAACCATAACAGTGCAGCTAGAAAAGAGCCACGTGTTCATTTCTAATACCATCCCCTACTTTGCAACTATCTTTAGCAGGATATGTTGTTAAATCAATACTTGCTTTTTTCAATGATTAATTATAGGGGTTTTGCTGAGAATTATCAACTTCACATCACTTAAAAAGTTCTAAGTGAAAATATAAATTAGTTGAATTAAGCTTAAGCCTTGATTTGGCTTGCTTACTTTTCAACAATTAAAATACATTGCATTAAAACACATTTCCTTTTATTTCTAGTCATTTTAACACATTTGGATTTCATATATCCCAAGGAAATGCTTTCTTTTTAAAAACACCTATATATAAAATAAATTCTATTGTTACCTTTTCATTTTAAATTTATTAAAAGTACATTGAAAGTTAGTTTTTATATCCTACATAAAACCCTATGGAGCAGGAAGATTTTGATGTCAAAAACGTATTTTCAAATGCATAAAATATAGCCTGGAGATTTCCATATTGAAGTGTGAACAAAGTTTACTTCCGGAGAGGAAGGTAGAATTGTAACTTTTATATACTTCTTCATGCATTACTTGTACAATTAAAATTCAATCTATAGAATTTTGTTTTTTAGGTGGATGAATGCATTTGAGAACACTGATCTACCTTGTTCCCACTTACACTGATAGATGTGGAGGAAGGTCTCGCTGAGCTTGTTGGTGAAAAGAGGCTCAGGAAGGTCCCGGAAGAACTGCTTCACCATATCCGCCACGTCGTAAGCGGATTGGTCCTCGTAGCTGACGTTCTCAGGAAAGCTCTCGTTCATTTGACGTAAGGCATGGATTCGAGACTTCACGCCTGATTTTCGAAAAAGACCCACCTGAAACAAGCCACAGTGACGTGTTAGTGAGGCCGCCTTTACCCCAGACGTTTTCTTCCTACTGCAAGCACGCTGACGGAGATGAGAAGGCAACAGGACCAGGACTCGATGACTTGGAATTGCATCCAAACTAGTATATTGTAAATTACTAACTTAGCTACTTCGGGCAGTAGCTGAACACTGACTTCCTCTCCCATGAAATGAAAATAAGAATAATAGCCCACCTTACAGGGCTCCTGAGAAAATATACGTGATTGTGCTTTGTGACTTGTCAAGTCTTACAACATGGTAGACGTTATTTTTTTATTCATTTATTTAACAAGTAATGATTAAACACCCCCTATATATCAGGCATACTTATATCTACTAAGAGTCATTAGTGAGCAGGTCAGACAAAATTCCCTACCTTCTGGTGTGTATACTTTAGTGGGGGTTTTGAGAAACTTCTGTCAATGGAAGGTTTGGTGGATCCCAGATAGGTAACCATATCCAATGCCCCTTTGAGGGAGAGGTTTATAGGGAATATGCTCATGAAACAAAATATCGTTAAGCACATATTTTGATTGATGGGTCTTATATGCTTTTCTTCTTCAGAATCCTTGTAACATACGCTTCTCATATGATGCACTTACTACTCTACCTGGTTAGTTAGTATGTGTAGAAGCTATGGCTGTAGTGAGAATGATTCCTAAGTGGCTTTTCTTCAGTCTTCAAGACACTGTATTATGCCTTTTTCATCCTTAGGGCTTAGACGACTCCTCTGCTTGATAAATGAAGGGAGCAATAAGGCACCGTGGGGATAACGCCCCTAACAGGAACGAGCCGGGGGAGCAAAGCCCGATGAGGATGGAGGTTCCTGCAGTGGTTTCCAAGTTATGCTGTAGGCTCTCCCCAAGTGGACCTGCCGTCACCCCAAAAGAACTGAGCTTCTCTGGGAGCCCAGGCTTATGGTGAATTCGTATGTCTACTATTTTTAAATGCCTATAGGGCACTGAGTTTCTCAAAACTGGTTCTTCAACCCTCAGTCTCCACTCTTTTCACTCCCCAAGTGCTCACTGGTTGGCCCACTTCCACATTCCCAGTGGTCAGAGAGGTGGGCAGCGGCCTTGAGTCAGCGCTGCTCTCCCTCCTTATTCCTGGAGAGACACGCCAGGTTGTCTCACTGGCTGCTCTGTGTGCCAGGCCGGCCTCGACCCAAGCTCAGGGGTCTGAAGAGAGCTCTCTTGGTTGCTGCTATAAACAGAGAGCAGCGCCAATTCTTTTAAACTGCGTAACAGCAAGGGAAGAATTCCAAGCAATTAGAGAATACTCAGGTTTTTGTATACGTCAGCTGAATGGATCGCAGGGGCAATTATACACCGCTACTTTTTGTGGCAATAAAGACAGAATTCTTAGTAATACTTCTTGGCGTTCCAAGGCTTACCACCCTAATTTCACAGAACAGGATATTAAGGCATAGTGTCACTTAAAATATTAATTGCTTTCTTTTTTATTCTTAAAGTTTGGAATGTCTAGAAAATGCAAAACATTGCCAAGAAGAATCTAAAGAGCATTTCTCTTCCTCTGGCAACTACTCCAAGTTTCATCAAAGGGCATGAGAAGAAAGCACGTCCTGTCAAAAGAAAAGTTCAAGATGTCAAATGAGTGATTATCGAAGTGAGATCCAGCCTTGATGTGTTTACATCTCAACTCTTCGGATTCTGGAAGGAGGCCCGGGACCTTGCCTCAGGGCTGTGCTGCGCGGGAGTTCTCAGAAGCCAAGTGCCCCAGAGGTGAATTCCTCAGTGTGACTCACAGTTATCCTCCTGTGCGTTGGTATTATTCCATTTGAGAATTCCTGTTATTATTATGTTTTAATGGTAGAGAAATATTGATCGGATTCTATAAAAAGAATAAAGCAGACAAGTGTTTGTGAGGACATCGCAGAACGAGATTCCTCTTTTGTCCTCTGTGTCTTGCTGGCTTTGATTTTGGGTGCACAGTGACGTGCAGGCACACACACATCCCAGTGATGTTTTCTTTGTATTGTTTTGTTTCCAAGTTTCTTTCTAGTTTCAGCAAATATTGTGATTTTAATTATTTTAGACATGTCTGGAGCTCTCCAGCTGCGGGCTCTGAGCTGCTTGTTCTGACTTAGATCTCACAGGATGTCCAGAGGGTTGTCAGGTATTTATTTGTTCTGCCTCAATTTCTGACAATAACCTTCCCGTCCCACCCTTATCATCCAAGGGACGTGGGAAATATCTGTGGGTTCTGGGGATTTTTGTTGGAAGCACCAAAGGAAAGTTTTTTTCCTAAGCCTAATAAAGTAAAGGTGGTCTGAAATCAGACTCCAGATGTTGGAGTGGAGGATGGCGGAAGGGAAAGATGGTAAGGGCGCCTGTCTTCAAAGATGTCACTGAGCTAATGTAAGAACTAATCCTGGAACTGTCCTGCTTCCTGCCTTCTTGTCATGTGACCGTGGGAATTTTCTATAGTTTAAGCCATTTGGGGGCAGGGCTTCTGGTCCCTGGAGTGAAAAACTCCCTGGGCGTGGTAAATAGAAGCTTCCTCTAGTGATGTAGAGGTCCTGGAACCAGAGAGAAAAGCTTCTCCTACCCATCATCATAGAGCAACCAGGGGTGTTGGTCCATGGAGTTGGCAACCATCATTTCTTCTTCTGCAAAAAGCTTTCAGAGCAGTGATAAAATAGGCATTTTTGGCTAATTTTTTTTTTTTTCTAAGTAAAAAGTGGAGGACCAAAGAAACCACTTTAAAATGGGTTTCTTCTAAGGGCACCCTTGTCATCATAGCCAATGGGAGGCAACTCCGGACCCTTCAGCTTCATTATGAGGAGGACCCAAGATGTGTGAAATGTCTTTCATTTGCTTCCGTGTCTGTCACTGGCGGGCGGGTGACCTGGGTAGACACACGGGGACCCACACTTGGTTTAACGTTCTGCGGTCACCGTTTTGAAATTCTTCATAATTTATATGCACTTTCATTTTGCACAAGGCTCCACAAATTACACAGCAGGGCCTGCTCTCATGTACCTCGAAAG
Source organism: Monodon monoceros (assembly GCF_005190385.1). Classification (NCBI taxonomy): domain Eukaryota; kingdom Metazoa; phylum Chordata; class Mammalia; order Artiodactyla; family Monodontidae; genus Monodon; species Monodon monoceros. The sequence goes on along the minus strand of NW_021703785.1, from coordinate 65,985,184 downwards.
CACGGCTCTAAGACTCTCTTAAAAGGTAAGAATAGAGGTCAGCAATGCGAAATCCAGTTTTTAAGCTTTTCTCTTGCACATAATCTCTCATTTTAAAGATAAAAGGATGAACAATGAGTGTTGCTCTGATCTAGTTTTACTTTCCTCTCTCTTTAGTCTTCCACCCAAAAACTCAGCTATGAGAAAGCAAGGACTCAAAGTATAATTTAAACAGATAGGCGCTGGAACATCACTCATCTTACCGGAGGTAGGCAGCAGGGAGGGTGATGAACAGGCGGCAGGTCGAGGACACTTGTACTGAGTATGAAGTGTCTTCCCAGCATAATTGGGCTTTTAAAACTTACTGCTCCATTAGAAGGAGAGCCTGGGCATGAGTGCTGCATTAGAACTCAAATTTCATCTAAATAATATTAAATCTCCTACTTGGCGTCCTGTTTATGCTAATCCTTGCAGCACTTAATGATGTTTGTCAGGACTTGCATTTCCTCTTCTTTAGGGATGTGCTCCGCTAATGAAGAAAAGTTGCTTTTATTGAGAGAGAGAGAGAGGTTCCTAAGAACAGTATGTGGTGGGTTCTTATTTGGAGCACTGCGGGTTTAGCCACTCTCTGCTGTGACTTCATATTCATCAGGGGCTGGGTATAACCTATCCTTCTGTGCAGTTGATGTAGGGCAGCAATAAAGCTCAGCCAACAAAGCCCGCTCGTCTCACAAACTGCTGTGTCTGAATACAAATGGTTCAGAACCGAAGGCTAAACTCCCTATTTCATCTCCAGCCAGCTGCCAGGGCAAAAATGGATACACTGTGTTTCCTCATGTGGAAGCTGTTCTGCACTTGGGGGTGCAGGAGGTGGAACGGTGGTCTTGTTTCAGGACCCTGTAGGGCTGTCTTCAGCTGTTTGCGATGAATGTTTGAGAAAAATGTGTAGCATGAGGGAGAGAAGCTGAGCTTACTGCAGGAAGCCTCCCTCCCCGGGATGAGGAGCTGAGCCTTGGGACAGTCTTGCATGGTAGTTCGAGGGGACCATGTAGAGGCAGGCAGGCAGCAGAGAAGCCAGTTAAGGGGGGTTTAGAGGAAGAGTATTCTGAGACCCTCTAGTCTTGCACGGCCGGGGGGCTGAGATCTCAAGAGCCTGTGTAGACCTGAGTCTTCCCTTCAGAGGAGGGTGCCGTTGGCGAAGGAAGGACCCTCATCTCGTGTGTGTCCACTCCTTCCTTGTGACCCTTGTCCCTCCTCTTTCTTTTCTGACTCATTGGCTTTTATTTGCTCGAGTTTGCTCTTAAATCTCTAGAACAGTCTTCCTCCTGAGCCTGGTTTTCTTCGATTCTTATTATGTTTCTCTAGTTTCCCCTTGTCCCTTCCTATGACCACCTTCCTTCTTCACAGGGACCAGAGGGGGGCTCTGTGTGCTGCCCACACTGTGTGCTGATGAAGGGGAGGGACATACAAGGTGGGGGCCCTGCTGGCGTTGTGTACCCCGTAAGGGGAGGAACTGGATTCCACGCAAGTCCCTTTGACATCTTGAGGATTTTTTCTTTTGACGGATACAAGAGAAGGGTTGCCTTGTTCATTGCGGTTACCTTTAGAATCAGTATTTATGCCTCTGAAATGTCTTTTTTCTTATAAAGCTTTGCCAGCATACTGTTTTTCAGTGTGGCGTTCTTCCAGATTTACAAAAAAAAATAGTTATAGGCCTGAAATGGAGGCTGGGAGTAAGCCAGTGAGTAGAGATTGAGGGGGTTTTGGTGCCACTGTCCTTCTCTCTGTTCATATGACTTTGTCTTCAAACAGGACACTGGGCCCAGTAACAGTAGTGATGCCGGTGATACTCATTATTCAGAATCTGCAGGGGGCGGGATTGGTTTCCATTCTACATAAAGACTATGCGGTGAGTAGAGTGGTGGTATTACAATGCATTTATACCCAATCTTGTTCGAGAAAGAATTCAAGGTGACTTACAGTGATCTAAAAAGTACAGTAAGATGCAATTAAAGATAATAGATGAGAGGACTAGAGCAAAAGGAAAATAAAGATAGAAAAGGTTAGCAGGAAGTAGGAATGAGGTTCACACACAAAATTCATGCCCCCAAATTATATATATTTACTACAGGCAGAACATGCATTTGGCTTCAATAATTCTAGCAGCCAGTGTAGAGAGGAAAACATATCCAGCTGAATGAGTCTGGTGTACCTAATATAAATACAGACCAGTTATCTAAAAACAACAATCTTTTCAGGTGCTGGGGCCAGAGAAAAAAATTCTTTCATTCTTACAGAAAAGACACCACATGATATAATGATCAAATTCATCAACACAATCCTGAGAGTGAATTCATCAATGAGTTGTTTCGGGCCACTTCTCAGAGTGTCCCTCAATGCTAGAGATGGCATCACCCCAAAGTCCACTGGGACAAGCAATTCTAACAGGTGGTAGCAAAGTGCACTTGTTAAAAACTTGGACTCTGCAGATAGATCTTCAAGCAAGTGTTGGCTCCACCATTGCCTCCTAGGGGCTAACCCTGCCCAGGGTGGATATGGGATTAAATGAGGCAATGCTTGCAGGATACTTAATATGATCCCTGAAACATGCTGGGCACGCAAGAAAGGTTACTATTATTGAATGAATGGCACAGATGGCCTGCATTTACTTTAAGCATTCCTGAACAAACACTGTTTTCTCTGAATAGAGCTTTTGCTCATAAGCATCAGCTAGCTGGCTATCCATTAGAATGTTTGGAATAGAATATTTTCTATGCTTGGTAAAAGGCAGAGCCGAACACTCTAAGGGAACCGGCCAAGAGGGGAGATGAGTCTTACACACCCTTAGGAAAACTGAGAAGCTTGGAAAAACATGTGTCTGAATAACCGGCTACCCTCCACAAAATACAATCTTGGGTCTGCACTAATCAACCAGTAAAAGTACAACTGAAGCCACGACGTCCTGTGCCAAAGGGCGTGGCTGCAGTACTCTCAGGGCTGCAAAAGACAGTGATCAGAGTGGGCATTTCCAAGTGTTCACTTGAGCCCACCTCCCCAAAAAGTTTCCTCAGTAAGATACCCACAGACCCTCTACCTTTGATTAAGGTGTGCTTTTGATAAAAACTCTAAAATGAAAAAAAAAAAACCCCAAATCTAACGCTTAACAAACCAGATTCAATGGATTGCTCTATTGGGATGTTATTCACAAGTCAGTTAATATTGGGGCATCTGCCAAAGATGAGCACCATTAGCTTTAGACAAGTGGTCCTATCGCCCTTCTTTCTGGGAAACAACAGGCAAGCCATCCAGGCCATTTCTCGAACAAAGCAGCCATCACCACCACAACAGTAACAGCAACCACTGTTACCCTCACTATAACATCTAAATATGAAAAAATGTAGGTATGTGTATTATCTAGATTAGGAGTGGGAAGGGAGAATGGAATAATGCATTTAGTTCAATCAGCAATGGCATTGAATGAAGAAGTTACTCTCATTCTTACTGAAAACTGGTATCGGATTCATCAAGAGACCATCTTGATTCTTAGCGTGATCTCAGCACTGTGGTGGAGACAAGCATCAGTTCATGAATTCGTGTAGCTCAGCTCATTCCTGTCCACTGAGCCCAAGGCCAAGGGAAAATCAATGAGAAGTGCAAATAATCTTAGGTTGGCACAGATTATTCACAGGGCATTACAGAGTATTGTGAACAAAAGCCATTATAGAATAGTTGCCTGAAAATACCCCCACTACTCAAGGCTGTAATTTATCAAGCAGAATTTCATTTTGGACCGAATGTCTAACAGAGAAACTAATGAGTGTTAATTCCGAGGAGCAAAGGCTTGGCCTGGTTAATTATAGGATGGGTTGCATTCTGGGCCAGTCAGAGTCCACCATTGTGATGCCCCCCCCCCACAGTCCTGGAGACAAAAATGATCTCCAAGACTTTTGTTTAGCTTGAGCTTTTTAATCAACTCCACAAGATGAGGGAATATTTAATTTAGCTGATATTATTTTCATATTTTTAAAAGATTTTTTGATGTGGACCCTGTTTAAAGTCTTTATTGAATTTGTTACAATACTGCTTCTGTTTTATGTTTTGGTCTTTTGGCCCTGAGGCATGTGGGATCTTAGCTTCCCGACCAGGGATTGAACCCACACCCCCTGCATTGGAAGGCGAAGTCTTAACCACTGTACCACCAGGGAAGTCCCTATTTTCATATTTTACTTGCACATTTTAAAAAGATACAAATAAATTTTTTGAAAGATATAAATAAATTTGTCATGGTGCTGCTTCAAAAAAAATTTAATAAAGGGAGATATAAAGACCTAATTCTGGTTTTAAAAAAAAAGACAAAGAGGGATAACAGAATGCTGTGGAATTAATGGTGGCACTGAGACCATAATTAAAAGGAAATGCAGTAGACAGCTTTACTCTCAGTTTTGGGGGAACACAAATTAGCCATCACGGGTACAAATGATTCACATTAGCTTTCTGCAGTCACTCCAGGGTGTCCTTCAAGTTGCCAGTGAGGAAACATCCTCACACAGCTTGACAAGGATGTCACCTGGTCAGATTAAATACTGACCTATAAAGATCACAATGCCTTTTATTTTGGAGAGGCATGTCTTGTCTGATCCTGGACAGATCTGGCTCTGCCTGGCACTCCATACATCCCAGGCTGTGCTTGGGATTTACGACCCTACCTGATCGAGGCAGTTGCTGCGTAGATACCTCAGGGCTTGCTGGATACTCTGTGGAAGGGGCTGTCCTGTTCTCTGGACGTGAACGATGAGAGGAATGCCAAAGACTGTCTTGTCTCTGTAATCAGGAACTTTCATCCTCTTCATGAACTTTGGAACTGCCCTAGAATTCACAGAAAGCAGGTCATGCACGCCTCGTGGAGCACACTGTGGGGACAGGCTGTGAGAGCAAGAGGGAAGCCAAGCTTTTGTTGGAATATTGGACAAGCACGGGGGGATTCAACGTTTCTCTCTTAATTACTCACATTACATGGAAGGACTGTGTGTGCCCCGTGCCTCTGTTAGACCTCTAACTATTAAACAGCATGACTCACGTTAGCAGAATGGATTTATGGCCCTGCTTTCAAATCAAGTGCTCGAATTTCCAGTTTAATTGTGATAGACACACTTCTCAAGTGATAAACACTTAAACGTCCCCAACAAGACATAACAAAACAAATTAAAAAATACATCAAGAAGAAGAATCTGGTTGGGGTTGGGGGAGAAAGAAGGGGAGAGAAGATAAATCACATTCCTAGACTATATCCTTACTTTTCTAAAACCAGTTGTACCTTTTAAAGGAAATTTTAATACACAAGCATATATTGATTTGACCACGCAATTTATAACTTTCTAAAATATTTTTATAAAAGCATTGCCGATTCTTCTATATGACAATTAACAACACATTTTATTTTTTTCCAAATCCACCAAATCATCTAAAATAGGTACACATTCAAGTTCCAACATATGCTTTTGTCAACCCCTTATTCCAAAGGTTTCCTGCATATTCTTGTTTTCATTTGCCAGTAAAATAAAAGCAGAACTGCATTTGAAGAGTTCAGTGCTCTATGAATGAAGCAGTGCTGTAAGTGTTGAGCTCTGCATTGGGCCAGAAGGTGCAAGAAACAGATGTTTCTTTGCAAACTGCCAAAATTACTTGATGGCAAGTTTATTTTTAATGTCTCTGTTCACAACTAATTACTCTTTACTTGTCCTTTTTCCTTCTTGGAGCCTGACTGCCTTCCCTGGAAACTGACAGAGAGCTACAAATAAAGCAATGCTTCCTGCAGGCTACATCACATCGAAGCTTTGGATCGAAGCTTTGGCAGCCCAGAGGCGGGCAGTTAGGCAGAACTCTGGGCATTATTTTCAGGAGATTGGCAGTGAAGGCAATGAACGGATTCTTCAGAAATCAGAAAGTAAATACTGAAGTGTTCGCGATCGCACCCTGAGCCCTGGAACAAACAGTCCCCTCCTAGGTGAATGGGCTACGCACCACGTCCAGCCGTGTTTGTTGGACATGGAGTGCTTTTCCATGATGGCCGTGAGGCGAAGCAGGGAGAAGCGCTGGAGCAGGTTCAGCTGGCCGGCTGTCTGACCGCTGATGTGGGGCGACGCCGTGGACGGCTGCGGCTGGTGTGAGAGCTGGAAGCTGTTCCACCGGAGTCGCCTTTACCGGAAAGACCGTCAGAGAAGCCAGTCACAAAGGGCACGTGATATCGGAAAATACAGGATGTTATTAATTGTTAAGTAGCTAATCAAAATAGTTTCCGAGCCAAGAAAACCACCAAGCAAATGGAACAGAAGACACAAAATGTACAGAATAAACAGAAGAAACTATTTTTCCCAAGTCTGATAAATCTGGAAAAAGTCATTATCTGTTTCATTAGGAGGCTTAAATAAGTGATATAATAAATTTTATGTGTTTGTTTATTCCTAAACTCATTCCCAAAGTGTTGAAAGCAGCTGAGACTGTGTGTGTGCGTAAGAAAGAGAGAGACATTCAGACAGACGGAAAGTGACAGAGAGCCAGAGATTGCAAACGTTTGGGAGCTATAGAGTACTGTCACACTGCTGTCTTGTCTCCGCACTCTGACTGGTGAGCAGCACTGATGAAGCACTCCTGAAGTGATGACACGTCAGTCAATGAGCCTCGAGAGCTGTCACTGCCTCAGTGAGAAACCCAGCAGCACATACAGTAGGCTGTTCCTACTGCTTAGGCCCTGCCAGGGCCATTGTCTAAGGAGCTTCTGAAATGGTCGTTGTACAACAGCTTTTATGTACTTAGTAATCAGCATTTTCAAGCCAAAATAAACTTATGAAGTGTGTATACACCTTAGATCTCAGAAATTTCTCATGGACTTTTTTAAAAGTTTAAAATTTGGGGTAGAGATGCTTTGCAAGGTCATGGGAAGGGCCTGTGCACAGGCAATGGACCTTCTCATCAGTGCTTTGCACATAAGAAGCTCAAAAATTTTTTTTGCATAAAACCAAGATTGAATTAAAGGGTAAACACTAGGAGAAATGAATGTGAGTTAACATGGATTCAGTCACCACAGTATCTGCACGAAAGACATACTACTGTTCAAATAATCCCCAACCACATACATCAGTTAGGACAGTGTGAAATATTTAGAAGGTACTCTATCAATGTTTGTTAAATACATAGACCATAATTATTATGAAATGGATTAAACATCATTTCACAAAGTCATGCCACCAACCTGTTTGGCCTGGTCAGAGAGGCCCCTACTCCAGAGTCCCTCCTTTCTCTGACCCCAGCGGCCTCTGATTCATTAAGAGACGCTCCATCTCTTTCCACATCACTGGGTGTTGTCCGACCTTCGGAGACAGAATTGCCTTCAAAATCTAAGGTGATCTGACTAGGAGGGGGGAAGGGGCAGAAGCCAGCTTCTCCGGACAGTGCATTATGTGTCTGCAGTTCAGGTAACAGGTTTTTGGACCAGTCATCCACTACCTCTTGGAGTCCGTTGACATGATGCAGAATGTCGTCCAAGTGAGGGAAGAGATCGTCCTTCTCCAAGTCCAAAAGATCCCCGGTGCTGGCATACAGGTGGGAGCCGGGGACGTTGTCATAGATGCTAACTCGACTCGCTCTGTGGCAGGACGCCATGAGCCTGGGCTCCCCGGCCCCAGGGCCCGGCCGTCTTCCCGGGGAGACGTTTCCAGTCCTCCAGTTAACCGCGCTGCTATTGTCTGTTGGTGAGAGGCTTTCGATAGAGAGCGCCTTGGGGAACGTGCCTGGTTTGTGGTCCTTGGGAATGTGCACCACCAAGTTCTCTTGGGAATGAAACTCGCGTGCGTGGTTTTGGTCCCCTGCACCCCGCAGTGCTGTCCCCGCCAGCACATCCAGGTCTTCTAAGTACATTCCCCCGCGCTTGTGGGCCTCCTGGCATCTTCGCTCCTTCAGGCCGGGCGTGCTCACCCCGCTGCTGCTGTTTTCCGACGGGCTGCTCTCACCGCTCCATTTGCTGGGGCCCGGAAGCCCTGTTTTGCAGGCAGCGGGGGTTGAGTTCTGGAGATCTCCATTTGGAATCTGGATGCACTGCATGGCCTTGAAGGACTCGGGCTCCTGCTGCAGCACCGGGCCGCTGATCACCAAGCCCCCGGTCCGCCCCGACCCCTTCTGCCTTCCCTGCGCTCCTTTCCCTCGCAGCGTTTCCATGCGTTTCAGAAAGGATTTGGCTCTGGCCCGGGAGGGCTTCTCATTCTTTGGGTGCAAAGGGTGCTGGAGACCGTCTCTGGGGGACGGCGGGAGGCTGCTGCCGCCCAGCGTGGCGTCCAGCATGGCTGGGCCGTGGGTGCAGTACTGCCCGGGGCCGTCCAAGGCCTCCCGGCCGGCGCCGTAGCTGCCCGGCTGGCTGCGGCCGTCGCTCCCGCCGCTGCTTTCGCTGTGAATGGAGCAGACCTCGGGCTCGCTCAGGTCGGTGAGGACGCTCTCACTGCTGGTCGTGTTTCTCATCGTAATGTCTCCTGACGACCCGTTTCTGTCTCCGCCGGGAAACACTGCGTGGAGGTCGTCCACGTGAGACCACCGGCGGCTGGTCCTTTGGAAAGTCCATTTGTGGCTGATGCAGAGATCTTCCTCATCAGAGTCGTCGCCCTGGGAAACATCAAGGATGACGCGCATTTACAGGTGGCTGGGATGGAGAGGGGAATCTAGGTGAGCAAAGGCACGGTACCCCCACCTCCTTTTTCTCCTTCCTTCCCTGTCGCACGTGCTCTCTGGGTTTCCTGGGCACCTTTGCTGGGTCCCTCCACCGTCTTTATGGTCCCTACACCCTCTTCCTTCCCAGTAGCTGGAAGATTCCTTCCCAACCCGCAAAGCTCTCTTCCTTTCAGCTTTCCTTTCTTCCTCTCTGAGAAGCTTCCTTGCCTGATTACAAAGAGGACGTAATTACCATCGTCGAGACAGCCTAAATATAAAACACCTGCAGTTCCCCTTTTCACATAGAAACTTAATCCTGCCATAAAATGCATTTACTTCTTCCCTGAAACCTCTTCATGGAGCCCTAAGACCATATTTCCAGCTTCCCTCTTCTGAACCTCGGAGCCAACACTCCTTAGTCTCCCAGACTTGATTCTTAGCATATGTTCCCTGTGTAAGTTAAGGGCAAAATTATCTCCGAATTCCTGGAGGTAGAAACTTGGGAGCTATTCGAGAGACCCCTGGTGGAGGAGAGTCCAACCCAGCCTGCACGGCCAGGCCGGCCTTCTTGGTTTTAATTAACCCTGAATTGGAGTGCCTTCGTAGGACACGCTTGTCTGGGTGCCAAGGCCCCACTGCTCTGCCCTGTCGTACCTGCTGCACCTCACACATTTCTCTTACTTGTCTGGGTTCTGCCTGAATTCGTAGCCCCTGAGAGAGGAGAGTCTGGTTCCCAGAGGTGGCTTTGTTTAGGCCATCTAAATAATTTCCTTCGGAGATGAACGGAATCACCTGCTCCTTCTTCTCCTCACCATGCGTATGACCAAGACCCAACTCTGAAATGATTCTCAGATCTGCTCCCCCACTCATATCTTCACTCCCATTCCCTAGCTCAGGTCCTTGGCTGGGTTATCACAGTAAAAACCAGGCCAGCATCTTCTCCATCTAAACAGCTTTCCAAGTGTAATCCAAGTACGATCACAGGATTTCCCAGTTTAGAAGCTTTCAGTTTCCCTCAGCCCTCCTAAGTGTTATTATGGCATTCGAAGCTCTTTTGACCTGACTGCAGTGTGCTTTACTTATTTCAGCTGTTCCTCCCAATCTTCCTGCATTCTGTTCTCTGACCTGCAACTACGCCCCAACACCCAGCTCTGTTACAGGATTAAGAGCCTAAGGGGTATATATGGTCCCCACATCCTTCCCTGGTCCCTGACCATTCTTGGGTACTCAGCTCATGTGTCTCTTTGAAGTCTTTCCTGACAGCCCCAAGGCAGTGACTGCACTCCCTCTGTACTCCTGTAGCATTAGGTTTAGATCTTTATTGTAGCATTTATTATAATACTAACTTAAACTCATGTCACAAGCACCCACTCTCAACAGTTACAGGTAAGTTCATCAAGCATATAGTAACTGCTCTCTCTATATATATCTATATATGTGTGTGTGTGTGTATAGTTAATTGGATTAAGTTTATTTCACTTTACTTTGACATCTGGTTCTAAGACCTGGTTCCCAGTGCTAGTAGTTAATACCAGTTAGACTTAGGTGACTGTACACAAGTTGCTTACTCTCTCCAAAGTAAGTTTTTATCATTTATAAAATGGGAGTAAAAATAGGCCCTGCCTCATAGGTTCGCTGTGGGGATTAAATGAAGTACTGCATTTAGTAGTCCCTCGCTGAGGAGTATTGGTTCATTTGTTATTTTTCAGTGTCTGTTCAGTGGCTTCTGTGCGACCTGTCCGTGTGAGACAGATGGCTTATCTATCTTTCTACATATCTGGCATCCACCTTGTCTCCCCTGGACTTTGCAATATATTGTTTTCAAGGAAAAATAAACAGATGCTTAGTCAATAAATGTGGGATCTTCCCATTCTTATTTATTTCCTGAAAATCTAGGCTTACATGAGTTGGACTAAATGACACATTTGAAGTTTCAAGTATAAGGTGAAAGAAGGTAGAAAAGCATGGTACTCGCAAAGAATTCCATAGCTGTGGGAACACAGTAGGAAATTAGCTCTGAGTTTTTAAAACGTTGTACAAAACTTTGGCGAAAGAGTTAAAAAATTGTACAGATGGAAAAAAAGGCAAGACTATAGGATGATGAGTCAAAAATATACTTTCTTTGTAGCATTTTCTACTTCCTCTTTCCCTGTAATGGATACAATAAACCCTGAACTCTGAGAGTCATTTAAATATCAGGTACTGTGATAGGTTGAAGGTTGAGTTTATTGGATTTTCATGTCACATATCAGGAAGCTAGTGAGGAGAAGTTGATATTAAGTAAGCATTCTGAAAAAGCCTTTTTGCAAATAGTTTCTGAGAAGGCAAAAGAAGGATATGCTTTTAAAGAAAATACAGATATTTAAAAATAGAAACTACAATATTTCGTGTTAGCTCCAACGAGCTCTCTAAAGCGAGCCCAAACTTGGTTACTGATGCTAGCAAACCACATACTAGTTGGATAAGGACTTCTTTATGTTGGTTTAGAAAAGATGCCAAGCGGGCACTGTGGGCTGGGGATGGAAAGCCTGCCCCTGTCTGCTAGGCTCTAAAGAGCTTATTATACTAGCTGTGGGCAAAAAAGGGATATTTAAAACCCAACCAAGGCATATGAGAAAGTGGTAAACTCCTGGGAAAAAAGGCAAACAGTTCAGGGAAATTTTGCAGTATTTAGATGGTTTGAACCAAAACAAACAAACAAAAACCAAAGCAATAAAAATCAAAAATAAAACAGAGAAAAAAGAAAATAATACCCATCTCCTTTAGTACCCTGTGCATGCAATTATCATAGTACATCCAAAGGGTACTGACACGGTTCTGTGTCTGTTTTTCCCACTAGTGCAGGATCTTTGAAACTACTGATAGTGACATACAGTAAGAAATACATTTTTCAGTTATAAGATAAATAGGTACTAGAGATGCAATGTACAACGTGATAAATATAATGAACACAGACGTACATTAGATGTGAAAGTTGTTAAGAGAGTAAATCCTAACAGTTCTCATCACAAGGAAAAAAGTTTTCTTTTTCTATTTCTTTCACATTGTATCTATATGGAATGATGGATATTCACTAAACTTATTGTGGGAATCATGATGCATGGAAGTCAAATCATGCTGTACACTTTAAACGTATATAGTGCTATACATCAATGATATCTCAATAAAAATGGAAGAAGCATAAAAGGAAGTAATCCATATACAGTACCTAGAACAGTATATGGAACATACTAAGTGTTCAATAAATGTTATCTGCTAATTTTAAAAAGTACATTTTCCATCACTACTCAAGGCCCACATACAAATTATGCTAAAGTGAAAGAAAGAAAGAAAGAAAGAAAGAAAGAAAGAAAGAAAGAAAGAAAGAAAAAGAAAAAGAAAGAAAGAAAAAAAGAAAAAAAGAAAAAGAAAGAAAGAAAGAAATTCGTACTATAAATATTTGTCCTCTGATACTTTATATTCTAGTTTAGTCTATTTCATTTTTTAAAAAAAAAATGTTTGCAACCAACCAAATTCATTTGATAATCCACCAACAGGCCATGATTCACAGTATGAAAAACACTAGAGTTTTAGTTTTTTTATACATTCACGGTGTAGCAGATGGTCAGGCACATAGCAGACTCCCCAATAACTGTGAAAGTGTACTGATTGTTTAAGATGATCAGATTTCATCTGTTTTTTTTTAAGGCTAAAAACAAATAGTTTGTGATTATTTAGAAATGCAAAATGGAAACCTCTCGGAGTCAGATGTGTTTATGAGAAAAACACACCAAAACTTTATTCTCTTATCTTAATGATTTAGTAAACCATGGAAATACCATAGACATGGAGTGTCTGGATTTCAGCCAGGAACTGACAAAAGGCTCTCATGATATTGTTGTGGCCAAGACGGCAAACTGCTGGAGGCTACAGAGCATTTTGTTAGTAGCTGGTTGAGTAACTCCATCAAAGAGTGTGATCAAACGACTGAAAGTAACTGAAGGAGAGATCTCTGGGGGGTGCTTTCAGGTTATGCCCATTTTAAGAATAACTTGAATGAGTCAGAAGAATTCATGTTTTTTAGATGTGAAGATGGCACAGATTATTCACCAAGTGATCTTGAGCAAGGCACCCCACTTTGAGACTCAATTTTCTCAGCTGTAAAATGGAAATGATAACAATACACATTTAGCATGGTTTGTCAACAGGATCAAATGAGATTATATATGAAAATGTCCGATAAATGTTAAAGTGCAAGATAAAACTAATTATTGTTGTTAGAGCATAGTGATATTGAGATGCATGAAGATCTTAACAGAATTGAAGGATGGCCTATTAATAAGATGAAATTTCATGAAGTAAAATATAAAGACCCTAACTTCACAAATCTATTATAGGATGCGCAAGATGGAAAGGCTTGGTTCCTATTAATAGCCTTGAGAGTTGTAGCAGATTTAAGCTTAATATGAGTTAACCATGTAATGTGGCTACCAAACTATGATCACCCACCTTAGGATACCTGACCAGAAGCATGAATCTCAATACTTGGAAGGTTGCAGACCCCCTGTATTCTGCCTGGTCACATACATCAGGAACAATGAGCCACATTTTCAGGGGCACGTGGAAAGGGATTTACTCCTAGAGAAGAGTAATCGGAATGGCCAATGATCTAGACACCACAACCTTCTATGAAGGATGATTGAAAGAACTAATGGTTTGGTTTAGAAAGAAGGAACTCAAGAGCAGTGCTACTCGAAGTGTGGTTAAGGGGTTGACAGTCCTCAAACTTACCAGTCTTCACTGAGATAAGTTCAGACATTGAGAGTAAGCATTAAAACCATTTGTCACCATTTGGCAAGGCTGTGCTATACGAGTTCATGATCAGTGGACTTGTCTTATTGAACAGGGTTGAGACCAGCTTGGGTGTTGGGCGCAGTAGGTTATAATGTGTGACGTTTCAAGATTAGTTTATCTACCATAACCCAAAGTGTATAATGTACAGGATACACTGTTTTACAGAAAGATAATTGCAGAAGTTGGCTAGTAATGAAAGATTGAAGATGAATTTTTAAAATATAGCATCACTTACTTCATTTTGAATGAAAGGTAAAAAAATAATAGCCAAAACTTTAAAGAATTACTTTAAGACTTCTTCTTTGATTCCACTCAACATATTCTGTGAGATGGGTTTCTTTATGATGACTAGTATTAAAACAAAGAAACAGGGACTTCCCTGGTGGTGCAGTGGTTAAGAATCCGCCTGCCAATGCAGGGGACACAGGTTCAAGCCCTGGTCCAGGAAGATCCCACATGCCGCGAAGCAACTAAGCCTGCGTGCCACAACTACTGAGCCTGCGAACCACAACTACTGAGCCTGCGAACCACAACTACTAAGCCTGCATGCCTAGAGCCCATGTGCCACAACAAGAGAAGCTACTGCAATGAGAATCCAGCACACTGCAACGAAGAGTAGCCCCCGCTCTCTGCAACTAGAGAAAGCCTGAGTGCAGCAATGAAGACCCACACAGCCAAAAAACAAAATAAAACAAAACAAAAAACAAAGAAACATTTTAGATATGCATTTTTCCCTGTGAGTAGTGTTGCTGTCAATCCAACCTAAATTAGATAACAAGCAAAAAACTCACTGTCAGGAATACTTATAGTCATAGTGTTTGATTGAAATGTGCGTACAGACATTTAACATGGGGAATTTCAAAGTAAACTTTTTGTTTAGTTCTGACAGCTGAACAACAAAAAAAGTTATAAGTGCAATCATGATTCTTCATATTAATAGCCTAAGTATACTTTTAATAAAAATATGAATAATTTTTGTAATTCTTTTCTATTTCCTGTTATATTTGTTCCAATTATATTTATTGGGATGCAATTTTGTATCTGTAGAGTCTAATAAAACATTTAGGCTTGTATTTTCTATAACCTTTTATCATTTCATATTTCTAATAATTCCTTTGTAGTGAATTTTACAAACGTTATCTTGGTCAGTGGCAGACTGGAAATTAAAAAAAGAAAAATCAGTCACCATAGACAGTTTAAGAGACTTTGTTCTAGATTGAGCAAAGGTCAGAAAACTTTCTGTAAAGGGTCAGATAGTAAATATTTTAGATTTACAGGCCATCCAGTCTGTCACAGCTACTCAACTCTGCCTCTGCAGCCAAAAGAATGGGTGTGGCTTTGTTCCAGTACAACTTTCTTTACAAAAGCAGGAGCACTAGTTTGCTGACCCCGGATCTAGAGGAAGGGGAAATCCATATTCTGTGCTTCTCCAGAGAAAACAGCTGGAATCAGATGGGCAAATTTACATAGAATCAGCTTTTAGCTTATTATATGGAAGACTTCTGGTAATTAGGAAAAACCAAACTGCCTTGCAATATAATGAACTCATCACATCTAGATGCTTACAAACAGAGCCTGAGTGAATTGTGATAGATGCTGTAAAAGTATATCCTGTACTGGATGGGAGACTAGAAAAGATGAGCGAAGATCTAACTCAAAGATCCTATGGTTCTAGGACATTCACGTGCAACAGTCTTCAATTCAAGACTGTATACTCTCCAGCCAAGCGAATGATGGAATGAAATGTAACTTCTTTCATGTGACGCTGCTGTTCGGAGCTGCCAGGAGGTGTCTTATTTGGTGGGAGATTTGAGGTTGTGAAAGGCAGGGGGGGCGGTGGGGTGGATTGGGAGGCAGAGGTCAGGCTCCCTGATGACACCCGCAGCTCCTTTGAAATGCCCACGGCATCCAGGCCGGGAGGTGCTGGCTGCAACGTGGCAATTAGTCATTGTTTCTGTGTGGCTTTCCACCTTTGGCTATGATTTCAGAGAGCTTTGTTAAAACTATAACTTTAACCAGAAACTTCTTTTGAAGCTGCTCTTTCTCCCCTGGGAAATCTTAGGTAAGAGTCCTGTGTTCGTGCGCGTCCCTCTCTTTCCTCATCTAACAGAGATCCTTATGGGAGTTCAGTCTCTGACTTTAGCTTTGTACTCAGAGCTAAGCACTATCGCATAAACGCTAACCGTAATTAGGGGATTTCAGTGTCGTCATAAAGCAAGTGTGAATTCTGTAGGTAATAATGAAGAGAAACACTTTTCTGAGAAAGATCAGCTTTGCAAGTGCCTTGGGGTTTTTAATTTAGATGAAATGCCAGTGTTTGGCTTTTTCTAAAAAATGAGAACATTCTTAGCTGAAATTATATATGCTTCAGAGACAAATGCCAACCAGACACTGCAAAAGAAAGGATTTTATATTTTTTAAACAAAATTTGACCATCTCTTTCCGCTGGAAACAGGAGCCCATACAAGTCCACAGCCGTGAGAGGCGGCTAATGCATAGTTACACAGAAATTTAGACGTTTATCTTGCACTAAAGTTGACTGGAGCTGAGTGGCTGAGCCCTCCAGTTCAGAAGCAGGGACCTGCCACTTGCAGCGCTGCAGGGGGAGGAGCCTGAGGCCCGAGGCGGACAACTGCTGACGTCCCCAGGCTCTCAGAAATGCCAGGTTTTAGTGAGTCTTTCAGTGAGGAGCCTGGCCAAGACTGAGGACACTCTTCTCCACCTGACTCTCACAGGGAAGGTAATCTCGATCTTTAGAGGACTGCTTCTCTCTTCTGCAAAGTGGTAAGGTGCGATTTCATTTCTCCTGGTGCTTTACAAGCGAGTGGCATTTGATGTACAGGAAAAGTGCATGCCTAACTAAGTATGAAAGAGGCTTCACCATCTTTATGTATTTGTGGATTCTCTTTTTTTTTTTTTTTTTCTGCCTTGGGTCAACCACTAAACTCTTCAGAATTAAACAGAATTAAATGAGAACCAAGTTCAAAGCAGAGCAATGAGATTCATGACTCATTCACTATGAGAGATCCAGAGATAAATTTCCATGAAGACATTAAATAAATCATGGACTTGAGTACAAGACAGCAAGAAATATCCTTCTTCTAAAACAACAATAAAAATACATAATTGTATGTATTGCTGAGGAAAGCCTTCGAGGTCTCAGGCCAAGTGTCAGAAGCTCATGCCAATACATTTCTGAATATCTCTGAAAGGCCAGGAGGGGCAGTTTGCGGCCAGAATAGCTGGGCTCAGATCCTGCCTCTGCTGTTTCTTCGTGGCTCTGGGCAAGTTACTCATCTTCCCTGCCCTTCAACCTCTGCATCTGTGACACGGGGTTAGTGATGAGGAATAGTGCCTGGCACAGAGCGGGCACCGTGGGAGCTCGTTAACCACACCACAGAGCACTGAGCAAGCACACACGGCCCTTCTGAGGCCCAATGGTCCTGAAGGGAGAAGAATGACTGTGGCCCTGGACGGCTAAGCCATTTGGGGATGACATTCTGCAGCATTAAACATGTCTGGGCCTCTGCAGATTAGAGATGAACATTATATTTCTATTTCTTGGATTGATTAAAATGAGGACATACCCAGAGGAAATGCTACTGTCTTTTTTTTTTCTTCTTCCAAACAAACTAATTCCAAAGTTGGTTGAAGCTCCCTGTGGTGCTTGGTTCGTGAGTTTCATTTTCTATTTTTGATCATTTGGCCTAGTCCTAGCCTGTATTTATTTTTGGCATTTTTTTGCAGTAAAATAAAGGACTAGCCTATGACTCGGGCAAGGGACAGATCATGGGAACACGTGCCACCACCAGGGTCTCCTGCATAGTTGCTTAGACCACAGTCACAGATGCTGGTCATGATTGAGATTCACAGGTGGGTGGAGATCACCCACTGGATTTATTTATTTCAAAATTCAGGCCATGAGTCCCCAGTTTACAATGTGGAAAGCAATGTTTTATTCAAGTGCATGCATCTGCGGGGCCTACAGCTAAGTAGGGGCTGTAAGAGTGTGTGCCACTATATCCAACATAAGGAATAAATTAAGAATGTCAGAATACTGAAGTGACCAATTTACAGAGGAGCTTTTGTGAAGGTAACAGAGTCTAACAAATGTTATTCAAGCCTATCTCACATGTGGGTTTTGAAATGCCGGCAATAAGGGAAGAATCCAATCACACCACTTGGTTGAAAACAAATCCTGTTGTTAGTTTTTGGCATTTGCTTTTGTGATACACAGCAGCTAAGGATCTGCACCGGCAGTGTACAGACCAGCCACACAGGCGTGGCTACGCTCGGTTTAATAAGAACCATGCGTTACAAGCAAACAGTGTGTATGCTTCTCAAGGGGTCTATTCAGCCAGATAGCTGTTGGGATGTTTATTCCCACATTTACAATTTTTCTTTGACCTGGACAAATTGCTCATGTTTTAATATATTCTCTGGATATTGTTTTTCACCATTTTACCTCCTTAGCTTAAATCTTTGGCTCCCAGCTCAAACCCTAAACTGTTTTGAAGGTGAGGTCAACCAGAATTCATTTGCGCTTTTTTTGGGTGCTGTTTTAGAGCAGAAATTCAGGTTAAAGTTATTTTTAAAGATTAGGTTACTCAGGAGTGACTTAAAATCCATGGGCTGTAATGACTTCTCTGTATAGACCAGAATAAAGAACACTTTCTTTTGACTCAAAGATGTTTTCTCTGCTTCTTCAAAATATACTAAGGCTTGACTTGTTACATACTGAAGATGTGAAATGAAAAAGTAAGTAACGATTTCAATTCTGAGTTTCCTAAAAGGATCAATTCAGTGAGAAAGATAGGTCTTTCAGCGCAGTGGTTAGGGGCCTCGGTTTTGGAGTTAGACACACCTGAAATTGAAACCCTGCTCCTCCACTGGTTGAAAGATCACGGGCAAGGGACTCAACCTGTTCAGGTTTTATTTTCCTTCTCTAGAAAACAGAGAATCCCTATCACAATGGATTAAATGCCATAACATAGCTCGTGGAAAACAGTAAGTGCTCAATAAAGTACAGCTTTGTTTCAGAACCAAAATCTCCTGTCTTATTCCTACAGAGGGAAGAGCACGTGCAAAGTCCTAGAAGAGGGAGGGAGCATAGTGGCTCGTAAAACTGAAGGACATTCCCTGTGACCAGAGAAAAGTGCAAGGGGCGAGAATGGAGAGATGGGGCAGGTTCTGAATCTTGCTGTTACACTCTCCCCCCACCCCTCAACCATGATGAAACAAACCTGCCTGACAATGAATGCATCTTGACTGCCCTTGAAAATAAAATGCCACAGGAAAGAATGAGGCAGAAGACACTTGGCCCCATAGATTCTTTTCTGCATTCTCTTAATCTACAAATCACTGTGGAGAATTTGGGTCTAATATGGAGTGGATATTTACAACTAAAACTTCTGAAAGATTATCATAAACAATTAAGGCATTTTACATTTTTATGCAAACCCTCTGATAAAACTAAATCAAAATGAAACAGTGAAACAAACAGACGTCAGCCTAGATATATAACAGACTTACTTATGATGTTTATGATATAATGGGATATTTGGAGAACAAACACTGATGGTCGGGCATTTCAGAATTTTGCTTCAGTTCGTGTTGTTTTTCATTTGTGAATGCAAGCTTCTCCTATTGGTATAGCCATGGTCTCAGTAAGGTGTAGTAAGAGCTTACCTACCTTTTTCCTTTGGAAGTTCACATCAAGTTTCATTGAGGCACACTTGTTCAAGGTATTTAGTCGTCTAAAAAGAAAGAAAAATGTGATGATTGCTACCACTAATGAACCTAAATCTTCCTTCCAGTTTGATAATTCTCATTGATTGCCAGTGAAGTTGAAAGTGCAGAAGCAACCAATCATGTCCGAAGAAAGGACTGTACCCAGAGAAGGTACACAGTAAAAGAGTTCCCATTTGTTCTCCAGCCTCCAGACCTGAGAGGACCTTCCATGAAGCCTACCAATCCCTGCCCCTTCCCTTTCCTGGCTTCTCTTTCCACTATTCTTGGAAGCCGTGAGCACTTAGTTTTAGCCATACTTTCACCAGTCCCTCAATTCGTCTGCCACCTTGACCTTCCATCCAGTCTATCCTACTAATTCCCCAAATTTGGATCAACTCAACCATCTGTATTCTCTTCTGCTCTTGTGTAATAGTGCTGAATTACACATGCCATGGACTGAACTGTGTCCTCCTCAAACTCATACACTGAAGCCCTAAATCCCAATGGATTGTATTTGGAGTAAGAAGTAATAAAGGTTAAATGAAGTCATAGGGTAGAGCCCTGATCCAACAAGATTAACGTCTGTAAAGGAAGAGACACCAGAGCGCTCCCTCCCTCTCTCTCAATCCGCCACGGGAGGACAGGGCAAGAAGGTGGCTGTCTGCAAGCCAGGAGGAAAGTCCTTACCAGGAACCAAACCCTGTTGGCGCCTTGATCTTGGACTTTCCAGCCTCCAGAACTGTGAGAAAATAAACCTCTGTTGTTTAAGACACCCAGTCTGTGGTATTTTGTTATGGCAGCCCGTGCTGACTAATATATACATTTTGAAATTCTCCCTCAGCTGGGCTCATCAAATTGCTACCCAGCATTTATTTCATTTTTTGTCTCTGGTCAGCATCCATTCTCAGAGAATGAAAACTATCTGAATCCCTCAACAGATGACTTAGCCACGACTGCCAGTGAGAAAATACAGCTGAAGTCACTAATTCTTTTAACAATTCTTTCCTTCATCATATAAAAGAGATGCTCCTATTCTTTTTCAAAGCTAACACTTTATCACGTGTCTGATTTCAACATCCACCACTTCATGTGGGACTTTCACACCTCATTTATTCCCTCTCACCTCAGCAGACTCTTCACTGTTTTTTTCTCCAAGCTCATCCCTGTCATGAACAAATTGACTAACCAATTAGTTAGCAACCTAAATAACCATAAGCAAGCAAACTACCAATTTTCCTTCAATCTTATCTTTCCATCAAGCAACTCTACTCACCATCCTGACATCCCCTTCCTTATATTATTCAGTTTGCTGAGAACATCCTTAATTTTCATTCACTCTTTAACCCACTGCAATCTAATTTCATGAAATTCTCTTTGCAAATGCCTTTATTATTTTGTTTTATTTGATTTTTTTTTTAATTATAGCATATGGTTTAAGGAGTCAAACATTACCCCTCATGTCCTTTTCCATTTACCAGTCTTTGGAGGCAACTTTTTAAAGTGTTTCTTTTGGTGTTTACTTCCAGCAATATGTATATGCTGTTACTTCTTCATTTTTCAGTTTAAGCCATTATCTATTGACGTTGTTCTATGAAAGATAAAGTTTTTTTTACTATGCATTCCCCCCTCATCCTCCTACATGCACATTTGTACCCTCTGCCTCTTATATAGTTGTCATAATTTTGTAATTTTTTGATAAATCAATATTTAGTGTTTATTTTATTATGACCATGTAAATGCTATTCACATGTATATCATGCTCTGATTACTCTTCCTTTCATTCTAAACTTTTCATTATCCCAGGAGTTAATAAGCATCTTATTTGTTTCCTCAGTTTTCTGTGTACTTATCCTTAAATTCAAACTCAGACACTTCCCTAATTATCTAAATATGTTAAAATATATCAGTCTATCTAATTTCCTTGGAGATGTCTTTCTCAGAGGCTTCTGACCTGTTCTAGTTGGGGTTGCTATATATATATATTTTTTTTCTTTTTAAATCATGGGCTGATTAGATTTCTCAGAACTCAGATTCTTCTTGAGTGTGTTTTCCAGTGCTCTGGAGCTGAGTTACAAAAGAGGCCTGGGGGTCTCAATGTTTGGAATATAGGTAGACTGTCAATGGAGCCCCCATTTTCAATAGAGTATTCCATTTTCAGCAGTGTCTGATGTCCCTCAGTCCAGCCTCTCCAGAGAATAAACTTCCAGTCTTGTGCTGATGGTTAGGGAGAGAAGTCAGCAAGATTTAGCTTGCGGAGTGGATCAACGGCTCTACCTACTTTAAAATAGAATTTCGGGACTTCCCTGGTGGTTCAGTGGGTAAGACTCCGCGCTCCCAAAGCAGGGGGCCTGGGTTCGATCCCTGGTCAGGGAACTAGATCCCACATGCATGCCACAACTAAGAGTCCACATGTTGCAACTAAGAATCGCACGCCACAACTAAGGAGTCTGCATGCTGTAAATAAGAGCCCTCATGCCACAACTAAGAGTTGGCACGCTGCAACAAAAGATCCTGCGTGTCGCAATGAAGATCCTGCGAGCCACAACTAAGACCCGGTGCAGCCAAAAATAAATAATAAATAAATAAATATTTTAAAAAATAAAATAGAATTTCAAACAACCCTCTTCTTTTTTTTTGTATAAATTTTTTAAATTTTATTTTATTTTTATTTTTGGCTGCGTTGGGTCTTCGTTGCTGCATGCGCGCTTTCTCTAGTTGCGGGGAGCGGGGCCACTCTTCGTTGTGGTGCGCGGGCTTCTCATTGCGGTGGCTTCTCCTGTTGTGGAGCATGGGCTCTAAGCATGCGGGCTTCAGTAGTTGCAGCACCTGGGCTCAGCAGTTGTGGCTCACAGGCTCTAGAGCGCAGGCTCAGTAGTTGTGGCACACAGGCTTAGTTGCTCCGCAGCATGTGGGATCTTCCCGGACCAGGGCTCGAACCCTTGTCCCCTGCACTGGCAGGCAGATTCTTAATCAGTGCGCCACCAGGGAAGTCCCAACCCTCTTCTTTTTGACTCACCTTCAATCTCACTTCACATTTTGGATTTTTAAGATTTCTGTAGTGAAAATTGAGTTATTTTATGACTTTGTCCACTGACCATTTAGATTTTGTTTCTTGGGCTTGTCAAATCCTCTACCACATATTTTTGTTTTTCTGCTTTGAAAATTTGGTAACTGTGATTTCTCTCTCTCTGTATGGACATTTGCTTTCATAAAGGAATATCTCTCTGTAAATTAGTGGAAATTTAGAAGCAGCAAATTCAGTTGCAAAACCTCCCATCTTTGACCAATGACTTTTTTTTTGTATTCTGGTTATACATAGATCTTAAGTTTTCAGTTCAATGAGTTTTGGCAATTGTAACTACCCTCGAACAAGATAAAGAACATTTCTTGACATCAGAAAGTCCTCCTGTGCTCCTTTACTGTCAGTTTTCCCTACCACCACATCCCCTCCCGCCACTCCGAATCATCATATAAATGGGATCATACAGTATGTATTCTGTGTGTGTCTGGCTTTTTTCATTCATCACAATGTTTTTGACATTAATTTGTGTTGTGTATAGCAATAATCATTCCTTTTAATTACTGAGTAGTATTCTATGGTATGAAGTGTCCATGGGTTTACCCCATGGACACTGGGCTCTTTCCAGTTTTGACCAATGAGTTTTTAATCACCAAATTCCATAGTATCTTTCTAGCAAAGACCTATTTGTAGCAATGGGCCTAATTGGCACTCACCTTCCTTGAAACTCTTCTGGTCTTCGGCATTCAAGGTGATGAATTCTCTCATCTCTCTAAACACTATCTCCTTCCTGTCACCAAGCAATACTTGCACCTTAACTATTGATATTTTCTAGAATTCAGACTGCGGTTCTTGTTCTTTTTACTCTGCACAAGCATAATGAGATATCTCATCTTAAAATAAACTAGACTCTGATGATGCCCATCCTCTTTCCCTAGCGTGGACATCTCACCTGAGCTCCAGAACTACATTCCCAACTACTCACTAGTCTCATCCATCTGTGGGGTCCTCCTGGCCCTTCAAACACACCTATTAAAACTGAACTTGCTGCATTCTCTTCAAAACCTGTTTTTCCTATTTAAAGTCTTGTCTTGATTAAGAGCATCACCACTAAGCCACCCAAACCAGAAAATGGAGTCAACTTGAGACTCTTCTTCTTCAAGGTCTACATTCATTTGAGCGTCAAGTCCTATCAATTATACGTCCATGATATCTTTGAAATCTTGCCTCTCCTTGGTCCTGCTCAGTCCCTTCTCATCTTTTTCTTAGAGTCAGGCAACAGCCTTTTAAATTGGTTTCACTAATGCTTCACATTGAAACCAGTTCTATTTCTCAACTTTTTATCATGTCACTTATTTACTTAAAATTATTTGATGACTATATTCATTTTCAGCCATCTCCAGTTTACCCACTCACTAGACATTCATTAGTGTCAAATATGATAGGCAGTTATGGATTAGAAGCTGACCATCTAGTCTGAAGCTGTCTTCTGCAGGTTCTTGGCCTTTGCTCCTATAACTGACAGCCTGTTTTTTTTGGCCAGTTCCACATGTATTAACATCTCTACCTAAGAGCTAAGAGTGGTATGTTAAACGCATTATATACTGTTGACCTTTGAACAATATAGGTTTGAATTGTGTGGGTCCACTCACTCACCTTTTTTTTTCAATAAATATATTGGAAAATATTTTGAGATCTGCAACATTTTGAAAAAACTTGCAGATGAACTCCTTAGCCTAGAAATATTGAAAAACTTGAGAAAAAGTATGTCATGAATGCATAAAATACATGTAGATACTAGTCTATCCTTACATAGGCAGAAGGTGATATTTAATATAAAATCAGCAATGTATTAGTTTTCTTGCTGTTTTATAACTTTGCTTTCAAAAAATCACATTACCATTCAATATGCCTCTTTCTCATAATTGGAGAAATTGCATATCAGTCTATCATCACAAGGAAGTGGTTTTTAAAAAAAGTAACAATGTTTCCAGTACTGGACTATGAATATAGATGCAGTACTTATGCCATAAAAATTTTATAATGATTCATTCATTAGTGTGTAGGCTAAGCTACCGTGAAGCAATCCTGTCAATTAAACTAGGCTACCATAAGGCAATCATATTGCTGCTTCTTTGTTAACACATGAATCGTTATACCTCTAAATAAATATGAATTTCTTTTTCACATTATCTTTTCATTTTTGATGTGTTAGTAACATGTATAACATCTGCAGTGTTTTGTATCATATAAACCAATATTCATGTAGGTACCAACACACGTCTTGTAAGCAGACGACATGGACTTACAGTATCGAAAAATACAGTACAGCACTGTAAATGTACTTTCTCCTTCTTATGATTTTCTTAATAACATTTTATTTTGTCTAGCTTACTCTATTGTAAGAATACAATATATAACACATATACAAAATATGTGTTAATTGACTGTTTATGTTATTGATAAGGCTTCTGATCAACAGTAGGCTATTAGTTAAAATTTTAGGGAACCAAAAGTTAAATGTGAATTTTCATTTAGTGGGGGGTCAGCAACCCTAGCCCTTGCATTGTTCAAGAGTCAACTGTACATCGGTCAAGGCATATATATATATATATCCTCACTTGGAAGTTCTGATATATACCTAAATAAGTTGATGTTTCTCATTGGAAGCTCTGTAATAGGTTTGTTTAAGAAGGATTCTCTGTTATTTATAAAATTTACTTATCTAACAAACTTGTTATTCCATTATGGTTTGGAAACACAAACTATTTTATTCTACACAAAAGTTTTTTACCTACTGCATATATAAAAGTCATCAAATGGTTCATGCTTTACATACCACATACTTGAATATGCTTTATACTTTCTGACACACATAGGAAGTTTATTTATTATTTTTTATAGCTAGAGACTCTAACATTTAACTATCTAGATTCAGATCCTTTTATCTCCTCTAAACTCAGATATTTGTTTGTGTCTTAAGAATTGCTCCTCTACTTGGAGAAAATGTTTTCAAAACATGTATCTCATAAAAGACTCGTAAGCAGAATACATAGAGAACTCTTAAATTCTGTAAGTCACAAAACCTGATTTAAAAAGTGGGCAATATATTTGAACAGACACTTCTAAAAGAAGATATACAAATGGGAAATAAGTAAATGAAAAGATGCTCAACATCATTCGTCACTGGAGAAATACAAACTAAAATCATAATGAGACACCACCATACACACACTAGAATGTCTAAATTAAAAATACTTACAATACTAAGTTTTACAAGAACGTAGAACCACTGAAACTTCCAAAGGGGTACGGCCTCTTTGGGAAACAGCTCGGCAACTTCTTATAAAATTAAACATATTTTTAGCATCTGACCCAACAATTGCACTTTTAGTTATTTATCCAAGATAAAATAAATCATACATCCATATAAAGACATGTACTTGAATGTCTGTAGCAGCTTTATTCACAAAATAGGCAAAAAATGGCAATAATCCAAATGTCCATCAACAGGCAAATGGATAAAAAATTGTATATCCATACAATGAAGTACTCAACAATACAGAGGCACTAACTCCTAATACATACAGCAACGTGGATGAACCTCAGAGGCACTGTGCAGATTGAAAGAAGCCAGATACAAAGTGGGTACACTATATGATTGCATCTATAAAAAATTTACAAATGGTAAAGGTGTAGTGACAGAAAACAGCTCAGTGGTTGCCAGTGTGGCAATGGAAATGCTCCATACCATGACTGTGGTGATAGTTATATAACGTAACCATATATATTTGACAAAACGCATCCAGTTGTATTCTTTAAGTTGGTGAATTTTTCTGAACATAAGTTATACTTCAGAAAAGCTGAATAAAAATAATGCAAGTGGGTAACACCAGTGGGAATGGTGGAGTAAAGATCTCCAAAATCCTGCTCTTCCACAAAAATAACAAAAATACTGGCAAAAATGGTCAAAATCAACTTTTTAGGAAAATCTGGAAATTAATAAAAGCTTGCAACAATCCAAGTAGTGCCTATGTAAGAAAAATTACTGAATCTATGTAAGAACAGTGAGCTCTGTGGCACTTGAACGTGCCCTTTTTTCCTCAGCTCTGCAGGAGCTATGAAAAGCCGACAGGCATCACAATCAGAGGAGTTGTGAAAACCAGCAGGCTGGCAGCCACTGGAGAGGGCAGAATGGGTTTGACCTTCCCCAAAGGTCCATTTTTAAAGAATTTTCATTATTTGAGCTGTCTGGCAATTCACTGAATGCCCCCATTCACAGGGCTTATCTTTATTTAACCTGACACTGAGCTCATCACTGAGAAAAGCTTTTTCCCAGGGTGTTTGTCAAAAACAATCAGTGGCAATTATTTAACACCATAGCTGCCTGAAGTGGTGATAACAGTTGAACCAAACAAGATGTGGACCAAAAGGAATGAAAGGAATAGCTGGGGAAATGAGATACCCATAGGGACTAAGAAAAGTTCTGACATATTCTTAGGAATCTAGAAGGCCAAGCACATGTGCAGAACTGTGTGCATACCTAGGAATGACCTGAGAAGGTCTAATTTCTCTCCTCTGGCTGACCTTGATGATCTGCACAAGCAGGAAATAAAGCCTGAGACAGAGTTACCAAATTCCTGCTGGAGCACTGAAACCACAGCCCAGGATGCACTAACTGTCCCTTGGCAAAGGCCAGCAGACATACTGGTTCAAGACATTTAAGGAAATCTCTGTCCAATCACCTGCAGACCACTAAGCTAACTGAGTACAGACTTCCACGGTCATACGAAGGATTCAGACTTTACATAATTAGTTGA
Organism: Monodon monoceros; assembly: GCF_005190385.1. NCBI lineage: Eukaryota > Metazoa > Chordata > Mammalia > Artiodactyla > Monodontidae > Monodon > Monodon monoceros. The sequence continues at coordinate 65,958,109 of NW_021703785.1, read as the reverse complement.
AGAATGTCACTAAACAAACAGCAACAATAACAACAAACTTTGGGGAGGAGGGGATCTGATTTTGAGAGTTGCCTCATTTATAATGTTTACAATGTCCAGTTTTAAACAGAAAATTATAAGACAACACACTGATTCTAAAGTTTATATGGAGAGGCAAAAGACCCAGAATAGCCAACACAGTCTTGAAGCAGAAGAACAAAGTTGGAGAATTGACACTATCCAATTTCCAGACTTACCATAAAGCTATAGTAATCAAGACAGTATGATATTGGTGAAAGAAGAGATGAACAGAATAATGGAACAGAATAGAGAGCCCAGAAATAGACCCACACAAACATAGCCAACTGATCTTTGACAAAGGAGTAAAGGCAATACAATGGAGACAGGTTTTCAACAATGTTGAAAGAACTATATATCCACATGCAAAAAAAAGTCAGTCTAGACATAGATCTTATACTCTTCACAAAAATTAACTCAAAATGGATCACAGATCTAAATGTAAGCACAAAACTGTCACACCCCTAGAAGATAACATAGGAGAATATCTGTATGACCTTAGGTTTAGTGATGACTTTCTAGGTACAACATCAAAGTCACGATCTATGAAATAAATACTTGATAAACTGGACTTCATTAAAATTAAAAACTTCTACTCTGTGAAAGAAACTGTAAAATATATGAGAAGCTATGCCATAGGCTTAGAGAAAATATTTGTAAAAATCATATCTGATAAAGGACTGTTATCTAAAACATACGAAGAACTCTTAAAACTCAAAATAATAAAATAAACAATCCAATTAAAAAAAGAGACCAAAAATCTGAACAGATACCTCACCCAAAGAAGATACACTGATGGCAAATGAGCATATGAAAAGATGCTGTATATCATATATCATTAGAAAATTGCAAATTAAAACAACCATGAGATACCACTACACACCTACTAGAACGACAAAATTCTAAAACACTGGTATTACCAAATTCTGGCTAGGATGAGGAACAACAGAAACTCTCATTCATTGCTGCTGGGAATGCAAAATGGTACAGCGCCTTTCGAAGACACTTTGGCAGTTTTTTATAAAACTAAACATACTCTTAGTATACGTTCCAGTAGTTTGCACTCCTAGGTACTTACGCAAAGAGTTGAAAACTTATTGCACACATAAACTTGCACGGGAATTTTTTTTAAGCCATAAAGACAAATATTATATTTCTAAAAGACATATGTACTCAAAATATAAACCAATGTGACAAAACTTTTGAAGCCAACATGTCCACAGTATCAATGGGTGTGAGGTGACATTGCACAGGAATGTTTATAGCAGCTTTATTCATAATTGCCAAAACTGGCAACTGGAAGTGCCAACAGCTTGGAAGTGACCAAGCTGTTCTTCAGTAGGCGAATGGATAAATAAACTGTGGTCCATCCAGACAATGGAATATTATTCAGTGCTAAAGAAATGAGCCATCAAGCCATAAAAAGACATAAAGGGACCTTAAATGCATATTACTAAACGAAAGAAGCCAATCTGAAAGGCTCCATACTATATGATTCAAACTGTATGACATTCTGGAAGAGGCAAAGCCAGTAAGAAGATCAGTGGTTGCTACGTATTAGGAGTGAGGGAGGGATGATAGGGATGAGTAGACAGAGCATAGAGATCTTTAGGGCAGTGAAATATTCGCATGATACTCTGATGGTGGATACGTGACATTATACATTTGTCAAAACCCACAGAATGTAGAAGACCAAGAGAGAAGCCTAATACAAACTACAGACTTTGGGTGATAATGATATGTCAATGCAGGTTCACCAGTTGTAATGTGCTACTCTGGGGGGGATGTTAATGGTGGAAGAGGCTGTGCATGTGTGGGTACAGGTGGTATAGAAGAACTCTCCATACTTTGTGGTTAATTTTCCTGTAAACCTAAAACTGCTCTAAAAATAAAGTCTATTTTTAAAAAATGTAGTCTTTGTTTTATTCATTTAAAAATCATTTTATTCCTTGGACTTTGAAATTACTGATGTAAAGTGATCTACATTTCTTTTGTTCTGATTCTACTCGCTTATTAGTTCTCAATACAAGCTACAAAATTGTCATCATTAAAGACATCTTAGCGGGACTTCCCTGGTGGTCCAGTGGTAAAGAATCCTCCTTCCAATGCAGGGGACGTGGGTTCGATCCCTGGTCAGGGAACTAAGATCCCACATGCTGCGGGGCAACTAAGCCCACGCGTCACAACTACTAAGCTCGTGCGCCTCAACTAGAGAGCCTGCGTGCAGCAAACTACAGAGCCCATGAGCTCTGGAGCCCATGCACCATAATTAGAGAAGAGAAAACCCGCAAGCCACAACTAGAGAGAAGCCCGTGTGCCGCAAGGAAGAGCCCGCGTGCCGCAACTAAGACCCAATGCAGCCAAAAAAATAATAATAATAAATAATAAAATAAATAAATAAACAAATAAATGGGCTTATAAAAGAAAAAACATCTTAGAATTTCTGGATACAATTTCAAGTATCATACACATAACCATTCAACTCTTCCTTTCACAATGTATACATTTATCAAATCAACATGTATACTTTAAACATCTTATAATTTTGTCAATTATACCTCAATATAGCTGAAAAAAAAAAGAAACAGCTGATTTTTTAAGATGGGAAAAAAAGAAAAAGAGAGAAAGCACTCTTTATGGTGGTCTGAAACTAGGCAGACATTCCTAGCATGGTATAGCATCAGTCTGTATTTATCTTGCATAAGGTAAAGAAAACAATGGCTAGACTCTCCGAGAATACAAAATGGATGAAACACACACCGGGGAGAGATGGAAATGCCTCTTTAAGGACTGGCTGCTTCAGGTAAAAGAACTTGTCATATAACAGAAGTATTCACAGCACTTTATCAAAACCACTGTGAAGTTCTGCTGTGATTGCAGCCAGTCTGCATTTAGGACAAATATTTAGCATCAGTATTTTGTTTCCCTCTAACTTAATGATACCTTATATAAAGTAATATAAAACGCTTCAGATAATCTGAGTTGGTCTAACACTGGTGGCTTGGAAAGCTACTCCTGCATGAATAACAATTTTGATTATAAAACGTATTTTCTTTGCTGCATGAACGGTGTGTCTTTCCACTGGATTAGAGCCTCTTTTGAGGCAGGAACGATAATTTATTCTTCTAATCCGCATAAGCCCTAGCAGGTAATTTTATACATGATTGTCTCTGTAGGTTTTTCTTTTTTAACTGAACATACTTTTTCTACATAGGTCCAATCAGTGATTGACTTTAAATAGTCACAATAGACCTTGCATAGTCAGAATAAAAGAATTATTCTCCTCCACTGAATGTGACAGGCTGAGAGCTGCACCTTATTTGCATCTCTAACACCCAGCACAGGCGCTGGCTCAGAGAGAATCCACTTGGTAAATGTTTGCTAAGGAAACATTAGAACTTGGCAGGCTCTAGGGACCACTTGGCCTGACCCTTTTATTTTCAAATGAGCAGACTGAGGCTCTGAGAGAAACACTTGCTCAAGGGAACCATGCATCATCTAGAGAGCTGGACTTCTCCCTGTCCAGAGATTTCTCTGCTCCTGCCTACTCAGGGAAAATCTAGGAAGGCCTGGGAAATAACAGCCTATGCCATGGACCTAGTCAATAGGCTAGTCAATAAATGGTAGTTTCCTTCCCCCGTCCACCTTTTCCACGGAAAGAGGAAGCCCATGACATGTGACAAAGCTGTCCAGTTTGTGCTCTGGACAAACTGGATTTACGTGTTAAGGTAAGCAAAGCAGTTTGACCTTTTCAGAAGTCATGTCCACAATGTCCACTGCTCCCAGAACCTGTTAATTTTTACTCTTGTCTTCAGGAGACTTTAGAAGAGTTAATACATTAGTAAAGGAGAAATAGTCAAAAGTCTCATTTTAAAAGTGAAACGTGAGGCTCTGGTGGGAAAGTCAACAAGAAGAGAAGCCGAGATACTAGGCACCACGTACCAGGAACAGGTTGAGTAGCTGGGAATGCAGAGGTGAGCAAGATGTGGTCCCTGTCCTCGGGGATCTCCCAGTCCCATGTGGGATGTAAATATGACGAATAAGACAAGAAGCAATTCACTTTCTGAACACATAAGGACAAAACCTCCCAGAAGAGGCATTGTTTCAGCAAGGCTATGAAGGACTAATAGCAATTTGCCGCCTAGGTTAAAAGAACGGCAGGCAAAGCCAGCGGTCATTAAATGGCATGCTTTAGTCTAGGAACCGCAAGGATGTGAGTGGGAATCACTGGTGGGATGAGCAGGGCCCAGATCATGAAGGGACCAGATGAAGATGTTAGGAGCAATCTGTGGCAATGGGGGGTGGGGGTGAGGGTCTTGAAGGGTATTAGGAGAGTGATGTAATTCCACTGCATGTCAGAAACACACCTGGGGGCAGGACAGACACTGAGCTGAGGAAAGGCCAGTAGAAGATGGTTACAATAGTTTAGGTGAGAGACGGCAAAGAAGAGCAGAAAGGAAGTGACAGCAGCTGAAGACTGGGCCAGTGATGTAGAAGCTTGGGGGCCAGGGAGAAAGAGAGGATGACTCTGCATTTCAGGCTTTGGTCACTGTGCCTTTAAACATAGAAAACAGTGAAATAGGGAGGTACTGGGAGCTGGGATATGGAGAAGATAACAAGCTTACGTTGTGATGCGTTCAATTTGGGGGCACCTTGCGACATCCAGACCTACTTGGGAATGATCGGCATGTAGATGATACACACAGAGGATACATAATAATTAAACCAATTATCCAGGGAGAATTCAGAACCCTGGAAACTCCTGCGCTCAAGGCCCGGGTAGAGGAGGACCTGGGCTGGGGAAGGTGTAGCCAGAGACGGAAGCCACAGAACGAGCATTACAGATGGGCGGGTGGGGGGTGCAGTGAGTTAGTTGTATCAAATAGTTAAGAAAGAGTAAGTGATACAAAACCTAAAATATGCCTTTTGGGTTCAGCAGTCATCGCGGGCAGTTTCAGAGAAGCCTGAGTAGAGGGCTGAGCAGTGAATGATCCCCGAGAAGAAGTGTAGCTCAGCAGCAGAGAGATTTAGGGTATTTTGAAGAGAAAATGAATAATTTATCGCCACAAAATATTCTCTCACAGGTAGAAGCAGTAAAATAATTCGTGAACTGACAGGTCATTTTCTGCCAGGTGCCAGTTCAATTTAACAAACAGTTATTGAATTCCTGCCCGGCACAGGGCCACGGAGCACCAGGCGCCCGTGATGTGCCACCGAACAAGATACGGTTCCTACCGGCGAGCACTTTGGAACTACGAGGGAGTCCCTCGCCTCCCCAGCTTACCACGCCCAGAGGGAGTGAGGCCAGGGTCAGCGTGAAGTGAGCTGTGTCCAGACTGCCCCGAGCGTGGATGGGACGCCTGGGAGGGCAGAGCCCAGGGGCCAGCAGGAGAATGAGGGAAAGGCAGGCAGTGTGCTTGCTGGGAGGGCCGGGAACTCGTGAGCAGGGAGTGCGCTGTGCGGGGACCAGTGGGAGACAGGGAGGGTGGTCTGGGCCCTGACTGAGCGAAGTGCCCCCTCGGCCACTGTGACAGAGCCTGGGGAGACACAGAGTGGCCCTCTGCACTTGACGTATAAATGACAGCAATGGAGCCCTTTCCTTCTTCGTATCTTAGGTTTGTATTTTACATTTAAACTGCCAACTTTAGATTGGTCATGAGGTCCCCCATGCTGACTTAATGGTCAGTTTCCTGTGATATTTTTCTAATATTCCTGCCAAAGCCTCAAGAGGAATAACAAGCAGGGGTATGGGTTCATCTGATTCTGATTAAAGCTTCAGCCTGAACTTCTCACCTTCCGCTCAAGTGTCAGAGGCTAAAGGTCTCTAGCCCCGTCTCTTTAGGAGTGTTCCGGGTGTGGTCCTCCAAGATGGTCAGAAACCAGTCACCTGTTCCGGGGATCAGAGGCCAGCACCTCCGGGAGCAGCAGCTCCTCCTCTGCGGGGCCTGGGAAACGTTCCCTGTCTGTCTGGGAGTTTACAAAACAGATTCTGCAGAGCAGGGTGGAGAGCTATGCCACATGCACTTGTCTGGTATGTACTCACCCAACGTGGGGCCTTTCAAATATCACAGGCCATCCAGCAGGATGGCCCTACGGTGTCTGGGGTGGGGGGGAGAGTGTAATTAGAAGTGCACAAGTGGCTGTCACCATGCCACAGCTGAGCCAGTGAAGGCCATGCCTCCCCTTTGCTGAGCTTCTCACTCTGGCTGCTCTTCTACCAAGTGGTCCTGCGGCAGCAGAAATGCTGGCCCCTCTTCCAGCCCGGAACCCCACAAACTGTCCCTGGATGTCAGTGGAGGCGTGGGAGAGAAATGGTTAAGCGTGGACTGATCTCACTGTGCAAAGAGAATGAAGTAGTATGTGATGTTGATTAAGGGGGAAAGGATGTACGTGTGGGACTGTGTAACTTGTATAATATATATTTTCAATTGAGAAATAATTGATGTAGGACATTGTATAAGTTTAAGGTGTACGACATAATGATTTGATGTTTGTATATACTGTGAAATGATCACCACAATAAGTTTAGTTAACATCCATCTTCACACATAGGTAGTAATTTTTTTTCTTGTGATGGGAACTTTTAAGATCTACTCTCTCTGCAACTTTCAAATATGCGACACAGTATTGTTAACTATAGTCACCATGCTATACGTTACATCTCCAGAAAATAATTTTAAATAAGCAACAGACTCTAATAATGAGGGTTTCAGGGAAGAGTGTAAGTTCCTCTGGCAAATCAAAAAAGGACGTCAGCCACAGTGGTCCAAAAGTAAAGAGCTATAAACAAAAGTCCAGGTGTTCTTGGGCTTCTTTAGTTTGGGGATTTCAGACACAGTTTAAATTCACATATTTCTGTATCAGAGAAGTCAGATGAGGTGTCCTTAGCTTTTTAACTGTTCCCAACAATTGCATCTATCCAGATAAAATTTCTCTAGTGAGAATTAGTCCAAGTTGAAGCAAGGGTCATATGAGAGATTTCTGAGAAAACTGAAAGAAAGCAAAACAGCCCAGGGTGGAGGGGGAGAACTGGATGGTACGAAGCACTCACTCTCTGGCGCTAAGGGGCGTCTCGCAGCTCCTCCCTCTGCCTGCCCCATAGACGTGGGGTCCCCCTCGACCAGCCTTGGTCTTCTTCTCCTTACTGTCCCACTCTCGGGACCTCATACCTTCATATGCAGATGACTTTACATCTCTGTCTCCAGCTGAGGCCCCTGTCCAGCTCCACACCCGCACACCCAACTGCACCTGGACACTTCCACTGGCACTGGCCCCTCAGGCACCTCAGCTCATCACTCCTTCCCCCCTCAGACCCTGGCCGGACTCCCCTCACCTCCCTCCTCAGCTGTTTCCTGACTCAAGGAAGGGCGTCACTACCACCCAGCTGCTCAAACCAGGAGAAGTCTGGTCCCCCTGAATTCTGAACAACAACAGCAATAATAATAGCACCGGTTATTCATAGGTTCTTGTGAGAATTAAGCGAGATCAATGTCAAGAGCTTAGTATACTAGTCAACATATACTAAACACTCACAAGATGGTAGCCATGGTAATCTATTATTTATGTGGCAAAGCAAGGCATTTTTAAAAACATTGCTAATATTTTTAAGAATGCAATACAAATATCTAAAAATATATATAGAGAGAAGTGAATAATATTAATAATATAAACTCCTACTTTTGCCCTGCTGTCCTATTTTGTAGTTTCTCGTGTATACTTCCTGAAGTCATTTTAAGTAGCTGGTTGGAAAAGGTTACATAAGAGGCCATTAAAAACTATAAAGATCAGGAAAGCCCCATGATCAGCGGTTTCAGGGGCTCACTAGAGTTGGGCCCTAGGTACCAGCTGTGCAGGGAGCTACTGACCAAGAAGTGGATGGCCTGGTGGTATCTGCCAGCTGGCAGCCCCGATGAAATGTGGATGCTCTACCAACAGGAGGTATGAAGAGAGAGGACCTTCAAGATGGCGGAGGAGTAAGACGTGGAGATCACTTTCCTCCCCACAAATACATCAAAAATACATCTACATGTGGAACAGCTCCTACAGAACACCCACTGAACACTGTCAGAACACCTCAGACTTCCCAAAAGCCATGTGGCTGACAGGGTCTTGGTGCTCCAGCTGGCTGTCAGGCCTGAGCCTCTGAGGTGGGAGAGCCGAGTTCAAGACATTGGACCACCAGAGACGTCCCGGCCCCACATAATATCAATGAGCGAGAGCTGTCCCAGAGATCTCCATCTCAGCCATTAAGACCCAGCTCCACTCAACGACCAGCAAGCTACAGTGCTGGACACCCTATGCCAAACAACTAGCAAGACAGGAACACAACCCCACCCATTAGCAGAGAGGCTGCCTAAAATTGTAATAAGTTCACAGACACCCCAAAACACACCACCGGACGTGGTCCTGCCCACCAGAAAGACAAGATCCAGTCTCATCCACCAGAGCACAGGTACCAGCACCCTCCACCAGGAAGTCTACAAAACCCACTGAACCAACCTTACCCACTGGGGGCAGACAAAAAAACAACGGGAACTATGAACCTGCAGCCTGAGAAAAGGAGACCCCAAACACAGTAAGATAAGTAAAATGAGAAAACAAGAGAAATATGCAGCAGATGAAGTAGCAAGGTAAAAACTTAACAGACCAAACAAATGAAGAGGAAATAGGCAGTCTACCTGAAAAAGAATTCAGAGTAATGATAGTAAAGATGATCCAAAATCTTAGAAATAGAATGGAGAAAATATAAGAAATGTTTAATAAGGACCTAGAAGAACTAAAGAGCAAACAAACAATGATGAACAACACAATAAATGAAATTAAAAATTCTCTAGAAGGAATCGATAGCAGAATAACTGAGGCAGAAGAATGGATAAGTCACCTGGAAGATAAAATAGTGGAAATAACTACTGCAGAGCAGAATAAAGTAAAAAGAATGAAAAGAATTGAGCACGGTCTCAGAGACCTCTGGGACAACATTAAATACACCAACATTCGAATTATAGGGGTCCCAGAAGAAGAGAGAAAAAAAAGGGACTGAGAAAATATTTGAGGAGGTTATAGTTGAAAACTTTCCTAATATGGGAAAGGAAATAGTCAATCAAGTCCAGGAAGTGCAGAGAGTCCCATACAGGATAAATCCAAGGAGAAACACGTTTAGACACATATTAATCAAGCTATCAAAAATTAAATACAAAGAAAAAATATTGAAAGCAGCAAGAGAAAAGCAACAAATAACATATAAGGGAATCCCCATAAGGTTAACAGCTGATCTTTCAGCAGAAACTCTGCAAGCCAGAGGGAGTGGCAGGACATATTTAAAGTGGTGAAAGGGAAAAACCTAAAACCAAGATTCTTCTACCCATCAAGGATCTCACTGAGATTCAGTGGAGAAATTAAAACCTTTACAGACAAGAAAAAGCTAAGAGAATTCAGCACCACCAAACCAGCTTCACAACAAATGCTAAAAGAACTTCTCTAGACAGGAAACACAAGAGAAGGATAAGACCTACAATAACAAATGCAAAACAATTAAGAAAATGTAAAAGGAACATACATATTGATAATTACCTTAAATGTAAACAGATTAAATGCTCCAACCAAAAGACACAGACTGGCTGAATGGATACAAAAACAAGACCCATACATATGCTGTCTACAAGACACCCACTTCAGACCTAGGGACACATAAGACTGAAAGTGAGGGGATGGAAAAACATATTCCATGTAAATGGAAATCAAAAGAAATCTGGAATAGCAATTCTCATATCAGACAACATAGGCTTTAAAATAAAGACTATTATAAGAGACAAAGAAGGACACTACATAATGATCAAGGAATCAATCCAAGAAGAAGATATAACAACTGTAAATATTTATGCACCCAACATAAGAGCACCTCAATACATAAGGCAAATACTAACAGCCATAAAAGGGGAAATTGACAGTAACACAATCATAGTAAGGGACTTTAACACCCCACTTTCACCTATGGAAAGATCAAACAAAATGAAAATAAAGAAACACAAGCTTTAAATGACACATTACACAAGATGGAATTAATTGATATTTATAGGACATTCCATGCAAAAACAACAGAATACACTTTCTTCTCAAGTGCTCATGGAACATTCTCCAGGATAGATCATATCTTGGGTCACAAGTCAAGCCTCGGTAAATTTAAGAAAATTGAAATCGTATCAAGTATCTTTTCTGACCACAATGCTATGAGACTACATATCAATTACAGGAAAAAAAAAACGGTAAAAAATACAAACACCGGGATGCTAAAGAATACGTTACTAAATAACCAAGAGATCACTGAAGGAATCAAAGAGGAAATCAAAAAATACTTAGAAACAAATGACAATGGAAACATATGGGATGCAGCAAAAGCAGTTCTAAGAGGGAAGTATATAGCAATAAAATCCTACCTCAAGAAACAAGAAAAATCTCAAATAAACAACCTAACCTTACACCTAAAGCAATTAGAGAAAGAAGAACAAAAAAAACCACAAAGTTAGCCAATGGAAAGAAATCATAAAGATCAGATCAGAAATAAATAAAAAAGAAATGAAGGAAATGATAGCAAAGATCAATAAAACTTAAAGCTGGTTCTTTGAGAAGAAAAACCAAATTGATAAACCATTAGCCAGACTCATCAAGAAAAAAAGGGAGAAGACTCAAATCAACAGAATTAGAAATGAAAAAGGAGAAGTATCAACTGACACTGCAGAAATACAAAGGATCATGAGAGATTACTACAAGCAACTCTATGCAAATAAAATGGACAACCTGGAAGAAATGGACAAATTCTTAGAAAAGTACAACCTTCCAAGACTGAACCAGGAAGAAATAGAAAATATAAACAGACCAATCACAAGTAATGAAATTGAAACTGTGATTAAAAATCTTCCAACAAACAAAAGCCCAGGACCTGATGGCTTCACAGGCAAATTCTATCAAACATTTACAGAAGAGATAACACCTATCCTTCTCAAACTCTTCCAAAATATAGCATAGGGAGGAACACTCCCAAACTCATTCTACGAGGCCACCATCACCCTGATACCAAAACCAGACAAAGATGTCACAAAAGAAGAAAACTACAGACCACTATCACTGATGAACATAGATGCAAAAATCCTCAAAAAAATACTAGCAAACAGAATCCAACAGCACATTAAAAGGATCATACACCATGATCAAGGGGTTTATCCAAGACATGCAAGGATTCTTCAATATACGCAAATCAATGTGATACACCATATTAACAAATTGAAGGATAAAAACCATATGATCATCTCAATAGATGCAGAAAAAGGTTTCAACCAAATTTAACACCCATTTATGATTAAAACTCTCCAGAAAGTAGGCATAGAGGGAACTTACCTCAACATAATAAAGGCCATATATGACAAACCCACAGCCAATATCATTCTCAATGGTGAAAAACTGAAATTATTTCCACTAAGATCAGGAATAAGACAAGGTTTCCCACTCTCACCACTCTTATTCAACGTAGTTTTGGAAGTTTTAGCCACAGTAATCAGAGACAAAAAAGAAATAAAAGGATCCATATCAGCAAAGAAGAAATAAAACTGTCACTGTTTGCAGATGACATGATACTATACATAGAGAATCCTAAAGATGCTACCAGAAAACTACTAGAGCTAATCAATGAATTTTGTAAAGTAGAAGGATACAAAATTAATACACAGAAATCTCTTGCATTCCTATACACTAATGATGAAAAATCAGAAAGAGAAATTAAGGAAACACTCCCATGTACCACTGCAACAAAGAGAATAAAATTCCTAGGAATAATCCTACCTAAGGAGACAAAACACCTGTATGAAGAAAACTATAAGACACTGAGGAAAGTAATTTAAGATGATACAAACAGACGGAGAGATATACCATGTTCTTGGATTGGAAGAATCAACATTGTGAAAATGACTATAGTACCCTAAGCAATCTACAGATTCACTGCAATCCCTATCAAACTACTAATGGCATTTTTCACAAAACTAGAAGAAAAAGTTTCACAATTTGTATGGAAACACAAAAGACCCCAAATAGCTAAAGCAATCTTGAGAAAGAAAAACGGAGCTGGAGGAATCAGGCTTCCTAACTTCAGACTATACTACAAAGCTGCAGTAATCAAGACAGTATGGTACTGGCACAAAAACAGAAATCTAGATCAATGGAACAGGACAGAAAGCCCAGAGACAGACCCACGTACATATGGTCACCTTACCTTCGATAAAGGAGGCAAGAATATACAATGAAGAAAAGACAGCCTCTTCAATAAGTGGTGCTGGGAAAACTGGACAGCTACATGTAAAAGAATGAAATTAGAACACTCCCTAACACCATACACAAAAATAAACTCAAAATGCATTAAAGACCTAAATGTAAGGCCAGACACTATAAAACTCTTAAAGGCAAACATAGGCAGAACACTCTATGACATAAATCACAGCAAGACCTTTTTTGACCCACCTCCTAGAGAAATTGAAATAAAAACAAAAATAAAGAAATGGGACCCAGTGAAACTTAAAAGTTTTGCATAGCAAAAGAAACCAGAAACAAGACAAAAAGACAACCCTCAGAATGGGAGAAGATATTTGCAAATGAAGCAACTGACAAAGGATTAATCTCCAAAATATACAAGCAGCTGATGCAGCTCAATATCAAAAAAACAAACAACCCAATCCAAAAATGGGCAGAAGACCTAAATAGACATTTCTCCAGAGAAGATATACAGATTGCCAACAAACACATGAAAGAATGCTCAACATCACTAATCATTAAGAGAAATGCAACAGAAAGCTACAATGAGGTGTCACCTCACACCAGTCAGAATGACCATCATTAAAAAATCCACAAACAATAAATGCTGGAGAGAGTGTGGAGAAAAGGGAACCCTCCTACACTGTTGGTGGGAATGTAAATTGATACAGCCACTATGGAGAATAGTAGGAGGTTCCTTACAGAACTAAAAATAGAACTACCATATGACCTAGCAATCCCACTACCAGGCATATACCCTGAGAAAACCGTAACTCAGAGTCATGTACCACAATGTTCACTGCAGCAGTATTTACAGTAGTCAGGACATTGAAGCAACCTAAGTGTCCAACGACAGATGAATGGATAAAGAAGATGTGGCCCATATATACAATGGAATATTACTCAGCCATAAAAAGAAATGAAATTGAGTTATTTGTAGTGAGATGGATGGACCTAGAGGATGTCATACAGAGTGAAATAAGTCAGAAAGAGAAAAACAAATACTGTATGCTAACACATATATACGGAATCTAAAAAAAAAAAAAAAAAGCTTTGAAGAACTTAGGGCAGGCCAGGAATAAAGATCCAGACGTAGAGAGTGGACTTAAGGACACAGGGAGGGGGAAGGGTAAGCTGGGCCGAAGTGAGAGAGTGGCATGGACATATATATACACTACCAAATGTAAAATAGATAGCTAGTGGGAAGCAGCTGCATAGCACTGGGAGATCAGCTCGGTGCTTTGTGACCACCTAGAGGGGTGGGGTAGGGAGGGTGGGAGGGAGACGCAAGAGGGAAGAGATATGGGGATATAAGTATATGTATAGCTGATTCACTTTGTTATACAGCAGAATCTAACACAACAATATAAAGCAATTATACCCCAATAAAGATGTTAAAAAATATATAGAAAGATCAATGTTTTTCATGTGGGAAATCCCCTATGTTTGACCCTTCCATGTCTGTACTTGTCTGTACTCCATGGCTGCTCCCATTCTATACAGGCTACCTTGGGGTGAGGTTTGTGGTGGCAGGTAGGGGTGGGGATGAAGATGCCTTTCCTGCACATTAAATTAGTTATAAAAACAAAAGTGAAAGTTGAAAATAACCACATCAAAATTTCATGTGTTTTTGTCTGGGTAATTCCTACTGGCATTTTAGGGTCATTTTCCCAGGAAACTGTCTCTGAAGCCCTTTCCCCCTTAGCTCTCCTGTACTTACAGTGATTACATCATTTGTCCAAGTAAATCATTACTCATTTCTCAGCCTAGGCACCGTGGGCATTTGGGGACAGATAATTCCTTGTGGAGGGGGTGCTACCTTGTGCATTGTGGGAGGTTAGCAGCATCTCTGGCCCCACCCATTAGATGCCAGTAGCATCACCACAGGTGTGACAAGCAAAAACGTCCCCAGACCTCGAGACAGGGCAAACTGCTGCCCCATCTCGGGTTGAGAATCACAGCATTAGCCTGAGATCTCAGGGTGAGGATTCTGTCTCATTTGTCCCCATAGTAAAGTGAGGCCCTCAAGAGACAGCCTTGATGAAATGAATTGAAGGAACAGTTGACAAAGTCTCGCTACTCTCCAACAGTAAATCGGTTCTAAACACTTCACAAAAGAACAAAGTGTGCTTTAAACTCTTACTTTAATATGATTATTTTTTTACAGTTGAGGTCCATGAAGGCACAAATGCAATGAGAATTTCTAACCTTGGGACTTACAAGTTAAATTCAGAACATCACAAGGCAACATAAACATCTCGGGAAGAATTACCTTTAAAGGAGGACATGAAAAACACTCCAAATTGTGTTTCACAAAAAGACCTAAGCTCTCTTTGGAAACTCCAGAAGCAGCCTGTGTGGCTTTGAATCCTAGCAGTGCTATTTACTAACTGTAAATCGACAAGTTATTTCATACCTCTGTGCCTCTGTTTCCTCATCTGTAAAATGGGAATGATGTTAGAGCCTATCTTATAGGGTTGTTATGAGAACTAAATAAGTAAATATTTGTACAATACTTAGAGTCATGCTTGGTGAGCGCTTTGTGTTCTAAAGAAATGAAATCACCCCTTATTGGGATTTGTATTTAATTTATAGATTCAGAATTTCAAAATGACCATGATTATCATGTAACCACCTATATCCTTCTCCCAATGATTTGTCTGTGGTTTCAGTCTAGGTAATTGTCACAAATTATTATATGACATAACACAATATATAACATTGTACATTTTCTGTGATATTCTTAAAGGGAAAATTTAAAGTATATTATCCATTTTCATAGATTACCATTATTTAAAATTAATAATATTACTTAAATAACTCAAATCAAATATGTGCCTTTGTGTGTAGAGGTAAACTGTAAAAATCACTTTTGTCAGCATTCTTTCTTACCCTCTCCCTCATCCCACATTATAATCCATTGTCATTAGTTGTCCTTTTAAATACAAAGGGCAGTGACAGATGCACTATAATCCTAGTCAATTCCATGTCTCCATAAAACAGTACTGAACAAGGCGAATGCCCTTGTTTTATACATGTTGTGATTAGTTACTATTTATTAACAACATAAGTTAGGCAGATCTAACATTAAATTAGAAATTCAGAGATCATCTTGGGCATCAAGGCCCTATGTTAGCAGTCTGAGAAAATGTCCCAAACCAAAATGCTAATAGAACATGCCACTTCTTAAAAATCTCATTCAGGAGCTTTGATTTGCTGCAATTTGCCTTAAAAGTGACGAACTTTGCAAGGTATCGTGATACCTTGGCTATGCCTCCATTTTGAGATGGTTAGTTTCATCCAGGTACTTAGACTTGCAATTAGCTTTTCATTACTCACAGGGGAAATTATTTTTCAATTACAAATTCAATCAAAACACATCAAAACAGAATTATAGTTGTGGTTGCTAAGTAACAGAGACTGCACTGTTCTGACTTGCAGTAACAAATATTTACAGACGGCTACTGTGTACTGGCGCTGTCAGAGTTGCAGAAGCAATGGTGGGGCATGGTCACCATTCTGGAGGTTCACACCTTCATTAAAGACAGCAAACCTGTCTGGTTTCCGAGACCTGAACATGAGAGCCACACATCCACATATGCCCAGCCAGGCATCGGTCCTCCCAGCCACGGACATCCTTAGTACAATCTATTTTTTCAAGCCAATGAAAAGTTAACACTGCTCAACAACTCTCCAAGAGTAAATCGGGACCCAGGATATTAATTGTCTGTCCACACAGGAGAGAAACTTCCAGACAAAAAAAGGTGAGTAAAATTCTTGTGGGTAACATTTACAGGAGACCTTCAGCTCTCTTGTTTTCATTTGCCTACCTGGCAGAAGCTAAGTGCCCTCTGGCTATGATTCCCGTTAGGATTCTGCATTAGCTCAGCATTTCAAATATGCATGAGAAATGTAGAGCCCACAAAGCTTTAAAAATAAAACATGAGACCAGCTCTATCACTGTGTCTGCAGTGCACGAGGAAGAAAATGAATAAAATCACAACCCCTTATTGCTCTCCAGGCATTAATCATAATATACCATGTGAGTGGGTGAGTGTCTAATTAACTGCTCATCAATCTCAAAGCTTTAAAAGTGCTGTCACTGCCCTCAGGCTGGAAGTCTTCCTTCAGCCTGCTTTCAGGAAATCTTGTCTTGAAGGAACTCATAAGGGAAGGCAAAGAAATTCCATGGGTGTTCCCTTCAGCCAAGCTACCTCCATCTCTGCCCTACCTGCTCTGCCTGTTTCTTTTGATCACCCCGCTGTGACTACTCCTTTGGCGTCTGTTCTACCCACTGCTCCTGCGCCCTGAGAATCTCAGCTCACATACCTCCAGCCAAATGCTTTTCTTATTTCATAATATTTTTGGAGACATAGCCGTCCTAAGAATTATTCCAATTATAACAACCTCCTGCCACTCTAACCAATTTTACACAAGCTGGGCCCTTATCAAGAGCACTGTGGTGTCTGGCGTTGTTGCATTCCCACATGTTTATGCAGTACTGTCTTTTGGGTACGTCTGCATGAATCCTGCTATGGGCTGAATCAGAAATGGGTCATGGGTTCTACAAGAGAAGGCTTCCTAATTTTTCTGGCTGACACTACCTTAGTATGCAGAACTTTTTATCTTGAAATGATTTCTATACTGGCTAATCTATATCATGGCTGAAAGTTTTGGTTTTTTTTTTAAAGTCGACTTGGATGGAAAAGTCCAGAACTTAGTCAAGGCACCTTAGATCACATGCAGCAGTGAGTAGATAAAGCTTTACCACCCATGTGTTTGAGATTCAAAGCTTTACCCACTCAGATACATATGTCATCCAATGAATAGAACTGCACAATCAGAAGCGGTTTGCTCCTACAATCCTGATTTAAAAATATGGAATGAAATTTTTATTCTCGGTTTACAATGTAATCCTTGATTTATATTTTAAAAGTCTACGCGTAAGCTACTAGAACTAATGAGTAAGCGTAGAAAGACTGCAGGATGCAAATGAACAATATACAACAACAAAAAACACTAGCAATGAACAATTGGAGACCGAAACAATAAAAAACAGTACTATTTAGAATAGCACCACGAAACATGAAATTCTTAAGTACGTGTATTACCCATATGCTGAAAACTACAAGTTAGGGTTAAAAAAAAAATCAAAAGAGACCTAAACAGAGACATGTACCATGTTTATGAATCAGAAGTCTTGTTACTGTTAAGATATCAATTCTTCCCTAACTGATCTATAGAGTCAACACAATCCAAATCAATACTCCAGTAGGATTTTAAAAATTGATATCAACAAGCTGTCTTTAAATTTATATGGAAAGGCAGAGGAACTAAAATAGCCAAAACAATCCTGGCAAAGAAGAACAAAGCTGGAGGACTCACACTACTGGATTCCAAGACATACACAAAGCTAAGTAATCAAGTGCCATATTGATGAAAGAATAGACACATAGATAAATGGAACAGAACAGAGAGTCTAGAAATAGACTCATGCATATATGGTCAATTGATTTACAATATAAGTGCAAAGGCAATTCAATGAAGAAAGTATAGTCTTTTCAACATGGTGGTCAACCAATGGGATATTGATAAGCAAAAAATGAATCTTGAGCCATACTTTTTATCTTCTAAAAAATTAACTTGAAATGGATCATCAACTTACACATAAAACATAAAACTGAAATTTCCAGAAGAAAACCAAAGGAGAAAATAGTTGTGACCTTACGTTAGGCAAAATTTCTTAGGTGTGACATTAAAAACATGAAAAAAAAATGATAAACTGCACTCCAATAAAATTCAAAACTTCTGCAAAAGACATTGTTAAGAGATTGAAAAAATAAGCTACAGAGTGGCAAAAAATATAAAAACTCAATAAGAAAACAAACAACCAAATTTTAAAAATAGGCAAAAACCTCAGACACTTTACTAGAGAAGATATATGAATGGCAAATAAGTACATGAAAAGACATTCAACGTCATTACTCATTAAGGACATACAAATTTAAATCACAATGAGAAACACTAGACATCTATTAGAATGGTTAAAAACAAAACAAAACAAAAACTGACAACACCAAGTACCAACAAAGATGTGGAGCAACTGGAACTCTCATACATCGTTGGTGGTAATACAAAATGGTATGGTCACTTTGGAGATGTTTGGTGGTCTCTGATAAAGTTCAAATATACTTATCATATGCACCCCACAATCCCATTCCTAGGAACTTACCCAAAAGAAATGAAAACTTATGTACACACAAAAACTTGAATATGAATGTTTATAGGGGTGTTATAGCCACCCAGAGTGGCAACAACTCAAATGTTCTTCATCTGGTGAAAGGATAGACAAATTGTAGTATATCCACACAACGCAATACTACTGAGCAATTATATTGATTGATACACGCAACACGGATGAATCTTAGGTGCATTAGTGAAACAAAGGCAGACTCGAAAGGCTACATACTGTTTGATTTCACCTATATAGCATTCTGGAAAAGGCAAAACTATGGGTACAAGAACCAGATCAGTGGTTGCCAAGGGTTGAGAGTAGGTTGATGACAAAGGTGAACCAGGGAGTTTTTTTAGGTGATGGAGCTGTTCTATATCTTGGTTGTGGTGGTGGTTACATGATTGTAGGCATTTATCAAAACTCAAAGAACTGTACACTGAAAATAGTGAATTTTGCTTTATAAATATACAGAACACCTTGACTTAAAGAAAATATAGATTTAAAAATTCAACTGGGATGATTTCACTTATATATGGAATCTAAAAAACAAAATAAGCAAATATATCTAAACAGAAACAGAGTCATAGATACAGAAAATAAATAGGTGGTGGCCAGATGGGAGGGGTGTGGAGGGAGGAGAGAAATAGGTAAGGGAGATTAAGGGGTACAAATCTTTGTTTACAGAATTATGAGTCACAGGTATAAAATGTACAGTATGGGGAATATAGTCAATAATTATGTAATATCTCTGTATGGCGACAGATGACAACCAAACTTACTGTGTGATCATTTTGAAATGTATAGAAATATAGAATCACTATGTTATATACCAGGAACTAACATAGAGTTGTAGGTCAATTATACTTCAAAACCAAACAAACTTACAGAAAAAAGATCAGATCTGTGGCTACCTGAGGTGGGAGGAGGGGGGATTGGATGAAGGTGATCAAAAGGTACAAACTTCCAGTTATAAGATAAATAAGTAGTAGAGATGTAATGTACAAAATGATAAAGATAATTATACTGCTGTATGTGTCACATATCTGAACACTGTTGAGAGTAAATCGTAAGAGTTCTCAGCACAAGGAAAATTTTATTTTTCTATTTCTTTAATGTTGTATCTATATGAGATGGTGAATGTTCACTAAACCTATTGTGGTAAACATTTCATGATTATGTAAGTCTAACCATTATGCTGTACACTTTAAATGTATACAGTGCTGTATGTCAATTATATCTCAATAAAACTGGGGGAAAAAACAACAAAAGCCATGATTAGAGAATCAAAGATCTATGAGTATGCAAGAAAATTCAATTGGGAAAAAGATAATGTAATATAATACAATTAACAATAAAAATTATTTCTTTTAAAAAATGCCAGCTTACTAGTAAAAATACTCTTGGTTAAAACTAAGAGGGAAAACTCAGGATGAGGTGGTGGTGCAATAGTTCTGAGTTGGATGAAGCCTTGGTGTGCATCAGACATGCTGAGGAGAAAACACTGCTTTTCCAATTCATTACCTCTAAAGAATTACAACTAGGACTTCCCTGGTGGCGCAGTGGTTAAGAATCCGCCTGCCAATGCAGGGAACACAGGTTCGAGCCCTGGTCCGGGAAGATCCCACATGCCGCGGAGCAACTAAGCCTGCATGCCACAACTACTGAGCCTGCGCTCTAGAGCCCTTGAGTGGCAACTACTGAGACCGCGTGCCGCGTCTACTGAAGACCGAGCACCTAGAGCCCGTGCTCCGCAACAAGAGAAGCCATCACGATGAGAAGACCGTGCACTGCAACAAGGAGTAGCCCCCACTCGCCGCAACTAGAGAAAGCCCGCATGCAGCAACGAAGACCCAGCGCAGCCAAAAATAAAATAAAATAAATTTATATATATATAAAAAAAAAAGAATTACAACCAAACTACCCATTCTTCTCGTAAATGCTCACAAATGGCACTTTGTGCTTGTTTGTTTTTGAGTCCAAATAGCCAGTTCCTGCAATTTGTGATTTAAAGAGTTCTTTGCTCTTCTACCCACTTAAGCAAACCCACAGTAATGCTCTCCTTCAACATTCAGAGATCATTCCTTAACACAAATCTATCTTCATATAGGAATCCCAGAGTAACCAGCTTATGAACGCAGAAATATATGTATCTACAGAATCAGCAAGCCTATGGTTATTTATATACTATTCTAATATATATTGGTGTGTCCTTATCTTGACAAAAGTTTTCCTCATCATTACTTTCCTCTTAAACTATCTTTTCTTTTCTTTTCTCTTTTTTTTTTTTGGCTGTGTTGGGTCTTCATTGCTGAGCACGGGCTTTCTCCAGAGCACAGGCTCATTAGCTGTGGTGCATGGGCTTAGTTGCTCTGCGGCATGTGGGATCTTCCTGGACCAGGGCTCGAACCCATGTTCCCTGCATTGGCAGGCGGATCCTTAACCACTGCGCCAGGGCTCAAATCCATGTCCCCTACGTTGGCAGGCAGATTCTTAACCACTGTGCCACCAGGGAAGTCCCTAAACTACCGTCTTTTCTATGTCAAATGCAGAATGTATGAGAAAAAAATGTTGGATTGCAAGTTATGAGGACTGCAGTTTTAAAGTCAGTTTAGCCCATAACTAGCTCTGTAGCCTTGGAAAAATGACTCACCTCCTGTAACTAATATTTATTTCTAGCTCTGACCTCTCGCCAGGGCTTTAGTTAGGAAACTTCAAATTCCTACAGACACATAGAACCTCTCATGCACATTTAATTGTTCAGAGATATTGATTACATTGGTATCTTTTATTATTACTTAAATTATAATTATTTTATTTGTTCATTTATGCTTCATTTCTTCAGTTAGATTTCTCCAACCAGATTAGACATTCTCTGAGGGGAGGGAGTTATTCATCTTTGTCTCCTTATATCATCTATCACATAGTGAAGGCTTAAATATTTCAGGTTGCAGATATAATTACTTGAGCTTACATATTCTAGTTTGCTGATATAATCATTTGTCTTTGCAAAAAATACAGCTGAGTTTGACATACTCATGGAGCTCTACAGGGCCCTCCCTGACCACTCATGCTCTGGTCCCCCACAATGCCTTCTCCCACTAACCCACCAAACCCCATCACTGTCTATGGCCTCAGTTTGTTTTACTTTTTTAACATAGCTTAACACTCTCTGAGATAATCTCTCCTTCTCCCTCTTTTTCTCTCACTCATTCTCTCTTTTTCCCAATCTATTGTCTGAAGCTTCCTACTAGGATTTAAGCTCCATGACTGATCATGGTCACCATAATATACTTACAGCCTGGACCCATGCCTGGCATATAGTAGGTACTCAATAAGTACTTACTGAATTGTTGTTGAACTCGCCGCTCAACATAGTGATAACTATTAGACACTGAACAATCAAAAGAAGCAAAAATACTTCACATGATTTACCTGTAAAGAGGTTCTACAAGGTCTTTTTCAAGAAAATCATGATCGTTCTTGACAGCCACAATGTTGATGGGAAATTGTGAGTCTGAAAGAGACAAAGAGAGACAAAGGAGTTTATACGCCTTGTTTTATCTGAATGGGCACCAATATCTTCAGGCCACCATGTTTCTGTACTCATGGCTCATCTTAACAGCAGTTACTCCCCATTGACAGGTGTGTTGGTAATGTTTAGAGAGCAGGAAGTTTTACTTTTAGCCCAATAAATGCTTTTAAGAATACAAAAAGGTGTGAAATATGAAAATAACCAAGTGTTTGACCTTGGATAGGACTGCATACCAAGTGCCTGCATTTTTATAGCTCATCACTGTCACAGACTTTTGCCTGTATGGAGAACTTTCCCACTCTCACCATCCACCTAAGGTGGAGGTTGCTGACTTCTGTCCTGATCAGTTCATGAAATACTTAGTTTGGCAGATTTTTTTTTTTTCCTTCAGAAAGGAAAATACCGGAAGTTCAATGGCCTCAAGTATTTTATTTTGTAACAAAATCTTGAGTCACTTTGGAGTGTCAGCAAAATACTCAAACGACTGATTCTATCCAATAAAAAAGGAGAAATTCCAACATTGTAACTTTTCTCCCACAGACTACTCATGCCAGATTTGGAGGTCATGGGCAATGCTCAGGTCACAGTGTTAATTTTAGGTACCTCATTTGTGGAGGTAAAAATCTGGAGATCATTGGAATAAAGTCCATGGCCAAATCTAACCATCAGTGTTGGTCCATTATCATCATCCTACCATTCTTTCTCTTTCTCATCTTATATTTGATATTTGTCAATCATAATAAATCTAAGGGTACCAATTTTCTTATTGCAAGTTGAAAAGAGAAACAATTCCTCTTCTGGTGAAAAAAAGTGAATTCCAGAGTGAATTCTAGACAGTTCCTGAATGTAGACTGTCTCATTCTGCTAGAGAGGGAGTTAATGTGTAGTCATGAGGAACACAGACATGGAGGCCCAGTTGCTCTGGCTTTAAGTCGTGGCTCTGCTACTCACTAGCTGTAGACTGTGGGCAAATCACTTAACCTCCTCTGGGACTCTGTTTCCTCATCTGTAAAATGGGGATGATGATAATTATAATACCTCCCCTATGGTGTTGTGAATATTAAATGAATAGTACATGTACAGTGTTTTGAACAGTAGCTGGCACATAATAAGCTCTATAAAAGTATTTGTTCTTATTCTTATTACATTCATTAAATGCATATGGCTTAAACACAATCTGACAAGCCCATCCCACTTATGAGATATCTTTACTTCTTAGTCATTTATAGACTCTTCACATTTAAATTGCATAGTATTTTGAGTGCACATTACAGTAGAAAATCTATCTCATGAAGGAGCATTCTGACTCTTCTACTTTATAATCTTGTAAAAGTCACTTAACCTTTTTGGGTCTCTCATAATCAGTGCATTGCTGGTGGGGGTGGGGGAATAGTGGCTGCTTAGACCAAAACTGTAAGACCCTCCTCCTTGTCTAAAAGGCTATGGTTTTTTGAAAGCTTTTATTAGAGACCTTAGACTTCACAGCACATTCAGAATTTAAGTGAGAGAGGTAGAAGGTTTTTTGTTTGTTTGTTTGTTTTCTAAAATAAAACTGAGCTTCTAGGTGAATAGATGAGATTCACCAGTGAGTAAAGGTTAATTTTGTTGATTCTTTCCATCCTACATGAATTTTACGTCATCAGGAACATAAGTCTATACTGTATAGTGTACTACATATGCTCAGTTTACCCCTAAAGATTCACTCTCCACTTTTTTGTAAACTGCTTTGTGCCCCAGGATCAGCTGTGGATGGCATTCAAGGGGATCCATGCCCTCTGCTTCCTTTTGTGTTTGGCCAATGGGAAGCCCTGGCTGGAGATGGAGGGAGGGAGGAGTGTGAGGTCAGGGCACTTACTCTCCTGGTTGTCTCCCGGGGAGGCTGCCATCACCAGCTGTGTCCTCCACTCCTAGGGCCTGCTCTGAGATCCTCTCTCCTTCTGGGTTCTGGCACCCTCTCCCTCCATTTATGGCTTTGGGCCTAGGGTAGTGACAGCTCTGCTGCTACAAGCTCTGGGCTCCTGGACTGTTCCTCGTGGTTTCCTATGCCCTGTCCACATCTTTGCAATGAACACTTTTAGAAATAAATCCCCCTCAGATTGTCTTGAGTGTGCTTACTGCTGGGATCCTGACTAATTCACTATACGACTATCCAGGAAGCAGATGCTTTGGTTATAATTTTAGGTATCAGTAAGATAAAGGTAAGTACGTTTATTAACTGTCAAAACATCAATGGAAGTAAGTATGATGCTGGCAATAGAAGCACCTTACTTAAAACCCTGAAAAATAACATCCGATCCATGTTACATCTTAAGCATTTTCAGGTTAAGTAAACAGAACTCAAGAAAAGTCTCAAGATAAATTAGTTTTGTGATTTCTAGGAAATTTATCAACAATTCATTTATTGTACTTTCAAGAAAACAGAGAGTGAAGAAAAAACACAGAAAGGGATAAGGAAGGAAGTGCAGAAAAGCTGCTGTTGGCAGAACACTGGAAGGAAAAGGCAGAGCTGGGATCGGAGGTAGAGGTGAGAGCAAAGCAAGAAGTAAAGAAGGGAGAAGCAGGGAGGGGCCAAAGGTGAGGCAGGCTCAGGAAGCAAGCCTCATTCCTAAATCAGCATCAGTATAAGCCCTGGGCATTGCAAAGGTGGAGGCAAGGAGAAAGCAAGGAGAAAAAATGGTTGAGAAAGATTTGGAAGTCAAAACACACCACAGGACATATTTTGAATTTATTCTCTTTATAAAGAGAGAAGAAAAGCCCAACTTACCCTCATATAACTGAGCGTACTGCGGGAACCCGGCAGCGCGGAGCCAGTCACATGCTTCCTTCGCCTCAATTTCTGAAAAATACAACAAAGGGAAATGTGTGAGTCCAACGGCCACCCACTGGTCTCTACCTCCGCAATGAATGAGGAACTGGTGAGCACTGTGCATGTTATTAACAAAGCAAAATTGTTCTTACGTAAGTCTGTGTAAGTAGCCTACCCAGAAATGGGTATAAAGTGAGCAGGTATCACAAAGGTACTTGTTACGTGTCTGCTAAGCTTATCTTCAATGCTGATCCATAAGTATTTGGATAATAGCAAAACCACAGACTACAGAACACAAAGGCTGGGTTTCAGGGAGGGAAAAATGTCTTATTTATATACTAGGGAACCAGGGGACTAAGGAGGAGGCGGAAAAACTTCCTTATGATTTTTTTTTTTAATAAATTGTTTTAAACTTTCAAAGATAAAGCTAAGACTATTTATTCTACATTCCTTTATTCTTTTACTCTGGGGATAATGAAAGAACGAATACAACTGGGCAGTTTGTGAAAATGTATTTTCTCATAAAGAAAGGTATTAACAAAAACCCAGTGTGTTACTATTTCTTTAATTTTACTAATGGCTTTAATTCCAAATGCCTTGTAATAAGATGTGCATTCATCAAGCACATTCTAATGATTTTCAAGCTGCTGAGTGCTGCATGGAACAGTAAAGCTGGTTACCTGGAACTGAGACATGTGTTTGATGGCGCTGCTAGAATCTCTGAGGGCCAACGTTGATATGTCCTTTGGGTGACCGATTTTGGTGTGGACATACCAAGAGTGCACGGGACCACCTGCCTGGAGAACTTGGGAGGGAGATGGGGAGAGTCTACAGTATGTGAACCAGGTCACTTTTCGACCTCGTGAATCCTGGATCACTTCCCAACCACAACTCTGTTAGATAAATATGAATGCAGGGGAAAAGAAGTTCATCTGTCAAAAGTCCAGTTTCTCCAAACAAAATTAAACAGCCGATTATAACAGGTCTCTACCCAGGCCTCTTCCTCTGCTGTTGGGAGGGAGCCCGGTCAGGTCATTGTATTTCCATTTACTCTGACGTTCGTTTTCCCCTGTAGCCAAAGTTGGAGAGTACCAGGTGTTCTTGGGATCACTTCATAAAAACGATCCACGCTAGCATCAGCAGTGGGCCAGAGACTGCAACCTACGTTGAAAGCTCAGTGTCTTTGCAGCATGATGTTCAATGTGACAGAGCTATCTGGTCTATGTTAGGAAAACAGAACAAAGGCCAGAACATCCACAGGCTCCAAAGGGAAGAGCAAAAGCCTAAAGCCCCGTCCCACTGATCTGGTTGGATATGGGTTGAGATATGTTATTAAATCCAGGGAAACAGGGCCTGTGGTGGCCCCTGTCCCAGAGTCCCTGCTTCTTTTGGCATCCCCTAATCCATTGTCATTCCAGAGACTGATGATTTCTAAATCTTGGGTTTTTTCTCTGACATGAGGGTTTTTTTTTACATACTTACTAGCAGCACAGACCTAATAGGTCTGATTCCTGCCTTGTACACATCATTCAGAAATATCTGGGGCACCAAGCTGGAAATAAAAGCATTGCTATGAGGAGGGGTGAGACCCACAAGTGCAGTTCAAAATGAATTGGCTGGATTGTACTGTATTGGCTAACTTGGGTTTTCCCTTTGGAAGGTACAAAGCGCAATTATTGTACGTCTCTAAAGTTTTATTTAGTACTCATTTGAGAGTCCTTATGTGAAGGCTTCCACTTTGATAACTGCACAAGTACTTCAGGGGAAGTAGGAAATGCACATTCTGACTGTAACATGGAGAAAATGTGAGTCACTCCCGAGTCAAAGATAGGCTGTTGCCTTCTAAAATTTCAAGCTTCAGATTTGCTTTCTTCTTCAACATACTACAGGGGCTAGTGATGAGAAAATACCTAATTTCTAGACATGCTCTAAACAGTTATGAGTCAGCAAGTCTTAGAGAGAAGCACAGAGTTCTGTTATGTGAACTACAGGAATAGCAGGCCTTTTTCTATTTTATTATTGCTTTTACTATCATTGAAATATACTGTTAAGCAGGAGAGCCCCAGAGAGACAGACCAAGAAGAACAAACGGGGGCGACTTGGAAGGCAGGAGCTCTGCCACACAGCAAGCTCAAAGGGGAGCAGGAAGTAACTTGTAAAGGAGCGAACACTCCACCAAATGCTGTGGTAAGAAGGACAGAGAGCTGGGGTAGAGGTGGGCAGCAGGGGTCCTCATGGAAAGACTCTCTTTGAAACTAAGACTCTGGTTGGGCAGTGGAAGAGGGCTCAGGCTAGCCTGGGAGATTTTATTTAAAAGGCTCCCTAGATAACTTCGTTTTGTTTTTTCATAAGAGTAACCTAGATAATGAACTGAAACTCTACTCATACATAAACATAAATAATCAAATCTTAACCAGAACCCAGGTAAATCAAACTCTCAAATAAGCTGATTTTTTAAAATGGGTTGGCATTTTGTTTTTAAGTCTCCCAGGCAAAAGACAACAAAAGCTGCAATTAGTAGGGGCTTCCCTGGTGGCGCAGTGGTTGAGAATCCGCCTGCCGATGCAGGGGACACGGGTTCGTGCCCCGGTCCAGGAAGATCCCACATGCCGCGCAGTGGCCAGGCCCGTGAGCCATGGCCGCTGAGCCTGTGCTCCGCAAAGAGCCTGTGCGTCCAGAGCCTGTGCGTGTAGAGCCTGTGCTCTGCAACAGTGAGAGGCCACAACAGTGAGAGGCCACAACAGTGAGAGGCCCGCGTACCACAAACAAACAACAAAAAAAGCTGCAATTAGTAAATAATAAATGAGAAGAATCCACATCCCAGCCATGGTGGATGGCTCCTCCCCACCACTCCCCACACCCAACTTGCTGTTCTGTTTCTGAAATGTCTCCCAAACACATTCCCCCTACTCTTAAGGGCAAAACCACCTAGTGACAAAGCAAACAAACAAAACAATGGAGCACAATTAACCACTATCAAATGTGACTGCCCACCAAGCTGAGTTGGAGATAAAAAGAGCCTTACGATTCCTACTGATTCCCCACAGCCCCTACTAACACCTGTCAGCCAAATGCTAATGTGTTCCCGGGGGCCTATTACCCATGCAACAGCCAAAATGCCTGGAGGAGTAAGAAGGAATCATTACTGCCAGTGTCATGTTTCACAAGGCCTACATAATGAGAGTTAAATGACATTTGAGGAGAGTGCGAAAATCTCTTTTCCACTGAGCTCTTGCTTAGCCAGCACAAAATTATGTAAAAGCTTTAAGGGCCATTCAAATCACATTTTGACAGTTTTATTTGTTCCCCATTTCCAACCCACACCTGGCCCTGTGGCATCTCCAGGACTAAAAGGCAAAGCACCAACCTTCTGCAAGTCTCCTGCAGCAAATGTAAGTGTGGGGAGAAACCAGAGAATGCCCTTGACAGACTGGCCTACTGATCTCGACCATGGTTACCACATTGTAACTGGAGAAAATTCATTCTGTTTGGCTCTGGATATGATAGGATTTCAATAGAATTTTTGTAATTATTATATATAAAAATCATTTCCATTTTACTCTAGAGTGAGCATCTGTTTTTGCTTGCCCAACATCCTTCCCCCCTCGCTCGGATAACAGAGCCTCTTCTACATGGTTTAGGTGGGCCCAACACTCCTGGTCCCCTCCAACCACATTCCTTGGCCCTCTCACCACCACCCACATGGATGACCTGCTCCTTAAGAGAACCCATTCCCCTAAGTCCAAGGAAACCAAGGAGTTTTGGGATATTAAGTCAACAGTTGTTTGGGGGCTGAAATCAACTGGTTGAAAAAGGAGATATTCAGTTTTTCAATTGGTAGCTTGACCTGCACAAAAGCCAAGCAAACCTTTTCAATCGACAAATAAAGAAGATAGTTTGACGCTTGGCATGCTCTTCCATCACATATCTGTAATTCTACTTGGGGGAAAGTCACTCACTTTGCCTCAGTTGCCTTTCCTACATGCTTAGACCATGCTCGGACCTCTGTCCAGAGACAGACACAGCTGAGGGAGGTTGTCTCATTGGGTGCCCGAGTTGCTGCACATCAAAGGGCATGAGAACGAAGTCACTGTGGAAATTACCATAGCCTGTGACACTGGTTTTAGAAAGTATTATCACATTTCTTAATTACATGTGCTCAGTGTTAAAAACTTATAAAAATACAAAAAGGCACAATGAAAGAAAAAAGTCAACTCTTGTCCCATTAGTTAACATAATTCAATATATGTTATTTGTCAAACTGGTAGTGATGGTAATGTCTTTGGTTGACTACCTTCTGCATATAACAAAATACATTGTGAATATTTTCCCATATCATGGTATTGTTGGTAAAAATGGAAAATTTACTTTGTTTTGAGAATGATGCTTATTTTTTAAATACCTAATTTTTGAATACTGCCAATTGAGCTGACAACATCAAGGTAGCCAAGAGGAAACAGTTCAGTAGGCCTTCATCAACACAGTCTGATTGTGGAGAAGGCTGGAAGTCTATGTGAGTTAAAAGAGATTTATAAGCTGTTTCTTTAAGGAAATATCACCCGATGTTTGTACAGTCAGGTGGACAAGGCTCCAGAGGGCCTCAGTCAAGTAAGGAGTTGTATTGAGCACAGCAAATTTACCGCCCAGGTTTGCAGGCCTCCTTTCTTGTTACTCTCTCATTGAATTTTTAAACTGGTGCTTCTAAAGTGCTTGGAACAGTGTGTTCTCCTACCTAAGCATTTAAATACATTTTTTTTTTTAATTTACGTTATTCTCGGCATAGCAAATACTTTTCCCATAGCTAACCCAAAGGGATACTCTTCTTTCTAAATACCCAAAGGTATTTCTAAGGGACACTCTTCTTCTAAACCAAAAATTCAAATTAGGGCCAAATTAAGTATTATTATCATCAGAAAATTAGCTGGCTAGAAAGAACCCGATTTACCGTGGAAAGTTTAAGGCATATGTATTTATGTTCTTCTTACAAATCTCCTGGAATTTTGATGGACAAACTGGCTCCAATTTAAGTAGGTCTTAAACGTTCTTAACGTTCATTCTTAAACGTTCATTAAAAGTACTCAAGAGAAGTTGGGAAAAAAAGACAACATCGATCTCCATGTGATTTAGAAAAGTGGGCTTGAGAACAGTGTTTTGTTTTTTTCATTTAAACTGGCTGACATGGTGGGCACCCCGCTTCTGAAAGATTATGGGTGACTCAACCACCACAAGATGTCTGCAGTTGACACAATTATCACTATTAAAGCATATCCAAGGTATTAACATTTCAACAGGCTCATGGTTGTCGGCTTAGTATGGTTTGCACGGCTGAGTTAGCTTCATTATTCACGAACTTCTTCAGACAAATGACTCCTTTGTCTTCAGATGAAATTTCTCAAGTGAAGTCCCTATTTATTGAAGCTGTGTTTATTCCATAGGCTGTATTTATTCCACAGGCTAGGCCAAATTTGTCAAAACCAGTGCCAGAGTATCCATTCTGTCCATATGTGGACGAGAATGATGCAAGCATTATTAGGTAGGACCATGCACTACCACCATCATCCTTCTCCTGGGAGGGCTTTATAACCCTCATCACAGGTTCAGGAGGGAACACCAAGTTTTGTAGTAACAATAGGCTTTGATTTAGATCCCATGTCATGGCAACAGGATACATCTTTTTGCATTCTTTGAATTATATATTTATTGCAATGTGTAAAAGGCCTGAATAAGTCTTAAATGTATACCAAGTATAATATTTTCTAATGTGCATAGCATTTTATTTCCATGATATTCTAAGTTACTAATAGAATTAAAATACAGGTTATTTTAGAAATTTAAGATTATTAATCTCTGAACATTCAAATCAGTGAACCAAGTGATAAACAGCCATTTTATCTCCCCATAACTTAAGGCAATCTTTTTTCTGATGTGTAGAAAAATATCTTGCACTCAGCTAATATATAACTATAGAAGAAAGAAATAGGAAGGTGTATATATCCTCAGGACACCTAATTGTACTCAGTTAAGATGGAGAATCATGGCTGGGTTTATGTGTACTATTTTCCTGAAAGCAAGAGTAACAGACATGCTGAGACATACTATTCCATCACCAATTCTTAACACTAGCCTTATTTCTCAGGTTGTGAAGTATCTTCTGCAAGCTGGATTCATAGCAAATCTAGCCACTTAAAAGTAATTTCTATTAGAGTGAAAAAAATCAAGCAAATTCTATACCTAAATAGAAGGTCTATTCTTAGTCACTCAAGGGTTGTTTGTAATCTCTCTTTTTCAGCCTTTTTGGGGAAAACATATAATATATATAATTTATTATTTGTTTACTATTAAATTTTTAGTATGATTATAAATCAAATTATATATTTTAATATATTTAACATAAATTTACACAACCATAAATTTAAAATTCTAAATAAAATTATATATTTTATATAATTATAAATTTATAATGAAAACACACACACACTCTAACACATTCCTAATGAGTCCCTGCTCTTTCCAGCTGCCAGGGAACTTGCAGTTCTCATCCAACTGGGAAGCATGTACTTTCCCATCCCACTGATGTCCGGCTTGGCCATAATGACCCACTCTGGCTAACGAAACGTGGGCAGAAGTAATGAATGCGAGTGTCAAGCAAAACTCTTCAAAAGCCATCACCTAGTTCTGCCAGCTCTCCTACCCTTCCCTTGACCATGAAGCTGGTATGTCTCAGAGGCTATTCTTCAGCCTGGGTCCTGGTATGACGACACAGGGAGCAAAGCCACAGCAGAGCAGCTGCTGACACGTTATGTGAGCAAGCAATAAACTTCTGTTGCTTTATGCCACTACAATTTGGGGGACAACTTGTGACAGTGGCATAATCTAGCTTAAGCTAATTTAGCACAGCTGCCAGCTGTGCCTTTTATAGATGAAGCATAGGGATGCACTACAAACTTTTATTTCAACTTGAGGCTGTTCCTGGATATCCGTTAGTGTGTCAGAAAGGAACACAGTCAGTCTCCATAATAATTTCTGCCTGGAATTCTGCTTCTCTGCCTACAGTGCCTGGCCTGTATGAAATGTTAAAATGTAAACAATTCTTTCACGCCCATCTGTCACATGGATCCACACATGAGTGTGTGTGCACTTACATTACAAACACACACACTTTTTCTCTCACCTACACATACACACTTACATCACAGAAAATCGAAAGTTCAGTTGCAACTGAACAAGGAACAGAAATACTATTCTCCATGCCCATATTCCTAATAGTATGAAAACAAGAACAAAGATCACAAACCTCTCCCCCACACCCCCGCAATCAATCTCAAAGAAAAGGAAAGCAGAAAATATATGTTCTACTAGCCAAATCGTTTCTGAGCAGATTGTTTTACTCCAGTTTTCCATGGGACAGGGTAGCTCTTTATTCTCTCCTTTCATTTGGTACATATTGTTCCCATCAGGCACTTGCGGTATCTCTCAGGGAGGCTGCATGCATACACAAGCACATGAACATCCCCAGCCTTGCGAGGTTGTGGAGCCACTGCCTACCACTAAATCCCGAGAGATTCTTGGGGTTGGAGTCAGTTATGCAACTGAAATGCAAGGTAGGGGAACACAGAACTGATTCAGACAATTAGAAAGAGGGTTGCAATTTGCTGCCCTTGGCCAAGGTACCTCCATATTGACCCACCAAGATAACAGAATCTTGAGGAACCTTTCTTGGGACAAGGGTATGAAGATTCTGGAGATGGCTTCTCTCTCTCACTTGGCTTCTTTGGCTTCTATTGGAAAGGTGAGGAATAAGAGTCCATGGCAACTAACTTGATGCTGGCTCTCAGGAGCAGAAGCTCTAACTTCCACAAGGTCAGCCAAATGGCCAGAATCAGAAGGGTCCCTGTCTATTCACTGTGTCATGCCCATGACTTTTTGTCCAGGGAAGAGCAACTGCTTTGGACAAGTCCTACCACCACTAAGAAGTCAGGTATCTTGGCTTTGGACAGG
Organism: Monodon monoceros; assembly: GCF_005190385.1. NCBI lineage: Eukaryota > Metazoa > Chordata > Mammalia > Artiodactyla > Monodontidae > Monodon > Monodon monoceros. The sequence continues at coordinate 65,925,187 of NW_021703785.1, read as the reverse complement.
TATTCTTCTATCCTATATTGCTTTAAGACTTACTCTTTAAATGTTAAAAAAAAAATTATTCATGTCTTTAGGGAATAAAACCCCTTCTATATCTATTTTCAGACATATCTGGATGTCTATACTTATAAAGGCTTATCTGCTATTCCAGCTGCTTAGGCCAACTCTTTTATAATTGTGGGTACTGCAATTACACCAGAAGTTTTCATGATATCAGGGAAAATTGTTCCACGCAGGCATCAGAAGGAGCACGGATCTGTCTGGATAAAATAACTACAAGAATCCTACAGACCCTATTCATGTCTTTCACTCCCCGTAGGGCTGGCACGGCAAGATACAACGTCACCAAAGCTTCTGACTCCCAACTCAAGGCTTTGTTCATTTAATTTTTAGCAACTCTAATACCTGCATCAGTCAAAACTCATGTTTGCTTAATTTAATCCCAAGATAAGATGTGCACAACTCAAGTGTAATTTTACTATCTGGCTATACATAAAAACTTGATGGTGTATGTGTGTGTGTATTATTTTAAAATATTTACTGGGATAAATTTTTTTTGTTTTGTTTTTGCGGTATGCGGGCCTCTCACTGTTGTGGCCTCTCCCGTTGCAGAGCATAGGCTCTGGACGCACAGGCTCAGCGGCCATGGCTCATGGGCTCAGCCGCTCCATGGCATGTGGGATCTTCCCGGACCGGGGCACGAACCCGTGTCCCCAGCATCGGCAGGCAGACTCTCAACCACTGCGCCACCAGGGAAGCCCTGGGATAACATATTTAATGAAAAATTTTCAATGTGTCTTTGCCAGTTTTCTGGAATGCTTTCTACTTTTATGCAGTGGCATTGGTTCTGTGAATGATTTCCTAAAGATACATCACTTATCCCAGAAAATCAGGGCAGATTCAAGAAATTAAGTTTTTATTAGGTCTTCAGCTACGGATTCATTTTTCTCCATGTTCTTCAAGGCCAAAGAGACCATTGAGCTTAGAGGTTCGCTCTCTAAATATTGGGATTTCTATTTTGCAAATCATTAATAGACACTGACATTATATATCCTTTACAGAGAGCAATTTAAAATGAATACAGGTAGTTGAAATAGCTTTATCTGATTTAAGGTGGGGGGAGATTAAACTCCCAACTGAAGAGATGGAAAACAACCTGTATGCTGGAACACCCCTTTTTCATCAAACACAGTGACACATTATTGATTTGTGTCACACTATTATCTACCACATGGCCTACTGATATTAAGTCAACTAAACACCCCATAAATATATCACGAATGCAATCAAATTGGTTTTTAAAAGTTATATAAACTATAAAGAAGTTTTAAAAGTTTAAAACATGATAAAAGTTTTAAAATCTTCTAATAGTTCAATTTGTAGATAGTAGATAACTTCTAATTTTAAGGAATTCTTTGGGCCTCAGTAATTATTGTTATAAAATCTTAATTGGATCTCTCCAGATTTTAAGAACATAGTAGGAAATGGCAGAACTATGTGTCATGTAAACACATGAATACTTCTAAATGGGGGTCTAGGCAACTCTAACTCTTGTACAATATAAATGTAATTTAATTACCTGACTAGCTTTGAGCATATAACAATTTTAATTAATGATGGTCTTGACTAATATGTTTGCCCAAATATTCACTGAATTCAGGTATAAAGGACTATTTCCCTTAAGAACAGAGTTGAATAAGAGATAAAAGTGACTTAAAATTTCCTCTTAAATGAAATCAAACAGAAGAGAATCAAAATCTAAACCTAAGATTTGAAACACCTGAAAGAAATAAAGAAGGAAAAGAGAAAGAAAAATCACTTTCATTCTATCATCTGGAGATCGAGTCACATTTTGTTGGCATATATGTAATCTCTCATTCTTTTATTAGGAAGATGTATACATGTATTGAAGCCAAGTATACCACCTATTTTATATAATCTTTAAATAAAATTGCAATCTGCTTTTTCACTTGACAATGCATTTTGAACCTCTTTCCATGCCAACAGATGTCCTTCTCAAACATTCTACTTGGCTGAATAACATTCCCACTGCTATTATTTTAAAAAGCCCCTTCTTTTATCAGTTTAGGCTTCCACAATCATACGTTAAAAATAATAAATCTAGTTCTCTGGAGGCTTCCATTCTAAATAAAGAATTTTGCCAGAATGTGCATATCCTGGTAAACGTACTTCTGGGTTGATACTTCTCATATTATTTTACATTCTGGATTAAGATGCATCTCATATGGTTTTGATTTATATTCTCAGCAGACTTCAAAAAAGGAAATTCCAAGCGGAAGTTTATTCATACACCAGAACTATGTTTAAATGATGCTACAGGGATATCTTAAACTAACACAAGTCAGGAAGTTCAAAGTTGAGGTTAGATCTTGGACGATGTTCCCACCTCTTCCTTCTTGGTATTTTGAAAGCGGAGATTTTATGTAACAGCTGTTCTGCTAGTCTTTGACCTCCTACATATGTATTTAGATAATCTCCAAGATGAATTTCAAAACTTTATGTAATTAGCATTTTCTAAAGGGTGTTGCTGCAGTTTCAAGGTTACACTTAAAAAACAAAACAAAACAAATAAACTGGACCAAATAAAGAAAAACTCCCCAACTTGTTTTAATGACTAGATGAATATTTGGAGTCTACAAGACTCCTAAAACCTTTTAAATAATCAAGAGCAAAATGTGACCCAAATTCGAAAACTAGCAAATTCACCAAGAGTGAATCTCTTTAGAACAAAACAATTTTATTTTTGTGTAGGGTTAATGTTTTGCCTTAAAGGAGAGTTCAAAATGAAGATAACGTTCTGATTTCCTTTTGCTCTTAACTAATGGCATACCTATTACTTAAATAAAACAAGATTCTTCTCTTGTTGAATGCACATACTTAGTTTTATGAATTAACTTTTTTAAAAGAGCCTGTCAATTTGTTTAGAAAATGTTCCTTTATCTGAAGGCATACCAGACTAACTGGTTGTAAGAGGTAAAATGGCTTACAGTGGTTAGAAGCACTGACTCCACCCCTCATTACCTCATGACCTTGGATAGATTAATTTCAGCATGCCTACAGGAGGGCCTAGGGGCCAAATACCCACCCTTCACAAAGATTCTTCTTACAAGAAGAATCCAACAGGCAATTCATTTTTTCATTCTATAGATTTCATTAGACTCTTTCTGTTAAATAATGTTGTATCGCAGGAAGCCATGCTTTGCACCATACAATGCTGTTCAACAAGATGTAATGAGAATCATAAATGAAATGTGACACTTTGAAAATGGTAGTAAGAGCCTCCACCAGCTGCTACTTTCAGGATATGAACACCGGATTGGGGAAGGCAGTCTTGTGATTATAGTTTATGATGTGCTTACCGGTTAATAAGTAAAATATTAGCAATCATGTGCTTGGTATGTGAAGATCTCAAGGGCAAAGATATGTTTAAACATACCAAACACATCAGAGGCCTGGGAAAGAAATCTGTATCAGACATGTAGCCTTCATTAAGGGAAATGCTGTCAGAAGATTATTTTTCCATGTTAAAAAAAAAAAAAACAAAAAACTGAACAAATAAGTAAATCTTGAGCAAGGGATATGGGCTTCCCAGATAGGCTTCCTCTCAAGGTCATTCCCACTATTCAAAACATCCCAGGTGTGTTTTCAGGGATCTGCTTTGTGAGGAGGCAACTGGAAACTATTCAATAGTTCCAATACCGTTCAGATGCTTCAACCATTTACATCTAAAAGCAAAGGAATATTTTGCTCTTATGCTTAAAATGATTATAATGAATGTTTCATGACTGCTCACAATACACCCAATGGTGAAGAGAAAATTTAGAAAGCAGTCCTCTTTGAACCTTTTGTTTTTCCAAAACGAGGAACGGTGAGTACATATTCACACACACACACACACACACACACACATTTTAATTGAGATAAGTCTGTCTTGTTTAGGCTAATGTATAAACTAAAGGTCCTTAACCCAGGGTTTTTAGAAAGAGCTTAGGCCTGGGAACTTCTTTGCATGAAAATATTATTATATAGGCACTTTATTTGCTGAGGCTACATAGCTTTCATCAAATTCTGATTCATTTATTTTACCACTAAAGTACTCCCATTTAGCCCAAGAAAGCAAAACCTTTATGCACCTTTGAAGGCTTAGAAAAGGGCCAGCTTTTTCCTGCTTTGTTCCCTGTAGACAATCGATTCTTGATTTTGGAACTTGGTGAGATAAATAATTTCTTTCTCTCTGTCACACACACACACATACACACACACACACACACGTATACAGGTGCACATATATTCTGTAAACGTATCACAGGTAAAACTGCAAGCATCCTTAAATAAATATGTGGATTTTTATATTCTCTTAAATTATAATATTGCAGGTACACATTACCAGATTGGAAAACAGAATGTATCTTTGCATGTCCAGTTCTTAGCCCAGAGCTTTGCAAATGAATGTTGACTAAAAGAGTGAAGGGCTATATTAAGAGGAAAATATTCAATATTTATAGTTTTAAATATTTACAGGCCAATAAACACCTAAAACATTTTTCAGATACATGAGTTCCCTCTGAAGTCACAGGGCTATTTTAAATATGGGAACATGTGAATGTACTTTGCAAACAGTAAAACCCTGTAAAAAATAAGGTTTTATATCCTTGGGCAGTACTGTCTTTGTAGATCTCAATGTTGCCTAGGTTTTCTGAAGGGCAGGGCATTTGACACAGTCCCAGCACGGACTGGGAGAGTCATTCCTACGGGCCCCGATCCCTTTCCCCTTCCCTCTGCATGGAATCCTTGGGAATTCCTAGTCCAGACATTACTGCAAGATTTAGTCTTGGAAGAATAACAGCGTGAAAAGATTTTCCTGTTTTTTCACAAAGGAATCACTCTCCCTTTTTAAGATCAACAAACCTGATTGGGATATATTCATTCATACTTGAAAATAACCAGACATGAGCATAGAAAAAGAATATCATAAGACTTTCAAATGTTTTGACCACAGTCTTTAGAAAGAAATATACTACTAATAGTTGTGAGCATGTACATACATACTCATACTCAGAGACTGAAACAAAGTTTCACAAAACAATAATTACTCTTTATATACATGCAATGCCACCTGACATTTTCTGTTCTGTTCTCTTCTATTAAAAATTGCTGGGTATACCCATTAGCTGACATCATCACCCTCAGTTTAAAGAATGCTGCCTCAGATGACACTCAGTTATATGAGAAGCATCTGGTTAAATCAATGAATAAACTGAGTCCAGTTCTAAGAGTCTGACAACTGGTCTTCCTAGACTCCTTCCCTCTCCTGAATTCCTCATATTCTCACAAACTCAACCCCAAGACCTGCTTAGTTTCCCTCTTAAATGTATTTCTCCAGCTTCTATCGGCCCACTTCCATTCTCTCTGCCTTAGTTTAGAGCATGATCATGTCCTGAGACGATTGCAGCAGACTCCTAACAGGTGCTCCTAACAGGTGCCCCTGCTTCAGTTCTTGCCTTCCTGACCTCTCTAAGACACAGGTATGATCATTCTCCTTAGGATTCCTTCATGCCTCCCTGTCACCCAAAGAACAAAGTACCAGCCCATTACCCTCACCCACAGCGCCCTCCCTCATCTGGCCTCTGCCTACTTCCAGGGGCTCACGGCCCAGTTTGGGCCCAGGTACTGAAACGGCGGGGAGTTTGTCAGTCCCATGGTGCTGTTTCACGTTCCACGCTTGCCCTTGGGTTGTTTCTTCTCCTTTGTCTGTCCCATTCTTCCTACTTCTTTTTCTCCTGATTTACTCATTTGTCTTCTATCAAGATTCAGCTAAGACATCACTTTCCGAATCCCAGGTTAGCTTGTCTCTCTCTGGACTTTTGTACATTATAGTCCTTACGAGGTTAGACTGAAATGTTCTTGTTATACGTCTGTCTCCCCATTAGACTACAAGCGTTTCAAGGGCAGAGGTTGCCTGATTCACTTTTTGCACCTCTAGTGCCTGGCAGAGCACTTGAACCCAGTGCGTGTTCAATGCAATCTTCCTTAAATAAATATGCTGAATGTGGCAGAGCTGAGAAGCTCTGCTTCTGTTCCAGGTGTCCCTTGGGTACCCATCTTCCACCAACATTGCCCTGCATTCATCCCAAATCAGAACGGACTGCCGCTCCTTTTATTTATTCCCAGCAAAGGACCTGCACATACTGCTGGTCAAAGGTCTTTGGCGAAGGTACCTCTTGCCCCTGAAAAAGCTCTCCTGCTTTCTTTCTTTTTTCCTGGTTTGACTGAAGGAGGCTGAGGGGCACATGCTGGGTTTTCATGCCTTCCGGTTCTATTTCATTTAAGTCTGCTGCTACTGTTGCTGGAGCTGAGGATGGGCTAAGTGCCAGCCCCAGACTTAATAACAAATCAATGACATGAAATCTCATGAAGCTTAGAGGTCTTCCAGATGTGGATTTGGAATAGTAATGGGAAGTCAGATTTGGTCCAGAGTCATTTCCAATCTAGACGACTCTGGGAGAAGGAGGGTAGTTCTGGTGATGAGCAAAAAGGGTTAGGTGCCCTCAGGAGCAGATCTGAGCCTAGTTCAGTCTGGACCACCCGAGATCTCCCTGCATATGCCTTGGAGGACACCCAGCTCCCCGAAGCTGCCCCATTCATTCCTCCAAGGGAATCATCCAGTCAGTCCACAACGGCACCCCTGGGGAAGTGGGTATGCTTTCAGTCAGAGTAGAATAATGCCTCTCTACACACTACAGTAGAGAAATGGAGTAGAGCAATCCCCTCTCTTTAAATGTAACTACACCCAGCCACGACTATTTTGGTTCTCAGGAGCAGAGGGAAAATGTGTGATATACTGAGGTGACCTTCTTTTGGGCACTAGATTTAGTTGGGTCTGCCTAGAAGACCCTCCCCTTTATTCTTAGTTAAACCTTCTCTTTCCTGGAAAAGGTAGCTTGTTGGACACCTACTCCAGGAAGCCTTCCCTAAACCCTTCTAACACTTATGGTCTCTCCCCTTCCATGACCCCTGGCTATCTTGAATTGTTATTTGACCTATTATTATGGTCATCTCTTAGTGGACTTAAAGTCTGAGCACAGTGAACTTGTAAACAGTAGGGACTCAGTACAATTTGTGGTGGTTGTAGCTGTTATGGCTACCATCAATAACTAACAGAAAGACAAGCTCATACATGGGTGTGGCTGGTGACTGATTGTGATGGTGATGATTACTGGCCCTTGCTCATCTCTAGACACAGGAAAGTAACCTGGGGGAAAGGATGAAATTCTTTAATGGATAAAGCAAAGGACGGAACAGATATGGTAAGGAAGACAGCAAGTTGAGATCAAACCCCCCCCACCCACCGCCAGAGTGTAGCAGTGGAGAGCAGCATAGAGTATGGGATTACTGTAGGGGTCCCTGAACAAACCTCATTACATCTCAAAGTCTCCGTTTCCTCATCCACAAAATGTGCATAATGTTATGGATATAATTCAGGTCAGCTGGAAGGATGTGAGAGAAACTCCAGAACAAGGAAGGGTATTTTGTGTACCGCTGCAATTCTGGTCCCTGGCACAAGGCTTTGGACTTTACTTTGTGTTTACAAATGTTGGACAAAATGAATTACGTAAATTGACAAAGAGCAGGCAATAAAAGTTGGAGCTTTTATTATCAACTGAAATGAGTACTTTTCACATTTTCCCACTGACGTACTCAAATGGCAGAAGACAATAAACAGATGTCCTCCATGAATTTATTTCACATTTCTACCTATATAGAGGACGAATAAAACATGCCCTCCCTTATTTTACTACAAAAAGCTTTCCCTCAAATTTTAAGAAAGCCAATGCTCCAAGATGTACCATCGTGGACATTCTGGGGGGATGAAGGGACTCAAATGTAAATTTAAAAGAGAAATTTCACTTTTAGAGAGATGATTTATCACTAGATTTATCTTATTTTTTAATAACAGCTTCCCTGAACACTAGAAAATGTGGGGTTTGGGCAAATGCCAACTCCATTCGAGATAGGATGACACTACTGGACCCAGGGGTTTGACTAGAACGAACTGAGAGACACGCAGGCAATGGACAGCTGACGGTTGGTTGAGCTTAGATCACAGGATGGAGGTAGAATCTCTGCTCAGCAACATAAGATGTTGGCTTGAAAACAAAGACATTCTTAAATATATTTCCGTAAAATAGCAGAAGATCTCATGTTCTGAAGGCAAGTTGTGCATTTCATTAAGGAACGCAACCAACATCCCTCAAAGATAACTTCAGAGATAGAACCCAAATTTGATCACTCGCTCTGCTGCTTAATATCCTTCAGGACTCTTAAATGCTTCCAAAGTAAAATGCAAACTTCCAAGGACAGCATACGATTCTTGAGCTCAGCGTGGGTCCCCGGCGTGTCCTTCTGCGTCTCAACTGGGCACGTGCCCTGGATGCCAGCAGTACTAACTCCCAGCTCCTTAAAACTGCAGCTTCCCGCCACTCCCGTCCTCTGTTCCCTGTAGGTACTTTTCCTAAATCTAGAATGACTTTCTCCCACTTGATCTGACTCGCTAATCCTTATTCTTCCTTCCCCCTCTATTTCTTTAATTCTCAGCTCTAGTTTTACCTTCTCTGCCAAGTCCTTCCTGACCACCGGCTTTCTGCCACACAGGTAGGTAAGGTTCTCCCCGTCTCTCCTTGGCACCCTCTGTGTACCTCTGGCCCAGCACTTACCCTGGCACTGGAATTTTTGGTTGATTCTGCTTTTCTGTTTCCCTCCACAGGCACAGTCTTTGCATATCCTGTGCCAGCAAAGTGCCCAGCACCCCAAAGGGGCTTAATTAATGTTTGCGTTATGAACTGAGGAAGCTTCCAGCACAGAGGCTCAAGAAATTTAGAGCGAGGAGTAAATGATAGTCCTTTCTCATGCTTCTGGCCACGGACAGAGAGGAAGAACCTCACTGCTCCCCGGTGACCTGTGAAGCAACAGCAAAGATTCCAAACCTCCACACTTCCTTTCCCCACTGTTTTCATTCACATTAAAAAAGGAACACCATGGATTTGCATCACAGCCTCAAAGTACTGTGAGGGGGAGACAGGATTGCATTTGGAACAGGAAGAATCACACTCTTTCTTATGAATCAAACCCCTAAACAGAACAAAATTTAAGGTGGAGTATGTCCCACTTACTCACATTATCAACAGTCCTTTAGTATCGAACAGAACTCTCTACTCGTGAAGGAAGAGTGCAAGAGTTACAATTCCAATGGTTAATCTTTTGCTTGAAACTTCCAAATCTTTTATTTGTCCTTAAAGAACATAAATACAGTTTAAAAACATTCCACAGCTGACAACATGTAGCAAAGATGATGTTTCTAAAAGACTTCCTCCTTCTTGGTACAAAAAGTACCCTCATATATCCTGTAGGTACTAACAGATTCATGTTCATAACTGCTTTAAGTTCTATGCTTCTCCTCTCCTCTCTGTCAAGTGTGGTTTCTGTTTAGAGTCTAAACAGTATATTGTTAATTACATATTCCATAATGTCACTTATTTTATAACACAATAATGGTATTAGCAAATTTGAAGTTAATAGTCCCCAAACAGCAAAAAAAAAGCAAAAACAAAACCAAATCCATACCTCTTAGGTTTACCGAATTCTAGGTTTTAAAATTCTCTTTGGCATAATGGTTTCTATTAGCAAAACCCAGATAGCACTAAATTACCAATAAATTCTGCCAGAAACATCCTATGAAACTCTGCTCCAAGGATTTACAATCATTCATTTTAGGCTTCATATTGATACCTCTTTGTTTCCAATCATGCTGTGAAAATAGAAGGGAAACAATTCACAGCAGTGCTTCGAGATGCTCATCTGGGAAAGTGGGGGAGTATCCCTAATGCTGATGTCACTGTCATTTCTAAAATTCCAGCCCTGGTCACTCTGCCATCTGGGCTACTTTTCTATCTGGAATTCTCTCTCCCAGCCTTCCCTCACTACCCACTCACCTGACCCTTGGGGGAATCATGAATCACTTCCTGTCCTTTAAACTTGTGGCTGAACTTCCCCTTCTGTAACAGCCTCAAACTGGGGGGTGGGTGGGGGTTGGGGGCATGCAATGAGAAGGACTGGGAGGGAGAGGGCTGCCTGGAAGGCAGGCAGAGGGCAGAGGAGTCGCTCTCCATCCATATTAGAGTGAGTTGCTGAGCACTGCCGACTCTTGTTTTTTTAGGAGATGAATGATCGTTATCACAGTAATGACCTGAGTTGTGCATTTTTTACTGCTTGATTTACCTCCAAAATCCTGATTCCATTCTTCACCGTTCTACTGCTTACGTGCAACTTCAGAAAGGATGGAGGGTAAAAGAAGTAAAAAGCAAATTCATCAACCTCACATCTATGAAAAGTCTGATGGGGCAAATCTGAGACCTGCTTAAAAATAAGTGGTTGTACAGGCATCTATTTTATTGAGACCCACCTCCTTATTTGTCATTAATATTAATACATTGGACGTAGTATATGAGTCAGCTTTCTAGGTCAGTTTTTTATTAAAAGGATATTTTTACTATGATAAAGATTTTTTAAATTAAGAATTTAAAAATAATATCACGGCAGAGATAAGCTAAGTATTTAACAAACACATGGGAGGACTATGATTCCCAGCCTCCCTTGGAGGTAGGCATGTGAAGGAGGTCTGGACAAAGGCACGTGGGTGGACCTGCCATGTGATCTACCTCCCCCTGTCCTTCTCCATCCACCAGTGGATATGCCAGTGCCCAGGAGACATTGGAAGCTTCATGTTGAGTCAGGAGAGCCTCAGTTGGTCTATGTCTGGTGCAGAGTGTCCTCAATGTGAACAGGAAACATAATTTTAGTTGGCTGAGACTGTAACACTTTGAGGACAGGAACCGCTGCCTTATTTGACATTGAATCCCCCATGATTGGAAAAGAGTATCCCCTTATGCCTGGAAAAGAGCAGGTATCTGGCCAGTGTCTATGGAATAATGAATGTTGAGTGAGTCATAAGAGTATACACATGAAAAATCAAAACGCACACAAAAAGTTAATTCTGAGAAAAGTTTCTGGGGATGCTTTGCTCCTACACACACATAATCAACTTCACTCTAAATATCACTCAAAAACTCTTTTGTCGGGCTTCCCTGGTGGCGCAGTGGTTGAGAGTCTGTCTGCTGATGCAGGGGACACAGGTTCGTGCCCCGGTCTGGGAAGATCCCACATGCCGCGGAGCGGCTGGGCCCGTGAGCCATGGCCGCTGAGCCTGCGCGTCTGGAGCCTGTGCTCCGCAACGGGAGAGGCCACAACAGTGAGAGGCCCGCATACCGCAAAAACAAAACAAAACAAAAAAACTCTTTTGTCTTTTATGTCCATTTTTGTTTTCATGGAAAGCATCCAACTTTCAATACGTACCACAAACTAAGGTAGATTGTTAAACAGTTTCTTTTGAAAAGGATTCAATTCTGACCCTTCTCCTCGACCTACCCCCACCCCCACCCTGAAAATAAACCCAATCTCAGTTGACTGAACATATTTATTTCACTGCTCATCAGTTTTAGAGAATCAAATGCATTTAAAAAGCAGTTTGGGGTTATCCAGACTTTAATGAGGGGATGCTGACTGTGGGAAGGTTTCCTGGCTTCATGTTCTCTCCATAAAGAAATTTCTTGCCCCCATCAGACTAATCCGTGAGTCCGTGAAAGTGACACATGGTAAGATCCTTTGCCTTAATAACAAAACCCATAAATCCCTTACATATTTGTATTTATTTTCAGGCTAAACTTGATTTCTAGGTTCAAGACTATGAAGCAACATTTGGTGTTTCCTTTTCAGACTAACTGTGACTAGATACTAGGACAGAGGCTTAGGGTCTGTCCAGGAGGTGCCAATGATTCCACACCTTGTATTTATGTTTCTTTTTTGTCATTCAAAAATATTTCATTTCCTTTCTTTTTATTGTATAAAAATTAACATCAGAAATAGCTTGATGCCTCATAGAAATCATAAGGAAGAGTTACAAATCAAGATTTTAAAAATTCCTTAGTATATTCACAAGAGGTGATAGCAGGTACATTTATAATTTGGTTGGAATCTCCAAAGTGGCTTTAACTTTTAACACTAATATTTAAGGGCTAGATATAACTGATTTTTAGTTGTAAAAAAAGAAGCAAGGGAGGAGGGAGGGAGAAAAGAAGGAAGGGAGGAAGACAGAAAGGAAGGAACTCCAGCTATAAGCCATCCTTTCAAATTACCCAAACAAACACAGTCCTCTGGCTGGCACCTGGATGGCCAGTCTAGCACTAGTACTCCAGGACACTGGTATCTGATTACCTGGCTGCTGTATACAAGCCTCCTTCTAACAAGGACAGAACCTGTTGTTTGTCTTTCCTACTGTATATTGGTGCCCTTATTATGGATAGTGTCCAGTTCACAGCTATTTCTCAAGGCAGAAATGCTGACATCGTTCTCAATTTTATCTAAGTACAATTTTTTTTGCTTGGCTCAATTCCTCTCCCATCTGTAGAACGGTTCTCTGCACCCTTTGCTCCCTGTTTTTGTCCTGTCTTCGGTATTCTGGATTTCGAGCAGGAGTTCAATGATGGTCATTGACTAAAATGACCACCTTAAGGCTCACCTCTTTTTCAACTTCAACCCACTGTAAATCACTTTAAATACTACTGCAAAAATGATGATGCCAAATCTAACTCTAGATTTATGTTATTTTAAAATTTAGCTTCCCAACCCCCTCTGGGATAAAACAAGCTTTTCACTGTACTAGGTACCCAGTAAGTTCACATTTCACCTATGAGTAAATATTTGGCTAAAGTTCATTGTGGCTAAGGGATGCCTGTTTGGGCTTCATTTTGCCCTGAACTTGTTTTATTTAACAAATATTTTAAAGATTTACTGAGATAGGCAAAAGAGCAAAACCCTAAATGTTTTTAAGCCTGTGGCTCTTAGCACCACCACCATAAGAGACCAAAAATAGAGGATGCAGTTGCAATATTGCATTCATTTCTCAATGTGCTCAGTATAACTAGCATACTCTTTTAAAAAATCCAAGCATTCAAAACAAACAAACAAACAAAAAAACACAGTGTTACTCCAATATATTATTATACTCAAAAAGACTTTGGGGGCTTCCCTGGTGGCGCAGGGGTTGAGAGTCCGCCTGCCGATGCAGGGGACACGGGTTCGTGTCCTGGTCTGGGGAGATCCCACATGCCGCGGAGCAGCTGGGCCTGTGAGCCATGGCCGCTGAGCCTGCGCGTCCGGAGCCTGTGCTCCGCAACGGGAGAGGCCACAGCAGTGAGAGGCCCACGTACGGGGGAAAAAAAAAAAAAAAGACTTTGGAATTTTGAAATTTACAAGGTATATTTATTTTAATAACTTATGACATAAATAGTTACTAAAATGAAGCCACGTTAAAAAAAACCAAACTATATACATGATTTTCAACTTTTTAAGTGTACTTTTCTTTGGGAAGCTTTGTTGACTGGCTCACCACTGATTATTAGATGGTAAGCAACGTAATTCTGAAGGTCTTGAATTTAATTTGAAAAAACTGTTTGCTTAGTCATAGTCTAGCTATTGTTTTCAGGGGGTTTATAAAAATTGCCTTTTAAATTTTTTTTGGAAAAAAAGTATATATTCAGGAAATTAGGGAAAAAAAAAAAAGAGAGAGAGAGAGCGAGCCTATAGAAATCAAAGACTTTCATGGAACAAGTTTTTGCTCCACAGGAGAGTCTAGAGATGCCAAATAAAATGATCAAGGTGACCAGCTAGCTGTGTGACTTGGGCACAACACTTTAACCTCCCTGATCCAATCTTCTCACCAATAAAATGAGGTCTTTTTTAGCGCTCTAAAATGCTATGATTCGTAAGATGAAATATTATGCTGATAATATCTGAAATCAATGCCTCTTTGGAACAATGTCACAGGACTACAGAGAAGATAAACCATACCTATGTTCTGGCTACATGATTGTAGACCATAGCCACACCCATGATAAGTGAATCCAAGAAAACCCACATTAACGTTGTAGGAAAGGTAAGGTCCGTCTAACACTTTGTTGCTAGGAAAGCACTGTTGACGAGCTCTAATACAAACGGTCTGTACGATTTCATACTGTGGTCTCTGACGTAGCAAGCGAAGCTTCCTGAGAAACCACAGCCTCAGCTGCTGCATCTTTGTACAGGACATTAACCCCAATTGGTTCCTTTTTTTCAATTTTATTCTTAAATGTACCATTTCTGATCTCTCTCCATTTTGTAATCCAATTCTAATAAAGACAAAGAGACAGGATTCTGACTGCAGGGAGATGAATAAAAGTGCATCTTTAAAGACAGTTATTATTATTTTAAAGACAGACAGTTATTAAAATGTCTGGATAAATGCTGCACTCAGCCTGCAAATCAGCCAGGCAGTCTGGCCCTTGGTGCACGTGGCCCTGAACTGCTTTCTCTGAAATGGAGTCACAGGAATCTGTGAACTGGAGTCTCTCGACTTTTCAGCAGTTCCCCCCGCACCTGACACTGTGTCAGGCACATAGTGCTATGGTGAAACTTGTTTTGTCAACTTACTAGATGGTTATTATTGGAAAGGCCAAAAAAGAAAAAAAAAATTTAGAGCCTGTGAAGGCTTTAGGCATTTTGTAGTTTGACTGGAGATAAACATTTGCCATAATTGGAGTATTTACTAAACAAGGAATAAGCTACTTAGACGCTAAGACAGTATATTGGTAACTTTGCTTCCATTATTTCTTAATTTGTTCATTATAATCATGCACACTTGGGCTTCCCTGGTGGTGCAGTGGTTAGGAATCCGCCTGTCAATGCAGGGGACATGGGTTCGAGCCCTGGTCCGCAAGGATCCCACGTGCCGCAGAGCAACTAAGCCTATGCGCCGCAACTACTGAGCCTGTGCTCTAGAGCCTGTGCTCCGCGACAGGAGAAGCCACTGCAGTGAGAAGCCCGTGCACCGAAATGAAGACCCAATGCAGCCAATAAACAAACAAACAAATAAATAAATGAGAACTAATTATATTTTTTAAAAATCACGCACACTTGTTATTGGAATTTATTTTCTCTGAAACAAATATTGTCACTAGAGTGCTGCAGTTTTCAAAATGCATATTCATGAATGTTCTCCCTGATATAAATTGTATGAGGGAGGTTTAGAGGGCCCACAACTTCCATTCAATTCTTGTTTTAATTCTCTCTTATACCGCTCAAATATTCTGCTAGAAGGTGTCTGCATTATTATTGTTGATATTGTGTGCCAGGTATTGATGCTAAATGCATTACGCTCGCATATACGATAGCTCATTTAATCCTCACAACAGCCTCTAAAGTGGTATGATCATCCCCATCTTACGCAGGAAGAAACTAATGCTCAGAGAGGTTAAATAAGGTGTCAAGGCCACACGGTGGGGATGCTATAAGGCAAACCACAGTTTCTGCTCCAATTCTAGTCCTCATTCATAACTAAATGGGAATAAGTGATACAAACAGCAAAGCTCTTCCAAATCCTTTTGGAAGAAGGTAGGGTTTAAATTATAAATAAAAAAAGCAACCAAACGAAAGAAAAAATTTACTCACATAATTTTCCCATTTACTTATTCATACCTTCATCAGCCGTTAAATACATACGTTACCGTTGCAACAGAGAATCTCAGGAGCAGAAAAAGAGGTGGCAGCACTTAAACTGATGAAAGAGCGGGTTGTCAGTGATAAGAAGGAGAAAAGTTGATGGATCACACAATATTTTTCTAAAGGTCTTGACTCCCTGTGGAAAGTTCTAGGTGGAAACAGTAGGGTTCCTGGCAGAGTGAAGTCTCTAGGAGCTTAGGAAAAGGTGAGGTGCAGAAAAAATGAGGGCATCATAATGACAGTATTTTTACAGGACATACACCCAGAGAAAGCACAGAAGCAGGTTTTTCAGGTATGATCTCACACCAACCTGACTCTCTGAGACAGACATCACCATCACCACTTTGGGGATGAGCAATAGGAAAGCATGCACCTAGCCAGTGACAGTGTCGAGATTCAAATCCAGATCCCTCTGAGCCTGAAGCCTTGTACCTTTTCAGGGTGCCAGGCTGCTCTAAGTGGTCCTGCTGCAGTGTTCTTGCCAGGTAAGAACTTGTAGCGGGCAAACAAGGAAACCAAAAAGAAGACCCTAACTTGGTGGGCAGGACAGAGAAAGTACACAGAGCTGTAAAATAAATGAGGAGGTTTATCTAACAATCTGTACTATTAATTAAATTTAGCTATCTACCAGCTAAGTGCTCTGCGGCTCCATGGTAATTATCAAGCCAGTCAGAATTTCTAATAGTGCTGATAACTAAGTATGATAGGATTATGCATTTTTCCTTCTCAGGGCTGAAGCAAAAAAGTTTCTCTAAAGCCAAGGTTTTCATTTTTTTTCTTTTTTTCAATTAGTTACCAGTCCAGAATTATCCCAGAGACCTCAAGGATTGTTAGAGCTTATTTTCACTTATGTAGGGAAAAAGAAAAAAAGAATTCTTCCTGGGTAGAAGCAAGAGCACAGAAACACGCTTTCTGGTCTTTCTCGCCTCAATCTGGACTGTTGTCAACAGACTCAACTCAGCAGAAAAGCGACAGGAGTAGGGCAATGAACACCGCCCATGCCTAATAACCTGATAACTATCAATAAATAAATTAAAATTTTACGATTTTTGAACCATAAATATACTTCACTTTTTAAAACAGGATTGTCAAAAAACAATGTTAAGTATTACCTTAAAATTGTGTGTTAAATGAACTTTCGTAAATAAATCTTAAATATGGAAGGTTAATTAATATTTCATTTTGGAAATATTCTGCTGTGAAATCCAGTTTACTAAGGAGACTAACTTTTTCACTTTAAAAAAGTGTTTTGACTGAATCTTAACACACAAAACACCCCCGATTTATGTATCTTGTAAATGTAGATTCTTTTATGGTAAGAATACATAAAATAGGTTAATGAGCATTTGTTTTAGGTTCAAAAGTGCTTAAACATCACGTTAAAGATATAACATAGAATGAAGCTACTTTACTATAAATTATAGTTCGTATGCTTGTTAGCAGAAAACTTTTCAAACCTATAATGCTTTGTTAGTTTGGGGCAGAATATTGGGTAAATTCAAAATAGTTAAGAATTAAGATAGAAAGAAAGATGGTTCTCAACTCCCAGATATGGGCTTCTTTGGAGAAAGTGAAAATGGATTTTTTTTTTTAAATGAGAAATGAATGATAAACTACTTTTTAAAAAGGATATTACATATGCTGTTAGTCATTTAAAAAAAATGACCACAGAAACTTTGATTCACATTTTTCTGGTGACATAGCCCCCCTTGTAAAAACGTATACACATACCAATATGTTATGTGAACTGCAATCTTGTAGTGACTTCAAGGAAAAACTTGTTTTTATAAAAGAACTCATATTTTCCCATGCTTCCTCACTTCTTGTGCAAGAACTTTAATGAGATTCGAGTAAACTGTGTTTTATTTATTTTCCTTTGTTCTTCCCTTCTTACTGGAAGAGAACATTATCTGGATATAATCATGTTCAAAGAGAATGAATTATGAGTAAGGAGATGCTTTAAATCAATGACCAACAATTAAAATGACTAACCCTGCCACCACTTTGGGTATGGCAACTTAATTTTACCAGGACAACGTATTTTATTCTAAGGCAAAAAATGAACCCACAGGAAGGAATGCTATTTCAGTAGCCTCCAATTTCGTCTTTGCAGATTTAGCCTCTCTCTCTAACCCAGCTGACTAAACTTGAAGTTGTGTAGTGGTGGAAATACAATGTGAAAATCTTTGGCCTACTTCCTCAGCGTCTCTGGAGACTTTGTTTTTCTCTCAGCTTACTACCCCATAACTTGCCAAATCATTGTTCCTATTCACTAAACTATCAGCAAGCCTGTCTGGTGTTCCAGCCACCTGGAGCTGACAAATATTTTCCTAATATGAAGGATGCTATAGCAACTAGATTTGTGGCATGGATACAAACCAGGCATAATGGTGCTACAATTTAAGGTGAGAAACAGACACATAGCACCCGCATCAGTATTACCCCAAAGAGTGTCTTGAGAACTCCAAATTCATTATATTTTAGGACTAAGTTCTTTGGACATAAGACTGCAAATTACCCCAGCCCTAAGAGAAGGAAGGCAGTAATTCAGATTGGAAAGATCTTATGTTTCAAATCTGCCCATTTCTTACAAGCAATGACCCTTGGACAAGTTAACTGTACCTCTCTAAACCTCAGTTTTTTCATCTGTAAAATGGAGATAATAGTCCTGCCTCAAAGGATGGCTGTGAGGATGAAATGAGATGATATCTATAGTGTGGTTGGCAGATGAGAAGCACATAATAACTAATAGCTTCTGTCATTAGGCTAAGGAAAGGGGTGATGAATATTTACAGGGCACAAGGGAAATGGTCTCCAAAATAGGAGGCAGATGAATACATTAGAAATTTCTATTTGTGTTTATTTTTAAATATTTTATTTAAGTATTTTTAGATATTTTAAGAAATAAATTGTTATGCCAGGATTCAATATCAGGATTTGATACAAGGTGCCCTCACTTATGATGCAAGCCTGCTGGTGGTTTCTGAGGGAGGGTGGGGGTCATAGAGTATTATAGGGGGACACTGGTCATTATAGGTACATGCACATTTTCAGTACTGCCATGTGTCACGATGTACTGCAGCACACATGTACCCGATTGAGAAAATATGTGGAATACATTGCTTACTTTTAACCAAACTAACCCTCACAAAATGGAGAAGTGACTTAAAAAGACTCTTGCAGAGAAAACATGAAGAGAAGATGACATTAATTACCAGCACAAGTTGTCAGCGAGAAGGTGACAATGCTGAAATTTCCCTACTAGGGAAATTTCCCTACTATAGTACTAGGGCTATAGCAGTCACATCTACAAGGTAAGGACAATGTAAATATGTTCAGACCAGACAAGAAGTCAGCTGGAATGATTAAAATTGTCTGGAAGATTGTTTGAAATGAAGATGTATGTAATTGTTGATGAACTTCGGCCTTTATGACTTGAGATAGTTAGTGATAGTGGAACATGTATATAACTTACAAAATACAGGGAGCTCCCTGGCAGTCCAGTGGTTAGGACTCTGCTTTCACCGCCATGGCTCTGAGTTCAATTCCCTGTCGGGGAACGAAGATCCCGCAAGCCGAGCGGTGCCGCCAAAAAAAAAGAAAAACAAAAAAACACCCAAAATACAGAAAATACAGAGAGCTATATTGGAAATACTGCTCAAAATCTTGTTATTGATAGGCGTATACATTCAAAAGACTGTGTGGCCACTGTGCTAGGGAATGTGAGTATGGGGCAGGCACATTGATTGCATGCTTCCCAACCTTTTTTGCACAACATGGCCCATGCTGCATTTGTACCGCACACTGGGATAAACGACCAGGCTAGGCTGCTGGAGGCCCAAGGTTATCAGATGGGGCCTTTGGCTACCCCAGGCCCTGCTCAGCCAGCCCAAGGGCTGGGGGGATTAGTATCTTCAGCAGACCTAAACCCATTCAGAGCATACCCATGTCCCATGAGATGCACCTCAAAGCACATTGGTTGGAAACTCAGTTTTACAGACAGATTTAGGCAGGGCTAATTATTGAAAAATACAATTATTTGGGTCTAATTGAATAAACTCTATAGAAGAGGGGACAGAAAGTTTTTTTGGTTTTTTTGTTTTTTAATATGGACCTCTTAAGAATCAGCCCAATAGAATTTGTTTGTATCGTGAGTGGGCTTGTTGAGACAAGTTAAATATTATGCTATCTCATTCTCTCCAATCTGATAAAGGAACAAATTTTATATATTTAGAAATATTCTCTTTCCTCTCTGTCTGTGAGCACATTCCTCTTCCGTATGTTCAGCATTCAATACAGTGCTACTCACACAGTAAGTGCTACTACATGTTTGCCAAACAGACAAACAAGCCACAGTTAAGCTAAAAACACTGTTCATCAATCCTTATATTCACACCCAGTTAAGGTTCTTTTTCTGTTCCTCTCAGCAGCTAGTCCAAAACTTTGCCACTGATTACCAGTTCCCAGCCCTCATCCCATGCTATTTACTCACTCTTGGCTGATTTTACCTCTTCCTTCGATGAGGTCATCAAGACCATCCTACAAAGCTGTCTTAACACCAAATATTTGGACCTGAGTCATTTGGTGTAAACCCACGCTCCCCCTCTGCCAAGTTGTCTTTGACCTCTTCCTTATTAATCAAACCCACCAGTCACAGATGGATGCTTTTGTTGAAATATCTCCCCTTTACCCTCCTTTTTCTGCCCAACACTGGTTCAACTAGACAGTCAACTCTTAAGCACCCCAGGCTCATCTGCACCAGAGCTTCTGCCTTTTTCCGTTTTCTCCATTTGACATGCTCTTGCCTCAGAATCCACAGATGCCCTCCTTCACTCTCCTTCCTTCGTGTCTTCATTCAAGTCACTTCTTCAAGAGGCCTTCACAGCCACCTTTTCACAAAACTTAGCCCTTTTTGTTCACATTCATACCATCTTACCCTGTTGTGTTCATTCTCCTTATCAGTTGACACTAAAATAAACATTGTTTGTTTATGTTGTTCGCTGTATGTCTTCTCCACTAGAACATAAACTCCATGAGGGCAAGAACTCTGTTTTCCTGTTTTTCTTATTGATGTATCCCCATAGCCTAAAGTTGGGCCTGCCACACAATAGGTACCCAATTAATATTTGTTGACTGAATGGAGGGATATGGGTTGTGGATGGACCTATACATGGTATCATTGCTTCCTCTCCAATCTACCCTTTTACCAGAACATTCCTCTTAAGTTACGAGTTAAAAATCACCAGTCTCCTCATAAATTGTTAATAGCCATGCATGGTTTATGAAATAATATCTAAAAGCCTTCAAAGATCTAGCCCCAATCTGCCTTTCCAGCCCCATTTCCCGATGCAGCTGTCTCCCCATACACCCTGAAGTCTAGTCATGCTGGGCACGCTGGGGGACCCTGTATTCATTCTTGAACACATACAGCACTTTAAAGTCTTCGTGTTTTCTGACATACATCCTTTTGTCTCTGAATATCTGTTTCCTACTTTGCCCTCAACTAACATCTATTGGTGTTTCGAGGCCGTGCTCAAATGCCATATTGTCCACAAAGCTTTCCCATTCTTCCAATTAGATTTAAACGTGTGCTCCATAGTGCATTGCCTTATGACTCTAATTAGTATAAAAGTCATTCTCCCTCCAGTTGTGTCCATATCTGCCCCCAAGATGGGACTATAACATCCTCGAACAGGCATTATAGGCCCGTCTTCTTTTCACAGTTTCTCACATGTAGTAGATTATCAATAAATGTTTGTTGAAATGAAATACACAATGTCACTAGCTGTGGATTTTGAGACAAGAGAATTGTAGTAAGATAGGCATTTAGATCCTTTATAGAAGTAATACACCAATACCAAATCAGTGGATGTCAGGGAGACTGAAAAGAAAAAGAAAATTATAGCTTAAACCATCATAAAGTAGGAAACTTTAACAGTAAACTCTAAACCTATGGATATCTTATTTCTCTCTGCTGTAATGCCTGGCACAGAGAGGTCACTTAATTTGGTTTGATCCTCAGCTAAAAACAAACTGCTTTTATTTAAACTGAGTACCCACTAGTGTTGTTTAACCATTTTGTGGTTTTATTCAAGTATTTGCAAGGCCCAAAGAAAACCAGTCAGAATGCCTCCATGTTACATAAGGGTTACTTCTGTTCGTGGAGTAATTTAGGGTTAATTCAAGGGTATCTCATCTGCTTGCTGGGTTTCTCCTCCCCAGGCCTGTCTGTAATGTATATAGCTGCTCCCTGGCCAGGCCCAGTACAAACGGTCCAGTATGCAGGATAATAAGCACATGTGGAAAGAACAGTAGTTCTCAGGAGATTGTTCTAAATCATTGTTCTCTTGTGGGGAGTAGAGAACTAGTAACGGGTCTCCTGGAGGCCCCTCTGCAGAGGCTGAAGGGGAAGGGTACTCCCGCCTTGAACTCCCTCCCCTCTGGTTTGCTGGCTGCACTCAGGCCCTTCCTTGGCGTCTTGTCAGAGCTCCCTGGGCTGGGGATTCAAGCAGCTGGCTCTCTCATTCACCTCTAGCTCAGACAACCAGCTCGGCTCAGATCAGGCTACAAAACCCACCACCTTCACCCCCGTGTGTAGAAGCCACTCCCAAGGCATAAACTACCACGCCAGCCCCGGGAAGGTGCTTCTCCTCACTCTTTCACAACTTGACTAGGAAGGAGGCCACTTCAAGGAGCTTCCCTGATTATGAAGATTTAGATTTCCTGGAAGGTAAACCCCCCAGGACTTCACTTTCCTCGGCTCCCTCCACCCCCGACCTGACGCTCTAACATTACTCCTGGGCTTGGTTGCAGCCCGTGTGGGGATTTATTTGCCTACGTATTACTGTGTTTGTATTCATGTTTGAAGCTGGCATTCCTTCACCATTTACACAGTGAGCGCTCTGAAGCAGGGACTTGCCTTACTTATTGGGCAGTATGCCCAACAGGACCATTTAGAAATGTCTTTAAACAAGTCACATGCTTCTCTGCCCTTTTAAGACAAGATGGCCAGGCCCACTAAGGAAACGTTCCACCCACCAGCAGTCCTTTGCTCTGGCTTCTTTACCAGGGAGTGGCATTATTAGTGGGGATGCATTTCAAGGATTATCCCAAGAAATGAAAAAAGAAAACCCTCCCTCTTGAACAAAGAGGCAAGCGATGGACGGTAGATCTCAGCAGTGAGGCCCCCTGACCAATTTATTGGTGAGGCTGTAAAACAGAGAGTGGTGTTTCTAATTCAGCTCAGTGTTCAACTGACTACACGACCCTGATTTGATAGAAGATTATTTCCAGTATTCCTGTGGTTTTTCCTGATATAACTTGCAGAAACTATTATGATAAAATGGCTTTACTTCTGCCAGTTATTCCCTGTAAAAGGAGATTAAATGAGGGATTATAAAAAGCTTCCACAATTTACATAGTTTTCCTCAGAGTCATTTAACACGTAGACTCAAGTTTTCCCTTCTTAACTGTTTTTAAAATCAGTTGAACAAAAAAGTTCAACCATTAGAATTTCCATCTCTGTCAGTCACAGTCTATTTTTTTTAATAAAAATGGATAAGACAGGCTTTTTAGGCCTCTCCGAATGCTAAGATTATTGTTTCCTTAGAGAGTTTTAAAACTTTGGCCTCAAAGGTTACCTTATTTTCAACATTTTCTAAATGAAAGAAAGGAAGAATGGTAAAATTGGAAGCCTGGTAAGAAGTTGAAACTTGATTGCTTCAAGTATACCCTGGTTCTTTGCAAAGAATCTAAAAAAGGCAGCATTGAGGTCAATACAATTATATATAATTGATCAGGCAAGCCCCTGATTATTAAAAACTTTATTATGATTATTAAAACAATGCCAGTGTCTTATTTGCCATTTTTCATATTATTTATGAATAATATCATGTTAACTATCTTTGTTCAGAAGTCTTTATCTACTTTTTTGTTTGTTTGTTTTAAACCACTCCCTTAGGATAATTTCCTAGAAGTGGATTTACTGGATGAGAGGGTTTTGATAAATGTGGCCAAACTGCTTTTTCAAAAAGATGGCTATATGTTCTTTTTAAAACATATCTAGCCACAGATAAATCAAGGCTCTCTCCAAACAGAGACAGTTGATTGACAGTTTCAATTTTTAGCTAGCTAAGTGTAATTAGTAGGGCTTAGATAGGACTAGTAGGTTAACCATTTGTCTACTGGTGATGGCATACACAGTTTTTCTAAAAACTAAAACGGCCTAAAACAGTCTACATGCTATTACACTCTAATGGTCAAATTATTCCAGACACACAAATGGGTACCCAGACTCTGTCCCAAAAGTTGTGTGATTATAGTATACCACGAACTAGATAATATTTTCAGAAAGATACAGAAAGACTGTATTCTGTATACACTTGTACATTCTGTATAATGTTGTTCATTCATTCAACAGACATTGCTTGAACACCAACCACTTATGAGAAACTATGGTAACCACCAGGGAAACAAAGAAACATGGAGTTTTCCCTGTCTCTGAGGAGCCTACAAAGGGAGAGAGATATGTAAATAAAGAATGAAGTAGAAGATAAGAACTCCATCAGAAGTTATACTATGGGAACCATGAACGAAGAAGCTTCTGACTCTACGGAGGAAGAATATTAGGGAAGGCTTCAAAGGCTGGTAATGTTTAAAGCTGCTTCGGAGGATGAAAAGAACGATAAAAAGCAGTAGAGAAAGTATTTAGTGGAGACCGGGACTGGAATGAGCGGAGCATGGAGGTGTGGAAGCGTCAGGGGCAAATCGGTGGGAGGGGGAGGAGGTACATGATGGTACACTGATTAGTTCTCTCCATGAAGGGCTCTAGGGGTTCGAAAGAGGGAGGAGATCAGAAGAGGGTCAAGAGAAGCCTCTGAATGATGAGCAGCATTTGTTAAGGAAGAGAGGAAAGGAATATTCCAGGAAGCGAACAAGTGACTTTAAAGTTTTCTAAGTGTTTTCACACATATTATGCCATTTGACCTCCACAACAACCTTATGTGGTAAGGTAAACATTCTTATACATTCTTTTTTTTTTTTCTCATACATTGTTATTCTCATATTGCAGCAGAAGAACTACGAGTCAGTGAGCTTAAGTGACTTGCCCAAGGTCAACACAGTTGAGTGTGGGCAGCTGTGCTTTAACAACTCAGTGAATGGTGCCCAGCGGGATGGTTTTGTTTGGAGTGTGGCGTATTGGCCGCTGAGATTGGCAGGTCTGACTTCTGACTTCTGATGCTGTTTGCACTATATTAACCTGCTATCATGTTTATCACTTCAAATGAAAATGGTTTAAAATGAAAACACACTAATGGCTCCTATCTTTTACTTTTAATATTTTATATACTGTTGTTTTTATTAGAATATTTTGGAAAGATGCTCTCCTCTCTCTTTCTCTCTCTATAGACATATCTCTATACCTTATATGAAGATAAGCATGTATTTATTTAAATATGGTGTATATGTATACATAACATGTTAGAAAATATTAGGTAACTTAATTTGCACTACCATCCATTTCCCTATATTAGGAACTTTAAAAAATTATATATATTTAAACGTACTAGATCAAAGCAGTGCTGCACCAATTTTAGCCCAACTTCTACAACTTCAACCTATTTGAGGGAATTCCTGGTATTTCCCAATGCCAGGAATTGTGATGAGAAAATCAAAGGATAATTCCACATAGAGGAAAGAGATGAGTACAAGTACCTTCAAGAGTAGGCTGCTGCAAACAAAAGTACTACTGTGTAAGATTATAGGATGTTGTTTTCAGTGACCCAGAATTTTTCAGCTTTTTTCAGTCTAAGGAAGCAGAGGCAACTTTAAAAATGACATATATACTAAAAACTAACAGTGCAAGACACATTATAAATATCTTGCTGACATTTGAAATGTCTCTGGGAGTCAAAGAGATGGCTAGACTTATTCACTATATTTTTAAGCAGTGAAACTGATTTATTAAAAGGTTAGCTCTCTTCCTCAAGGTTGCCACGGTAGGCAGCACAGGGTAGTGGCTGAAATCCAAGGCTTCTGACTGTTACCTTGGTCCTTGCAATAAATTCAAAACGTCTTCATCAGGTTTGACATGGGTATTGTCAGAAATTGGCAAATATTCTTTCCCACATTAGAAAAACAGGTCTGGATGCTACCCTGCCACACGTCAGCATATGTCAGCACATGTGAGTTTAGCTCTCGCAGAATATACTGGCTGGCGTATCTGATACCCTCTCTCACACACAGATACGAGTCTACACATCAGGAAGAGTATGTTCCAGAATTTCAGAGAGACCATCTCGCACACATTTCTAAATGACTGCGTTAAGTTGCAGTGAGCCTACGGAGAACCCTGCCTACTGATATTTTCTTCATCTCATTCTTCAAATCTAGATTATAGGAAACAGGTTAGACTTCTGAAAATACAGTAAGACAAAATGTTCAACTTTCAGTTTCTGACTCCCCCAATAAGAAAAGACATCAATGTGGCATTTACGATGAAATGCGTGGAAAGGGCCCTGTAGAAACAATATGGTTGCTCGTAATGGCACAATCTCATTCAAAGGTGCCAGGAACACTAATGAGACCTGGATGTCAGGAAAAGCAGAAATAGATCAATACTTCTCCCCCACTTGTAGTTGCTCCACCATCAGTCACTGCGCTTGCTCTATGTAAATGAAATCAATCAGCAAGGATTTCTGTAAAATGCATAAAACAGTTGTCTTCTAGACTCTCCCAGAAGATAAATGATTCCAGACGTTGGACTACAGCCATTTTCCCACACATGCTACAAAGTTCTGACATCCATATTGGGCCATAACACTGAGTGGTTTTGCAAGCTTACAGCCAGTGCTTCCACTTCTGGTTTGGACTAGAGAGCTTGCTAACGCAGATGCAAAATAAGTCCCCTTTTGACTGTGTAAATTGTAAGAGAATTGCCTTTTTCTAATACAGGGGCTCCTGTGATCCACCTCAAAACTTTTTGCTATTGCTCACATAAGCTTATCATTCCAAATCACTGCTTTAGATCTCTTCAGAATTAGACCAATCTCAGACTAATAAAACATATGACCTGTGGCATCAAATGCAGACCTCTTAGATGTAAAATACAACAACAAACAGCACAAGTCCAACTTTGTTCTAAAACTAACACGTTTGGAAATGTATTAAACATACACAGCAGAATTGTTTTATATGGCAGCTTATAAAGAAGATCCAGAAGCAGCCTCCTTTAAAAACTACGTCAACACAATAACATTATTAGGAAAGGCATGTAGAAGTTTAGGTCATATTCATGGCTATTTATGTAACCGATCTCAGGGAATTAAATATCCAATAGACAGCATTTTCTGTCAGCATCTTAAATCTGAGAGATGGGTACTTTCTCACTAAATTGCCTTTGAGGAAAAATACAGGTAATTTTGCCCACAGTTCAAAAAAATAAGAAAAAAGTCTGATATCAATAGTCTGAGATAAAAGCAATTCTCTGAGGTTAAATAAGAGTAAATAAGTATCTTACTGTAACTTTCAAATGTTTTTAAAGTGAAAAATTAAAATGAGAGGCACTGCTTTAAATTTTAAATCAAGTTCTTGTTAAAAGATTGTCCTTCTAAATATCAAGTACACCACAAAGAAAACTTTATGTATCCATAACAAAACTCTCAGTACAAATAGGAAGTAACTGTTGTCTTACCCAGCGCCAGAACCTCTTCTATGGAATACAAACTCACTTTGTTTAAAACGTCCTTAGGCTGTGCTGTACCTTTGAAACAAAACCACTCTCTTCTTCATTTCATTTTCTGCTTTCTTGAAAATCGCTTCTCCGAAACTGACAGATGGTGCATCTGTCACTGAGTGTTTCCTGTTCGTCATCTCTGCCAGCTAATATTTCCCCTGTGCTTAGCTGTTGTCTGTGAGACTGTTCCACATCATTCTAGCCTGATCAATGGTGTGCCTGGTTTGAGGTTAGTCTTGGTCCCGCCTCCAGCTCTAAGAGAAAAAAACGAAAACTCACAGCTGGATTTCCTATAAATCCTCTCCTTAAAATCTGGCTCTGTAGCTATGGCACATACTAGAGGAAAAAGCTGCCAGTCTGTCACAAACCAAGGGGGGGGGTGATCCTTGCCTAAGGTCCCCCCATGCCAGTGCCAAGTGTGTAGGTTATATAACAAATCCCATGGTAACATGGCCTGAAACTACACAGGACAGGAGGAAGCATTTTAACCAGGCTTAGGTTTTTCTATGTAATGACACTCAAAAGAAGATGCCCATGACTGAAACACACACACACACACACACACACACACACACACACACACACAAGCATGCACCCATGACGGAATAATTTTAACATGTTAAAATTATGAAAACTGATTCCAAGGAGAAAATGGAAAAAGAAAAAGCACCAAAATAGGACATTATAAAATTGGTGTACTTGTACCTTTCTATCCTAAAACAGAGGTCGTTATTCACATTCAGATGACATTTCACCCCCTAAGCGACAGGACTGGCTGATATTTATACTACCGATGAACTTGGTGAATCAAGAGAAGGTATGGGATGCATTTCAGGTTCTAGATGAGAGAAGACTGGTCTACCAAGTAGAGCTGACTGTGTAACACCAGTCTGCTTTGTAAATCTTTAGCACACAGCGTGCATTTTTAGGCTTACATATTCTGCACAGTCAACAGTAGTCAAACCTTATCAGGTAGAAAGGCTGCACATTTATTGCAAATAGCTATGTGAGTGCTACTAAAACCAGGCTAAGGATTTGAAGACTGCACTAGGATCCAGAGTCAGAAGACTGGATTCAAGTCTCAGTTTTGTTTCTTGAACAGTGTCCTTGAACACGAAAAGCACAGAGTAAAGCTCTGGAGACCTGACAGGTGATTTCAAAATTAAATTAAGATGATAAAATACTGTGTTGTTATTATTCAACTTTTGTATTGTTCTTTTCAACAACAGAGAGAATATTAAATAAGTATAAATATTTAATCTGGCAAAGGATGGTACCAAACAAAATACCACTGCCTGCGATAAGGAAAGCTAAAGATAAAAAATTCTGGGAATAAAGTGCAGGGTATAAAGTGCATGCTGAGGATAAGAGTAACAGATTTTGAACATCTGAACTCTATCGTGAGGGCATACATGGTGAGCATAGGTCAGAGTGGGGTTGCGTAGTAAGTCTGAAACCTTAGTTCTCCTTCCACATTTTCACAGAAGAATCCTGGAACCGTCATCTGTCATTTATCTGTGAGTCCCTTAAGAGCAGGGACATACACAATTGGTGTCTGTTGAATAAATGAGAGACCGAGCTAGATAGAGCCACTCACTGTAAAGGAGGAACTGTAGATGATTATGAGAAGCCCACGGTTGAAGTTGGAAAATCTGATTCTTCAAGGCTGAGACTACCTGTGTGTCCTTCCAGTTCTGTCAAATGTGAGGTTGGGCTTTGTAGGGAAAGAGGCTTTTTGGGTCACTGGAAAGAGAGGAGCTTCGTTTGTGGACCCCTGATCTGGTCCAGCTTTCTACACTCACTCCTAACTATCTCCCCTTCCTCACTTCCTCCCATGAGAATGTCATCTGCTGACAATGAGCCTGAGTCAAGAACCACGATGTTGGTAAACATCCCTTTAATGAAAGTACGGGGATTGTTAGGGTGAATTCTTCCTAATAGGGGATGAAAGTCCTTGTTTGCTATGGCTGGCAAGAAGGAAGCTTTCCAAATCCAGAGGAGCCCTGTTGCACGTGGGCTGGGTCAAGGGCAGCTGTGGACGCCACCAACAGTAAGGAAAGGCGGATAAGATGTGCTCCTGCCCCTACACCGCCTGCTTCCTCACTGCCAGTGCGTTTCTGAGTTCTCGACTGAATACACTGCAAAGTTAATGTACTTTCATAATGTCTTTGGGTGTACGATCTCTTTCCCACAAGCTGAAGAATGGTACCAGTTTGGGGTAAGAGAATTTGCCAACTGCGAAGATCTAACCTGATGAATACTCTTTTAAACCTACAATGTGCAAGGCATTCTACTAGGCACCTCAGATACATGCTTCCAGCAGCAGGTTTACCATGGCACGAAGGATTACAATCCAAAACAGGATATGAGAACAGCGGGGGAGAGGAAGAGTGCAGCTGGGGGCTCAAGGCCGAAAGGTCACATCTAGTTTAGGGAATGGGGGTGGGAGAATCCAGAAAACATGACTAGGGTGGCAGCATTAAAGTTTGGGAAGGATCTACATGGGCAGAGGTGAGGGAGGACACTTCAAAGAGAAGGACACTCCTACAGGAAAGAGTGAGCTCGAAGGCACAGAGACAGGAGCAAGGCAAGCTCCAGAAATAGTGAACCACTATTTCTGGTTCCCTAAGCATAGGGAACGTGTGGGAGAACCATGGGGTATGAGACTCCAGCAACAAGGAGGAACCATACTGTGGTATGGTCTTGAATGCTGAGACGGGGTGTGGGGAGTGAATACTAAGTTCAATCAGTGATCATGGAAGTTTCTGAGCATAAGTGTAACATAATCTGAGCAGTGAGATCTAGAAACCATATTTAGGATGGATTATAAAGGAGAGGGTAGGCAGACTGACCCACTTAGGAGGCTATTGTAATAATTTAAGCCAGAGGTCATAAATACTCAAACTTGGAGGATGAGGGTAAAAAAAGGAAGGGTGCTAGAGGCAGCTGCATAGGTAAGAGAGTCAAAGGAAATGAGTCAAAGCAAATCCCACTTTAAGCAATTTTTCCTGGAGATATTTGCAGACAGATATACAAACAAATACAAGTTTTAATTTCAGCATTGTTTGTAATCGCCAAAGATTGCAAACTACCTAGTAACCACCAATAGGGAACTTACAAATAAATTAAGGTACATTCATATAATGAACTTCTATATGCAGGCATTTAAAATATATATGCAGTTACAAGAAAGCTGATGTAAGCTGATATAGGCTGGTGATAGGCACCAGATTGTCAGTGGTTAAGGAATATGTGTAGAAGAGAGAGAAGTTGTAGGCAAGGAGTGAATTTATGGCAAAAGAAGGAAAATATTGGGGAGTGGAATGAGTACTGGGTGGGGACCTCAGGATTTGGATTTTACTTTCAAACTGGCACCTGTATTCCCCAGATCCAGGTCAACCTAGGGCTGTGCACTGTATAACCTACCCTTATGTATGTGTCAGCTTTGCTCACAACCATCAACTTGAAGATGCCAGAAACCTGCCTAATCCACCCCTGCCCATGTTTACGGTCAAAAGCCCAATCCCCATGTGCCTGGGCAAATCAGTAATTGAAAAGGAACACCATCCATGTTTTGGACAAAAATGTTTTTAAGGATTATACCAGCTGGCAAAGCAAATGGCACGACATCTGAAGCTTCCCATTTTTATCAAACCCTGGGCATAAGAAGCCAGCTAGGCATCACAAGCAATATCCATGCCCAGGTGTAAGTACAGTGCAAGTGCATACATGAAGCACAGCAATAGTAATTAGGCCTGATCTGCTGGTCCTCAGTCTTGTAATCCTTAAGCTAGGGACTGATACTTCAACCATCAACTCCCTTCTTTTCAACCACAGACATCTTTAATGATCACATACAAGAAGTAAAGTCCAGCCTCACAGAAGGGGTGTGAAACTTCAACAGCAGACCCTGGGGATCTATGGCAGCTGTGTGTTGTTTGAAAGGGCACTGCATTGATCCAAAAGGGAATGGATATGGCTCCTCGGGGATTTCGTTTTCTTTTTTGCACAGAGCCAGGCCTGACGATTAAACATTTCTCATCAGCTCTGTTGAGAGGAAAACATACTGAGAAAATGGGGACTCTAAAGTGGAATGCAGCACATCATGGGAAGAGCCTTTCTAACTTAACATACAGACGATTTGCCTCGTGTGCAGAATTTGTGCAAAGCAAATTAAAAGTAGGATCTCGCAGCTGGTGAGGGCAGTATGGCTTCATGGTCTAGAGTATTTTCTCTCTTCCATGCAGTGAAAAAACTGAACTTCATGTCCCAGATGCCTGGGTTCTAATCTTGACTCTGCCAGGTACAAGCTGTGTAAGCATGGACAAGTTACTTGAGATTCCTCCTTGTTAAATGGATAACAACAGTACAACTCTTAGGGGTGTTGTGAAGATTAAGTGGGTTAATATATGTAAAATGCTGGGAACAGAGCATGGCATAAACATTCAATAGGTGTTATCTATCATTCCATAGTGAGAATTTTAAAATATAGGTGAATACAACTACACTTAAAGGGTTGAATCTGATTAATTGCAATTCAAGAAACAGAATCCTCTGTAAGAAGAGCTAATTGCAGTACTCATCTGTAATTTACTTTAAAGTACTTGAGTATATATGGTTGATGTTACATGTGTGTTATTTAGGTAAAGCTATAACCCCGGTGCTGCTAGTATATGATGAAGCATTCAAAGCCTGAGACAATCTAGCTGGCTTTCTAAACAGGGAGCCTGAACTTCAGAATTGGCTGTTACAAACCCTGCTGGTACCATCTCTCCATCAACAATCTCCAGCTACCATTCTGAGTGTCAAAAATGGGTTTCAACTGGTGAAAATTGTTACGTTGCCTAGCATGCTTGGTGGACTTAAGGTGTTCAAAAGTACAGACTGGCTCAAAGTATTTCAGTGTAAAAATCCAGTAAGACCTTTACCTGCACCTCTGGTGATAATGTCCTAGTCTAAATCCCTAAATAGTCCTACACATGTAATCAGTATGATTTGGTTATAAGGTTTTAGTGAGAGTAGTAGTTGATCCTCTTTTAACTCAAAACTTGCTTCTTTGGCCACCCTTATTTACCAAAAAGAACCTAGGAGTTGTGCACAACCAATTTGATAATTTTAGCTCACTTCCACAGCCATGACTTCTAGAAGATTCTGCTTGCCTGATGCAGGCTATAAGGGTGAGACAATCTGTTTTTGGAATCTGGGTGTTTGCCTCAAGCCTCTTTTGAATCTTTTATGTAAGGCTGTGGTTGAGCATCTAAAAGGAAAGTGAAGAGCTGGGACTCCTTGAAGCTTACACACAAGTTACACGAATCGATTTATGTTGGGGGAGGGGTGTTTGCTTGTTAATAAATGTCTATATACCTGACAGAATTTGGTCCTACATTGAGTTATCAGTATGACTTGGTTGTGAGGTTTGGGGGAGAGTAGTTGACCCTCTTTTGCCTCAAAAGTTCTTCTTTGGCTACCATTATCGGGCAAAAAAGAACCTAAGAGTTGTGCAGGACCAATCTGACCATTTTTGTTCACTAATAAAGACAGCATGGGGCATGGAACCCACAGGTCAGCAAAAGTTCAAAGTTTGCTCGACCAAAAAGCCCAGGACAAAGATGTTTCTTTTGGTCATATCTGGTTTAGATCTTGAATTCTAAGTAATTCACCAATTTCTTGGCAAAAAGGAACTAGAAAAAACACATCAGAAATGTACTACACAGGGCTTCCCTGGTGGCGCAGTGGTTGAGAGTCCACCTGCCGATGCAGGGGATGCGGGTTCGTGCCCCGGTCCGGGAAGATCCCACATGCCGCGGAGCCACTGGGCCCGTGAGCCATGTCCGCTGAGCCTGCGCGTCCGGAGCCTGTGCTCCGCAACGCGAGAGGCCACAACAGTGAGAGGCCCGTGTACCGCAAAAAAACACCAAAAAAACCCAAATGTACTACACATTATTTGCTTTATGCTATGAATATAATTATAATAAGAAAATAAAGGTCTCATCCTGCAGTATAGGTTCATTCGCTTTTAGTAAATTTTTGTTATCCTCACAAAGTAAAATCAAAGACTATCTAATACATTATAATAACTAATAAAAGTAAACTTTAAATATTTTTTCTTTAAAATATTTTAATTACACAAAATAATGCTCATTTTAAAAATTCAAACAAAAGTCCCATTTATATCCCCAACTCCTAAATCTACTTCCCTCCCTGGAGGTAATCACTATTAACAGTTTAGTGTCTATTTTCCAAACTTTATATATATGTAATACACATGTATAACATTTTATGTATATGTAATATATACATACACATATTTTATATGTGTAAAATATACACACATATGTTTCTACATATATGTACATACACCCATACTGCACACCCATGAGATAATTATTCTTACATAAATAGAATCATATTATATGTATTATCTAAAGACTTATTTTGTTCACTTAACAGTCTTGGATATCTTCAGATGAACCAATAAGAAAGCTACTAGGCTTAATCCAATGGAACCCCAGTGACTATTTAGTCAAAAGTCTGGTACCAGGGAGGCCAGACCAAAGAAGCAGCACTTCTCCAAAATGGAGTCAGAAACACGCCTGTGCTTTTCTGGGTGGGTCACTTGACAGACCTGTCCCTTCTGTTCCTCTCCTAAGTTTTACATCCTGGGCAGTATGGAAGAATAGATGGATGAATGAGTGAAAACACAAACTCATAAGTTAAAAAATTAATTGAGTGTAATTCAATTCCTTTACTTGCTGCAGGTGACAGACTGTCCTTCTAACATGCACACAGGTACCTGGAGTATGCCTGCCTTTTTTCTACTGCATTTTAAGCAGAAAATAAATACCACCTTCTACTGTTGAGTTTCTCTTACTTATGGCAATGGAAATGTCGAACTTCCAGATCTGGATATTGAGTTGCTTGGGTGCACGTGTCCTCGGAGCATAAGCAAGCAGCAACGTGTGCTAGTTTGCAGGAGTCCTGCAGACAGGCACAGGCAGGAGCAGGCGTGCACAGTGAGGGCTCTGTGACTTCCCACAGTCTCTGGGGTCATGGAGCCCATTTTCAAGTTGCAACTTGTGGTTTTCAGGTTCTCAGGATACTGTGTGTGTCTCCAACACAATTTCAGTAGCAAACATTCCAGGTAATGTTGAAAACCAAACAAACCCGAGTTTATATTGTGCTCTAAAAACAAACTCTCCCCAAATCCCTTTTCTAGCATTTAATATTCCTAAACATGTAAAAAAATATATATATATATATATAGATAGATAGATAGATCATATAATTTCTACTACCGTTAATCCCTTTTCTTTCTCTGGGGAAAAATTACTTTTCATTATAAAATTACAAATTTTTTCTTTGTTGTAAGTCTTGTTTAACATGGAAAGTTTTGTGAAGCTGTTATGTTTTCAGGTGGAAGCAATCTACCCCCATCTCTGATATATTCTCATTTTGAAGCAAATCAAGGTAACTGGCTTGGCTACTTGGATTACTGACTCTGATTTTTTTTCTTTTTTTTTAAACTTTCTTTATCTGAAAAGATTACATAATAAAAGCCTGACTGCACATCTGCAGCAGCTGGGTTCTGAATGAACCGAAGGAGCAATGACAACTGTACATGGAATTCAAATGATAAGAACTTAATTCCACATCAGGTACAGTTTAAAAATGTCAGCACTGCCTTATCTATGTGATGTTCCACTGTACATGTAGGATTTCTACTTCAATATTTGTAAAATTCCAAAAGTTATAAACTTTTGGTTTACATTACCTAGAAAAAAGGGGGAGTAATAGGGGGAAAAATATTGTCAGCAAAAAGTCGACTGTGCATTGAAAAGTTGTATTGAAAATGGAGAAAACAAAATCATGTGGTGCAAGAATAACTTTGTTCACAAAAGCAGGCTCAGAAGGATATAAGCTATGAAAAAAAGAATCTTTATCATAGCAACATCTTTCCTACAAATCTGAGGCTCTAGAGAGCTGGCTTGTGGTTTCTGTTGCCAAGAAATGGAACCTACTTTGGCACTCTTGTGGTAGGAAAGGTATACGAAGTTCTGGCATTCATCAGCTGAGACCAGAGAAAGTCAACAGGAGGGCAGAAAGTATACACTACCTGCTGGGGCGATGCCAACTTCACGCATAGTGTACATGACCATTCTGCAAGAATGGATTTGCCTCTTGGAAACTGGTACCAGTATGCTTCAGGATTGTCTACCCTAATCCCATGCTTGTCTTTTTCTTTCACTCCTACTGTTTACTAACCCTTAACCTTATTATACTGGTTTACATTTTAGATGGTGTTATCTTTAATTCTGGGTGGAAAAATCCAGAATCCCTGGGTGAAACACAGAGGCCTGCTTTAAATATGATGCTAATGGAAGCAACAATGAAGCTGCAGTTGGAGGAACAAAGCCCCTGCTCACATGACAGGTCAGGCTGATCACTTTCTAAACTGGATTTCTTCCACTGTTTTGAAGATTATGTCACCTATCAATTCCTCACTCAATTTGTACGTAGCCTAGAGTTTTGACTTTTATTCAGGGTTACCATCAAAAATTGGATTACGCAATTTTTGATGCATGTGCATTTTCATGCAATGAAATTTCTAGAAAAATTAAAAGTCTCGGATCTTTTTAAAGTTCACTTTGAATTTTCAGAACAAAAGCAGACCTAAAGTAGATTCTGAAATTATCATGAACCAAAAGCACGTTCCTCACTTTTTGGCTCCTATCTGACTGCTTTCTAACAAGAGCTCTACAGGATTTGATTGAAACCAACTTCAAAACCAAACTTGGAGGCATACTTATCTAAAAGGCTCAGGCATATTAGGATCCTGAACTTGTTCCTCGTTTTGCTGTGATGCATGGGTGGCCATGAGCATTCCTGGCAGCTATAAGGCATTTGCCTATGTATTTGGCTTCTACCGTTGTTAATCATACTTATCAACACAGGCAAGCAGTACTGGCCACAAAAGATTAGCTACTCTACTATAATGCTCTCAGTAATCCTAACCCAGGAACATCAGCACTGAGTGATAACTACCTCAGCCAGCTACAACCTTCAATGACTTCAGAACTTATTAAAAACCCTAGTTTTTAATGAATCCCAGACTTTCTTTTCCATCACCTTACACACACACACACACACACACACACACAGCCTCCCTTCTCTTGTAATGGTAGCTAAGACCAAACATTCGCAGTGCTGTACATTGTTTGTGTTTTTAAAACAACTAGGATGCTCTTTAAAATACCACACATATTTTGAGTTTTTAAGGTGACCTTTACTGTCAAGAGATTCAGGTGCTATTGATCTCATATGAAAAATGTGTACAATAATCAGGAAAGAGGCTGGTATACAGGGAAACTAAACCTTGCTCAAATCCTTTGGAAGCATTAGATTCTAACTGTAGTTTTTCTCCTAAGGCACACAAAACATTGCTCTATTTAGAGAACAAGAAAATGCTTCACCCAACTCAGAAGTGACTGCATCAGAGAATTCAGGAATAGAACTAGTATTGGGGGGCGGGAAATGGGCACCTAGAGCTGAGCCTGCTAGTCTCTGATTGGTGAAATCTTGCTTTCACTTAAGGACTCTTCCATAAAAGACCACATGCTTCATCAGCAGACACATGTGTGCTAAAGTGCCCAAGCTTGAGGCATGGCCTTCATTTTTCCTAGCCCGTCTTTACCCCACAAGGCTAATATTAGCATAACTTCTACAAAACAAAACCAGTAAAGGTTCATCTTCTATTTCAATCCTCAGCAAACCCCCTACACAGTGACCTCTAGGTAACAACTGACCATTCACTTTGTAGCATATCATGATTTTTTTTTTTAATATATACCAAACCTAGTGACACTCTGTTCTGTTGACCATGGAAAAGTCAGAGTTTGGAGCCATGATGCTTGGACATGATAATTGTCCTCATATTTGAGGTCAGTTTCATCGCTTTGGAGATGTGGTTACTTCATGGGTTAGACATGATTGAAAAACTGTGGGACTGGAAGACTACAGGAAGCAGAGAAATCTCACTTTCTAGGTGTCTTCAAAGGAATGCAGAGTATCATTTCCCTAAAGTATTTGAATGCAGGCCATTCCAAAACCATAGATGAACTGGATAGCTTCTTGGGATGAAGAACATGGTCGGTAATATTTGACTGTATTCCATCCATCATAGCCCATGGGACACGACATTTGAAAAGACACCTCCCATCTCCCCAGCTCATTGTTTTTGGTGACATGTGCAAACTGAGTACTGACAAAGCATTTGGGGAGGGGAGGGCCAACTGGAAACTTTCCCACCCTCAGGACTCCAGAACCTCCTACTGCCTGCCTCCACGGTGCCTTCAAAAACCCTCTCCAGGGCTTCCCTGGTGGCACAGTGGTTGAGAATCTGCCTGCTAATGCAGGCGACACGGGTTCGAGCCCTGGTCTGGGAAGATCCCACATGCCGCGGAGCAACTAGGCCCGTGAGCCACAACTACTGAGCCTGCGCGTCTGGAGCCTGTGCTCCGCAACAAGAGAGGCCGCGATAGTGAGAGGCCCGCGCATCGCGATGAAGAGTGGCTCCCACTTGCCGCAACTAGAGAAAGCTCTCGCACAGAAACGAAGACCCAACACAGCAAAAAATTAATTAATTAATTAAATTAAAAACAAAAAAAATCCCTCTCCATCCAGCCTGCTCCTGCCAAATGTGCCACTTGACCAAGAACCACTTATGTTCTGGATGAGAAGCCAGTGTGACTGCTGAGAGCGTACAGTGACATTTGCGAGGGGTGGTAGGTTTCGCCAAGTCATGGCGAAACCTGTCCTTCAGGGCTTCTCCACTCATTGCTGTGCTGGGTGACTGCCATCATCAGATGGCTCTTCCAAAACAGGAAGATTCAAGCGGAAATCTCAGAGAGAGAGAGAGCAAGCGAGAGTGGGCAGTGCAGCACAGCTGGGAAGAATGCTGCTGAGCCCCAAATGAGAAACACTTTCATTAAAAATATTTTCACAGGACTTCCCTGTGGCACAGTGGTTAAGAATCCGCCTGTCAATGCAGGGGACACGGGTTTGATCCCTGGTCCAGGAAGATCCCACATGCCACAGAGTAACTAAGCTGGTGCACCACAACTACTGAGCCTGTGCTCTAGAGCCTGTGAGCCACAACTACTGAGCCCACATGCCGCAATTACTGAAGCCTGCACGCCTAGAGCCTGTGCTCTGCAACAAGAGAAGCCCACGCACCACAACAACGAGTAGACCCTGCTCACCTCAACTAGAGAAAGCCCGCATGCAGCAACGAAGACCCAATGCAGCCAAAAATAAATAAATAAATTTATTTTTTTTAAAAAAAGAGGAAGAGTTAAAAAAATATATTTTCACAAACTTATAAGCTTTTGCATAGCAAAGGAAATGATAAAATTAAAAGACAACCTACAGACTGGGAGAAAATATTTGCAAACGATGTGACCGACAAACAGTTCACATAACTCAATATCAAAAAAACAAACAACCCAATCAAAAACTGGGCAGAAGACCTAAATAGACATTTCTCCAAAGAAGACATACAGATGGTCAACAGGTACATGAAAAGATACTCAACATTGCTAATTATTAGAGAAATGCAAATCAAAACTATAATGAGGTTATCACCTCACACCAGTCAGAACGGCCATCATCAAAAAGTCTACAAATAATAAATGCTGGAGAGCGTGTGGAGAAAAGGGAACCCTCCTATACTATTGGTGGGAATTTAAATTGGTGCATCCACTATGGAAAACAGTATGGAGGTTCCTCAAAAAGTTAAAAATAGAGCTACCATATGATACAGCAATCCCACTCCTGGGCATGTATCTGGAGAAAACTCTAATTCGAAAAGATACATGCACCCCAATGTTCACAGCAGCACTATTTACAATAGCCAAGACATGGAAGCAACCTAAGTGTCCATTAATGGGTGAATGTATAAAGAAGATGTGGTATATATATGTGATGGAATATTACTCAGCCATTAAAAAGAATGAAATATTGCCGTTTGCAGCAACATGGATGGACCTAGAGATTATCATACTAAGTGAAGTAAGTCAGACAAAGACAAATATTATATGATATCACTTATATGTGGAATCTAAAAAAATAATACAAATGAACTCATTTACAAAACAGAAACAGACTCACAGACATAGAAGACAATCTTACAGTTACCAAAGGGGAAGGGGAGGGGAGGGATAAATTAGCAGTTTGGGATTAACAGATACACATTACTATATATAAAATATACAGATAATAATGATTTACTGTATAGCACAAGGAACTATATTCAATATATTGTGATAATCTATAATGGAAAAGAATTAGAAAAAGAATATATATGTATATATGTATAACTGAAACACTTTGCTGTACACCTGAAACTAACACAATATTGTAAATCAACTATACCTCAATAAAAATTTTTCAAAATTATGTTTAACATTAGTTTTTTTAAATGCAGGTTTACTGAAAAATTACCAGCCCAGAAACTACGCTGGGGCCAAAGATAGATAAGGCACGGTTCTTTCCATCAGGAAGCTCTCAGACTAGCAAGGCAGGTAAATCAAGGAAGTGATTATTTCCAAAAAGAAAGACAAAGGGTATCAACATTTACTGAGTGTCTACTTAATGGTGAAGCTTGGCGCAGCACTTGAAGTGCCCATCGATGATGAGTGGATAAACACAGTGTGGTATATTCATACAATGGAATATTATTCGGGCTTAAAATGGAAGGATATTCTGACAGGTGCTACAACATATGCTTGAAGATATGCTAAATGAAATAAGCCTGTCACCAAAGGACAAATACTGTATGTTTCCACTCCTATGAGGTACCTAGAGTAGTCAAATTCATAGAGACAGAAAGTAGAATGGTGGTTGCCAGGTGCTGGGGGGAGGGAGAGATGGGGAGTTGTGATTTAATGTGCACAGAGTTTCAGTTTTGCAAGATGAAAAGAGTTCTGGAGATGGATGATGGTGACAGTTGTATAACAATGTGAATATACTTAAACATTACTGACCTTAGTGCTCATTTAAAACTTAATGTTTTTTTCCATAACCAATGCTTCCTTATTTTATTGAATAAACAATTAAAAATTCCTGAATTTGTATATATCTGCCAAACTTAATGTTCATTTAATATACTTAAAATTGTTTATGATGGCAAATGTTATGTATATTTTACCACATTAAAAAATTATTAATAATCTCAAATGGCAACAGCATAACATTAAACCAACGGCCAGGCCCTTCTAAGCCTGGGGCCCTGTCACAAACTGCAGGGCTGCGTGCCCATGAAGCTGGCCCCGCCTGCATGTCCTCCTCATGCTTCTAGAGTATTCACCACTCTTTATCTGCATGTGGGATGTCCTCCCACTAAACTGTGAACTCCTTGAGAACAGTTTTATTCATTTTTTACTTTCTTGCATCATCTCACATGTGTTTGATGCTAGAAGGTATTCATTATGTTCTTTTGAATTAATTCCTGTTACAAATTACATTAAGCAAATTATGTTTGATTTAAAAAACTTTACAAGCATTTATAAACAAGGCTAATATATAACTAGCAGATATAGAACGTTTCCAGAAGTACTTTCTGCTGCCTGCAGCATATTTAACGTCCATGTGCATTTCCATTGGGTTTCTATGTTTCCTTTTCTTCATACTTCTCTGTGTTAGGGATGAAGAAGGAATACGATATATGTGCTAGCCATATAATATGGATATGGTAAAGCCCTAAAAATTCTCAGCCATTTGAACTTTTTTAGCAACGAGCAAGATGTTCCAAGATTCCTCTTTGGTAATGAATAATGTCAGAGAGAGAAGGCACTGGTGACCTGAAGAAATGTGGCCCTGAGTCTAACTGCTATAATTCTTATTTGTTCTCAGGTTGTCTCTCATTAAAACTGAATTAATTTTGTGTTGATCACTGGTCTGTAAAGCACTGATAAATTAAACGATTGGTAAACAATGACTTTCAAAGAGACAGAAGGGTTAGTAATCCATTTTCCACTTTGGGATTATTACAGAATTTCATTTCTGAAAACAGACCACAGATTAATTTAGTTAAGATCTGATAGTCAACTAAAAAAACTTTGGTGGAAGTCATCCAACTTGTCCTAGATTACCCAGTATTTATTGGCAGTTCTGAGAGTCTGGAGAAAGATGTTAAAAGAGTTATCTGAGGACAACAGTTCAGACAATGCACTGCAGGGTTAATACACAGTTTTAACCTTGGTTCTGCAAGGACAGTGTTTTTCATTGCTTTGTTTATAGGTCTTTTCCATATAATTGATGCTGCTACATACTGAATTTTGGATAAGTGAAGTATCACTGTATCATGAGCTTAGAGATTATTAAACACAGCATTTTCATTTCCTCAAGCATAAGTACCTCTGATATATTTTTGTTTTATAAGATACTGCCTTGTGTTCTTCTCTTAAATCTTTTCCTTAATTAAAATAAAATTCCTTTATATCAGTATGTGTCTTCCTTCTAGAATCATTTTGCCAAGATAATTTATATTTGCAAATATTTAGATCTATAGTTTAATCTTATTCCTTCCTTTTATCTTTCTATGACTAATGGTAATGTTTGATTACAAATTTAGAAAACCACATAACTGAAGTTAACACTTGCTCCCCATGGCTTGCTCAAGTTCCAAATAACTTATTTTCAGGGATTAATTTTATTTGTGCTCTTTCCTTCTTTTAAAAATAAATCATTCTGGGCTTCCCTGGTGGTGCAGTGGTTGAGAGTCCGCCTGCCGATGCAGGGGACACGGGTTCGTGCCCTGGTCCGGGAGGATCCCACATGCCGTGGAGCGGCTGGGCCCGTGAGCCATGTCCGCTGAGCCTGCGCGTCTAGAGCCTGTGCTCCGCAACGGGAGAGGCCACAGCAGTGAGAGGCCCGCGTACCGAAAAAAAATTAAAAAATAAAAAAAAATAAAAATAAATCATTCTTTCGATCCAACTAATCATTCCAATTCCTTCACTTTTGCCTCATAAAAGTACAGAAAGTCTTTAGTAAAAG
This sequence comes from Monodon monoceros, assembly GCF_005190385.1. Taxonomy (NCBI): domain Eukaryota; kingdom Metazoa; phylum Chordata; class Mammalia; order Artiodactyla; family Monodontidae; genus Monodon; species Monodon monoceros. The sequence goes on along the minus strand of NW_021703785.1, from coordinate 65,882,736 downwards.
GCTATTACCTGGCTATTGCCAAAAGTGTTAGCGTTATCTAGACAGTAGTTTTCAAATTTAATTCAATTATCCAATTAAAAGAATTTAGTAAACAAACGATTGGACAATATGTGTAAATGTAATATTCAGCCTAGTTCAGGCAATATTTAGATAAAAAGTCTATTAATATGACCCATACTATAAAACATACGACCTTTCAATCATGTCTTAAAACAGTAATTCTTAAACTTTTCTAGGTTTTCAAGAGTCTTTCCAAAGCTCTCCCCACTAAATGCATGGCATATGTATATACATTTTTTTTTATAATTTCTGAAGTTTTAAAGAGATAAGAGGTCACCAGATTAAGAACCTCAGCTCCAAAAACTATTAAACAAAAACAAAGTTGACTCTTTCAACAAAGCAAACTCCATTCCACTTTAATAGCCTTAAAGGGCCCTACAAAATGCCTCAGTGACACCGTGGTGGCCAGTTGCTTTTAGTCAGTCTCATCCACTACCTGTGAGCTTTGCTCAAGCGTTTGACGTGAAGTCTCAAGTTGTCCCTCAGCAGATAGCTACCCATAAAGTCATCCTCTTCAAAGTTTCATCCCCAGTCCTTTCTATCCTAGCTCAAGGTCTGTCTTGCAGTGATAGACTCATAATAATCTCACTGTCCTCATACACAGCTCAAAATATGATCCCAGGTGGTTCACCTCGATACAGATTTAAACATAGGGCTCATTTGTTCCAGAACTACATTCCAAGTCAATACCTTGAAAATATTTTGCAAGTTTAACCCAAAAGGCAGTATGGAAGCCCCCTTCCAAACGAATGAAGTTAGTCTAATTCTTAGGTAGAAGAGACAGTCATTATATTATATTTGGAGCCGAGGATTCCATCCCCCAAAACAACTCTCCCACCAGCATACTTGCTTGACATAGGACAAAGCATTTCATTTCAAATTCAAGATAAGGTTTACATTTCAAATACCATGAACGAGGTAATTCAGGGCCTTAAAATCACTTTAAGTTGGAAATGACGTTAAGTTGGAAATGTGGAAGGGGAGCAAAAGGGAGGTAGGATGCCGGATGCAAACAGAGACACGAGGGACGAGATGTGGCATACTTTCTCAGCTCCCAGTTTTACCCAGGACAAGCACCAAAAGGAACAGCTAATAATCCAACAGTCTCTACTAAGTGCAGGAGCTGTGCTGGGGACTGCAGATAGAGTGACGATGAGAAAACTGCAAAATATAGCACTGTATTAATTGATGAAAAGCTCAAGACCCAGCAGCAGAAACAGACATACTTTGCAAGTTAACTTAAAATAACAAATTGAATGTGCGGTTGAACACACAGTAGATAGTAAAACTGAACAGCAGAGTGGAGTTTTTAACTCTGTTAGGTGGGGGTGTGGAGGGGAGTTATAAATAAAAGATAGAATTTGACTTGGGTTTGTAAGGATATGAAGAATTTCACCAGGTGGGGAGGTGGTGGAAGGGAGGAGTTATTTCGGGCAAAGGGAGCATAAGAGGAAGCACCATGGCAAGAAGAGCACATGGAAAGCTCATGGAAAATCAATGAAGGCTGGGAGAGAAACCTGGTGGATTCTGGTCTTTGGAGAAGGCTGGGGTTGTCTATGGACAACATTACTTCCCTTGCATGTCTTTATAGAGGCATATTATTTCCAACTCTTTTGAGATGAAACATTTAAGTTACAAAACTTAAAATATCAGAGATTTCAGATCTTGATAAAAAGTGACAAAAAATGAATTAAGAGTAAAGTTGATTTACAATTATTATTTGAAGTTAAAATTCAGCTGATGTTATAAAGTAGAGACTAAATGGACAAAGAAACTCATTCCAGTTGCCGTTAGGCAACAATTAAGTCGATAATACCCTATGGTTAAAGTCACTCAAGAGTTTGATTTCACCATTTTTTCTTATTTTCCATGCCTTCAAACACACTATTATACTATTTAATTAAAAATCTGATGAAGAACATGTTTTGGGATTGCCTCAGGCCTTTAGGTCACACCAGTTTCATACATTTGAATACAAGATTTATGCAGTTCCACTACATGTCCACTAGAGGCCCGTGAAGAGCTTTTTTCCCCCATCACAGTCATAACCAAGAAGGCCAGAATTAACACGAGAAGTTATTGATCGAATATCAGTAAGGCAAAGATCGAATTGATAGATAACCTCACAATAAGCACCTTAATTATGGATAAAATAAACAAAATGTAACCCACTTTCAAAACTCCAGGATACTGAATTGTGAAACTTACAAAACTAATGTGTAACTGGAAACGCTGAGTTAAAAGAGGTAGGATTTGGAAGGCTTCACCAACAGTTTCAGAAGGCCACCAGGCTCTGGCTGGCTTTGACTAGGTGGCAACATGCACCAAGTGGTGAGTCAGCGTTATAATGAGTGCCAGTGCCCTGTAGGGGCTTCTGAGGAAAGGAGGCTTTCAGATGTTCAAGTGCATACCACATACGAAAGACATGCGACAAACAGAGGGAAGGTTCCTGGGTGAGAAAGTGTCTGGGAAAGTAAACAAAGTAGTAATTTAAGACAGATGGACCAAGCAGGAACTTCCTAAACAGTGATTCCGAGGAAGCAAACAGGGGAAAATAGATGAGCAATGGTGAAACAAGGAGAGACAGAGTGAGACAGACCCTTAGCTTCAGGGGAGAGGGGTGACTTCAAGCAAAACACAAAGCATATTCAGTACTCAAAGACAGTAGCACGACTATGTACACACAGCAAAAATTACTAAGAGGGGTGAGATGCCTTGTAACAGTCCCCTTACCATCCTGTCAAATTCAAAAGAGGGGGCTTCCCTGGTGGCGCAGTGGTTGAGAATCCGCCTGCTGATGCAGGGGACCCGGGTTCAAGCCCTGGTCCGGGAAGATCCCTCATGGCGTGGGGCAACTCAGCCCGTGTGCCATAACTACTGAGCCTGCGCTCTAGAGCCTGCGAGCCACAACTACTGAAGCCCACTCGCCTAGAGCCGGTGCTCCGCAACAAGAGAAGCCACCACAATGAGAAGCATGCGCACCGCAACGAAGAGTAGCCCTCGCTCGCCGCAGTTAGAGAAAGCCCGCGCGCGCAGCAACGAAGACCCAGTGCAGCCAAAAATAAATTAAAAAAAAAAATTCCAAAGAGGGCTTCAGTCATGTGTCAAAAAAACACAAACAGAAACACATCAGAGTGCACATCAACCACACCACACATATGTGCACACACACATACACTTACTACTGCTATTTACAGAAAAGGCCTGTTTTTCACTAGGTTTGGTTAATTAGCAATCAGGAAAGAGTTGCACAGGGTTTGAAGAAAGAACCCTTTGTTCGGAAAAACCTGTGAAAATATTCCCTCAGCAGCTTGTAACTTTCCCTACAGATTGCCCTGGCCCTGAGGACAAGCCCAGGTGCCAGAGGCCTCTGTGATCCCACACAGAGCTCACATTCAAAGGCAGCTCTCTTTGTTGTCCCCTAGGAGTTAAGCCTTAATGGGTTTACAATTTGCAGGCCTTTTTGGAGAGCGGCTTGGTAGTTGTTGCCTGCTGCCAGAAATGGAGCAGAGACAAGGCTTGGTGAATCCCACAGCTGTTGTGCCTGCTCCACTGGAGGGAAGAGCAGTTGCCTGGGGCATTTCAAAGACATGCAAGAACATAGGAAGACTTTATGAACCCTGGAAGTGAATTTGCAATTACCCTGAGCAGACGGTCAATTCACATGGTGGAGAAAGGATTTTGGAGCTGTGGTTCTTCAGTGAAGGCCGTGGCAAACGGTAATTCACTGAGTCTTTGTGTCCCCAGATAAATCCTTTGTGGGAAGAGTATTCAACTATAATGTAGTACCATTATCTGCTGCTAGTTAGCTTTATGCTGTCACGGTCCTGACTTCTAACCCTCAACAGGCACAATTTGGACAGGAGTAAGCCAGTACATCCTACCTGGGTTAAAAAGAAAAATGGGTATGGCACTCTGCTGGAAATATGGCATCTATCCATCCTGGTCCACTGGGATTCAGGAGGTGCCTGCCTGAACACTGCCTCCAGCATTACGGCCCTTATTTCAGAGAATCTTCATCTTAAACTGAGATATATCGATGGTGGGACAATCTGAATGATTTTGAGAATGGTGATTTCATAATCCTTTACAAGATATACCCCTTTTCCCCCCCCCCATCATCCTTCCGGTCAAAAGCTGCTTTTTGATACATGGAATTCTCTTTTGCTGAAATCTCAGCCTATTTCCTGTTATCCTCATGTTGATTCATCTGAGAATCACATGATCTCTTCTACTGTTTATTTAGTCCATTATGATGCCCCGAGTCAGTCTTTACTCATTTTGTATCTCAACGATTTATTTCTACAGTTAAGTACACCCCTGATAGGCAAAGCACCAGTTAGATACCATGGAGGACCACAACTATGAGATGCTAAAAACCTGGTGAAGGAAACAGAAACCCTGGAAAGGGCTAAGATTGAAGTGTAATCAGGATGCTGTGAGTATGTGAGGAAGAGAGAAAATAATCTTTAACTCCTACTGTAGAGATCGGGCCATTAGTTTTAAAGGAGATAAAATTTAAGATGCCATGTATAGGGTGATCTATCATTCTGGTTTTAAAACTGAAAGTTTTAGGTCACATGAAATCCTTCAGTGGAACACCCGAACTATAAAGGGCAATTAGAGCTTAGAGTTTATCTCAAGGGTGAGACATGGTAAGGGACTGTCTCAACAGCAGTGGGCGGGAGTGGTAGCGAGCGGCTGCCCAGGCCCTGAAGTTGCTGACTCAGCGGCCACCCGGGCATAAAGCCCTGGGGAAGGGGGTGATGTCCTGTCAGGCAGGACAGCAGGCCCCCGCCTCTCACTGCCCATCTATTTTGTGTCCAGCACATGGCATGAGGCACCGCGGAGACCAGGCTCAGGGCCTGGCACAGAGTGGTGGCTGAGTGGCTCTCTCTAGGCTGGACATGTGCCCTACAGCTTTACAGTGCAAGGACCCCCGCAGTGCACACAGGCCGACTTGCCCAGGCCAGTGTTGCTGCCCTGTAGGCATATGTGTTTTGAGAGCCCTGCATTATGAGAAAGGAATTGGAGGAGGAGCAGATTCCCGGAGTTGATAAGGTATTTTGGACCCTGAGCATCACCTTGGGTTGATGGTATCTAATAAAAAAACTTACAGCATGCTCTCACATTTATTATCTCACTTTTGAGCTCGACAGAGACCCAGGAGGCAGGAAACTGAAAGTTTGAAGAATGGCCTTGGTCACACAGCCATAAGTAGCAAAGCTGGGATTCAAATTGCAGATCGCTCCTTCTGACTCTAGGACTAGTGGCATTTCTCTAACTTTTTTTTTTATAAACTTATTTTATTTATTTATTTTTGGCCACAATGGGTGTTCGTTGTTGCATGCGGGCTTTCTCTAGTTGCGGCGAGCTGGGGGGGCTACTCTTTGTTGTGGTGTGCAGGCTTCTCATTGCGGTGGCTTCTCTTGTTGTGGAGCATGGGCTCTAGGCGCACGGGCTTCAGCAGTTGTGGCTCGTGGGCTCTAGAGCGCAGGCTCAGTAGTTGTGGCGCACGGGCTTGGTTGCTCCATGGCATGTGGGATCTTCCCGGACCAGGGCTTGAATGCGTGTCCTCTGCATTGGCAGGAGGATTCTTAACCACTGCGCCACCAGGGAAGCATTCTCTAAATTTATAAGGTCACTGAGTTTTATCTGAAACTTTAAGGAGTTTAACAATCTAATGATTCAGTATCATCTGAATGTACTCTGTTCAGTCATCTAAATGGCTGGCTAGTATATCAAATCTCATAGACTCCAGGATAGATTAAAAAAGCAATCGCTCAATTTATAACCACTCGTCTCCTCTCTTTTCCTTCAGAATCTTGCAGTCATACTTGGGAAACCCCAGTAATGTATATCAAGCACTGCTTAACCTACAAGGCACTGTTTGAGGCATTGTGGATGAGCCAAAGATATGTAGGACTACATTGATACACACATGTGGCTTAAAATTATATGTCTACATAGAAACATTTGCTAGGCTGGTTGTATCTGAACAGATTCTCTTTAACCTCCTGGCCTGGGCCCCCACTGAAGTAGTGATTCGATCAACAGAAGCTGAACGTCTACCCACAAGATGGTTTAAAATGATTTTTCTGTCCCTTTGTCCTCAAGGGGCTTTTAATTTTGTTCTTCTGAGAAGATGCTCCTGAGGACACAGAAACCAGCCCCAGTTAACTTTCAAAGTACCACCAGTCTTCCTCTCTCTATAGCTTCATGGCTTCAAACTCATCACATTGTCTTCCCTCTTCCATTTACCAGGTTCCCTCAAATGCTTCAGGAACTCACACCCTTGTACACTTTCACAACTGGCCACAGATTTATCGTTAGTCAAACGGCACTGCTTGTTATGCACCCACCTTATTAAGATTTTTGAGAAAATTAACTATGAAGCTTGAAGGAATCTGAAGTGAAATAACAGGCCAGTTTCTTTTAACTTGTTTTTTAAGGAAAGCTAAAATACTGTGATTTTAGCATTCTGTCTCCACCAAATTAAGCTCTCTTTGGCCTAAGGCAAGTCACCTAATCTATCAGTTCCTGTGTGTAAAGCTGAGACAATAATCGTTACCTAGTTCGCTGGGATTGCCCAGTTTAATTAATTATGACTGAAAAATGGCTTGAAAAAAATAATTACTTTGTAAATGCTCCATAACAACAATTGCACACAATTTTAAGTGCTTTTAACTTCAAAACTTGCAACTCTTTTTGTGGTATCTTTATTCATTCTCTGATTCCTTCCTTTTCCAATTCTGCTACAAAAATAAAAAATTATTAATGGTAAATTTGCATGTATTTTTCTGCATTTCTTGCTTTCCAACATTTTAAGAATATTAAGGATTGTCAAAGAAAATGAGAAAAGCTCAGAAAACACCTGCCTTGTGATCTCTCTGAGTCATCAGTACAATGGTTCTCAAAGCACAATCTTCAAACCAGCAGCATCAGCAACATTTAAGACTCAGTTTCCATAATGTGCCCAGAGGTGCCCTGGTGCACTGTGTAAACTCACAGGGGCATTTCGAAATATTTTAAAATTTCAAGGGACTCACAGCAACACCAGACACCTGCCAGATACTGGGCAAACTACTAGTTCAAGGTAGCTGACAACTGCAACATGACCTCTTTTCAACATTCTTTTTCATGAGGCCATAGTTTTTGAAGCTGGGTTTTCGACAGCTGCTGTGATAAAAAGCAAGTTCCCTGTTGAAAATCAGTGTGGAATAGAAAATACGGTGATGACATCCAATCTGATTCCAAGGTGTTAGAAGCTGTGTAGTGTCCACCAGTGTACACATCCCATTATTAAGTAATTGTGGTTATTAATAATGAAATTTAAAAATTACTTTCTTTCAATTTAAGGGTATTGTTTTTAATACCTAGTAAGTTGTTAAGACATAAATACTTTTCAAGTTGTTGGAATCTAACTACTTAATAGATGGAACTGTGAGGTATTTCTTTCCTCCTAGGAATAGGGTTGCCTGATAAGTCTGGCAGCCCAACCTATGGGCACAGTGAAAGCATTACTGAGACTTTGAGAGAACCATGAACCAAGAAGATTTGAGAACTTGCTATAAATGCAAATTCTTAGGCCCCACCCAGGACTCATTGACTCAGAAACTATGGGGGTGGGGAAGCCATCTGTGGTTTAACTAGGCCTCCAGGTGATTCCAATGCACACTCAAGTGCGAGAACCACGCACAGGCAGTAGTGCATACCCTGAAAGCAAAGCTATGCCCTAGGGCATGTGGATGGATATTCAGTTTGCAAAGTAACAACAGGCCAATCTCAGTTTGAATGAAAAAGTACAGAAATAACCCAACTGGGGCAGACAAATCAAAACAAAACAGAAAACCAACACAAACCTATTTGTTTGCATTAACACACACATGTGTGGTATATGTGTATATGTGTGTGTGTGTGTATATATATATGTGTGTGTGTGTGTATATATATATAAAATATATATATACATACACACACACATATATATATATCTTCCAGTTATTCTGTAATTTTAAAATAATGTAAACTTACTGAATTGTGAATAATCTGTGCTTTATATTTTTCCTGTGGCATTCTGGAGAGCACACAATGCCTTTTTATTTCTGAAAACTGAATCATCTTATTACTGTTTCCGATTGTTGGGAATGAATCATATCACTTCCCTCAGAAGACAAAATTTAAGGCTGGCCTTAAAGCCATGATCCAAAGCTCTTGACAGGAATTTGATTTTCATTCTCCTCTGCTTTAATACCCAGCAGGACACACCTCACACAAGCTGTTGTTATTTCTGTGAAGAAGAGTAAGGAAAAACGAAAGGCAAGGAGACCACTGGGTATGGTAAAAACGCACGCCTCTTTTGAGCGTTAGAGGTTTTGAGTAAAACCTCCTTTGCTGAGGAGCAGATCTCAGTATTTCATCCCAGTTAATCCTATTAAGCCTTTGTACATATGCAGAGATTTCCCAACTTTTGAGTACTAAAGCAGAAGCTTTCCGCAACGATCTTCCTTGTGAGGCCCCTATTTCCTTAGCAAGACGCCTGTTGAATGCTGAGCATAGTAAGGAAGCTAGTCAGAAGAATACAGGAGAAGAGAATCTTTATTAACTTAATCCTCTTGTGCTGGAATGATTGTAGTGTTCGACTTTGAGGGGTTAGAAAGCGAGCCCCATCAAGGATCAACTGGGCCTCCATTCATCGAGGCCCATACCTCTGGCTCACAGTAGCAGCCCAACAGACTTTTTTAGTGTTCTTACTCAATACGTTAATTTTTAGGGATTAATTTATGGTCATCTTCTGAGGTCAGCACAAATTCATTTCCTTCTCCTGAATATTTCGGCCTCCTCTTCAAAGTTGAATACTTTTTTTTTTTTTTTTTTTTTGCGGTATGCGGGCCTCTCACTGTTGGGGCCTCTCCCGTTGCAGAGCACAGGCTCCGGACGCGCAGGCTCAGCGGCCATGGTTCACGGGCCCAGCCGCTCTGCGGCATGTGGGATCTTCCCGGACCGGGGCACGAAGCTGTGTCCCCTGCATCGGCAGGTGGGCTCTCAACCACTGCGCCACCAGGGAAGCCCCAAAGTTGAATATTTTTTGACCCCTATCTTGTAACTGAAATTCTCTCTTCCCTTGCATATACTCTCATTAAATTACTTTTGGTTTTCTCTGCTTGGTTTTCTTCCTTCTCCTTCTTCTCATGCATATGCTTCTCATGTATGGATAACCTCCTCTCTTTTCTTCCTACGCCAGCCTTTACAACCTCATCCACACAGAGGAATTCAACTTTCTCCACTTGCTGATGACATCCTGATCCCTCTCTGCAGCTCTCTTGTAACTCCACCTTTGTCCTCTTTCCCAAGTCCCAGATTTCCAACTGCTACTTGACTATCGAATTCACGCAGAGCCAAACTGAACTCATTATCTTTCCCAAGAACGAGATTTGTCCTCTCGACATACTGAAGATTCTTAATGGAACCGACATTCTTAGCTAACTAGGTAAGAAAAGAAAAATACATAAAGATATCCTGTAATCTTTGTTTTCCCTTAGCCCTCACTTTCAATGAATCCATTAATTCATAAAACATCTATATATTGAGTACCTGCCAGGTGAAGGCGCTGTGTCAGTGCTGGACATCACAGACCTGGTCCTTCCCTTCTAGAAGGTAAACACATCTTGTTTCATAGTATCTTATTTCTCCTTTCTGCTTCCACCATTGACATGTTTTGGAGTAGCATCACTTCCCACTGGAATTATTGCAACTGACTCTTTTTCTGATTTTCCTGTTTCCACCATCTTCTCCAGGTAACACTGTACCTTGGTGCTAGATAAAAGTTCCTGGGTCACAGCCTCAACAGTGTGAGCCCTTCATCAAAAACTCCAATCCCCCCTTACGCTCCCCACCCCTGCAAGGCCCACTTGACCACCCTTGTCAAAATTTTCTAAGGAAAAGCCTGCTACTATCTCTCCTGATACTCTGGGAGACACTGCATCTCCCCTGAAAAGATTTTTGCCTTTAACTAATAAACTAACTAATTGGGTTGAAAAGAGTCTTTTGTGGCACAAAATAAAATGAAACTTCCTGTCTGGCTATAAAAATCAGAGTATGCCAGACTCAGAGAACTGCTTCAGTACCATTGACAGCATTTTCACAAAAACAGACCAAATTATGGCTTTCAGGAACGTATGTTATGTAAACTACACAGAGTAATTGATTACTATTATTTACGAATTTAGCAGTAGAAAGTAGAAACATGTTTTGAGACTAGCTCTTCCACTGACTAGTTGTGGGTGACCCTGGATTACTTCCAGCTTGACTATTCTAAGACCCTGTTTAAAAACAGCACTCGGACTTCCCTGGTGGCGCAGTGGCTGAGAGTCCGCCTGCCGATGCAGGGGACATGGGTTCGTGCCCCAGTCCGGGAAGATCCCACATGCCACGGAGCGGCTGGGCCCGTGAGCCATGGCCGCTGAGCCTGTGCGTCCGGAGCCTGTGCTCCGCAACGGGAGAGGCCACAACAGTGAGAGGCCCGCGTACCGCAAAAGAACAAAAAACAAAAACAAAACATAAAAACAGCACTCACTTTCCTTTTATTCACTCATATGCAAATACAGAACCACATAAAGCCCTAGGAATTCAACAGTGAACTCAACAGACACAATCCAAGCTTCCTTGGAATTTGTCTTTGTTGGTCCAACTCCTGGCTAGTTTCAAAGGCAAAGCCAGATGGTAAAACTAAAGATTTAGCTTAAGACTAAAGACTCATTTGTCCTGAGGCCCTATAAGGACTAGAATTGGCTCCCCAAGAGATCAGAATAAAGATGGGGTCAAATGAGGTGAAAGATTTGGGGAAAATGAATACACCCAAAGATAAAGTGAGTGGTAAAAAAAGAAAAAAAATTTGCGTTGGAAGAAAGTATACCCTTTTTTTTTTTTGAAACATCTTTATTGGAGTATAATTGCTTTACAATGGTGTGTTAGTTTCTGCTGTATAACAAAGTGAATCAGCTATACATACACATATATCCCCATATCACCTCCCTCTTGCGTCTCCCTCCCACCCTCCCCGTCCCACCCCTCTAGGTGGTCATAAAGCTGAGAGGGAGAGCTGATCTCCCTTTGCTATGTGGCGAACAGCATACCCTTGAAAATTCTTTTTTTTTTTTTGGTTTTGTTTGTTTAATAAGGAACAGACTAGTGATTTTGAAATTTTGGTTTGGGATCCCAGGACCTAATTTTTTGCCATAAAGGGGGAAAGGTTCAGTTTTAGGAAGCAAAAAATAGTGGAAAAGCCACATGCTCTGGGGTGAGAAAACGTGACTTAAAGGTCCAGTTCTATCACTCAGTAGTTGTGGGACACTGAGAAAGTCACTTGTCATCCTTAGGCTTGAATTGATTAATCTGTAGCAATAATAATAACTAACACATAAGTACACATTACGAGTCAAGTGCCATTATAAGCACTTTACACACGTTATTCCTTTAATTCTGCTAAAGTCCAATGAGGTAGGATGATTTTTTTTAATGTGGTAGAAAAAGCACACAACATAAAATTTACCATCTTAACCATTTTCAAGTATTTTTAGTGTTACCTATATGAACATTGTTGTGCAATAGATCTCTAGAACTTTATCATCTTGCAGAACTGAAACTCTTTACCTATTAAACTACTCCCCATTTCTCCCTTGCCCAGGCCCTGCAATCAGCATTCTACTTTCAGTTTCTATGAGTTTGACTCTAGGTACTTCACATAAATGGAATCACGCAGTATTTGTCTTTTTATGGTGGCTTATTTCACTTAGTATAATGTCCTCAGGGTTCATCTATGTTGTACCATATGACAAGATTTCCTTTTTCAAGGCTGAATAATATTTCATTGTATGTAAATGTCACATTTTCTTTATCTTTTCATCAGTCAGTGGGCATTTAGGTTGTTGCTTCCGCCTCTTGAACAATGCTGCAATGAACATGGGTGTGCAAATATCTCCTGGAGATGCTTTTTCAGTTATTTTTGGCTATATATGAAGAAGTGGGATTGCTGGATCATATAATAATTATATTTTAATTTTTTGAGGAAGCTCCGCACTATTTTCCATAGCAGCTACACCATTTTTACATTCCTACCAATAGTGCACAAGGGTTCCAATTTCTCTAGATGCTCACCAACGCCTGTCATTTAAAATTTTATTTTTTGATAATGGTCACTCGAATAGGTTCAAGGTGATAATATCTCATTTTTGTTTTAACATGCATTTCCTTGATGATTAGTGATGTTGAGCATTTTTTCATATGCTGATTGGCCATTTGTATATCTTCTTTGGAGAAATGTCTATTCAGGTCCTTTGCCATTTTTAATCGAGTGGGTTATTTGTTTTTGTTGTTGTTGAGTGGTAGGAGTTCTTTATATATTTTGGATATTAACTCCTTATCAGATATATGCTTTGTAAATATTTTCTCCCATTCCATAGGTTGCCTTTTTACTCTCTTGCCTCTTTCCTTTGATGTGCAAAAGTTTTAAAGTTTGTTGTAGTCCCATTTTTCTACTTCTGCTTTTGCTGCCTGCACTTTTGATGTCATATCCAAGAAATCATTGCCAATGCCAATGTCATGAAGCTTTCCCCTATGTTTTCTTCTAGGAGTTTTATAGTTTCAGGTCTTACTTTTAGGTCTTTAATTCATTTTGTATTAATTTTTGTAGATGGTATAAGATAATAGTTCATCTTCATTCTTTTGCATATAGATATACAGTTTTCCCAGGACCATTTGTTGAAGAGACTATCCTTTTCCCATTGTGTAGTCTTGGCACCCTCATTAGGTGACTGTTGTACATGAAAGTTTATTTCTGGGCTCTCTATTCTGTTCCATTGGTCTATATGTGTGTCTTTATGCCAATATCATACTGTTTTGATTACTGTAGCTTTTTATGTTTTGAAATCAGAAAGTGTGAGGTCTCCAGCTTTGTTCTTCTTTCTCAAGATTGTTTTGGCTATTCGGAGTGCTTCAACATTCCATTTGAATTTTAGGATGGTTTTTCTATTTCTGAAAGAAGTGCCATTGGGATTTTGATGGGATTGCACTGAATCTGTAGATGGCTTTGGGTAATATGGACATTTTAATAATATTAAGTCTTGCAGTCCATGAGCATGGGATGTCTTTCCATTTGTTTGTATCTTCCTTAATTTTTTCCAGCAATGTTTTGTAGTTTTCAGTGTATAAAGTCTTTTGATTCTTTGGTTAAGTTTATTCCTAAGTATTTTATTCCTTTTGATGCTATTGTAAATGGAACTGTTTTCTTAATTTCCTATTTGGACTGTTCATTATTAGTATATAAAAATGCAAGTGATTTTTGTGTTTTGCCTTTGTATCCTGTTACTTTGCTGAATTCATTTATTTAAGTTCTAAGAGTTTTTTGTGGAGTCATTAGGGTTTTATAGATATAAGATCATGTCATCTGTGAACAGAGATACTTTTACTACTTCGTTTCCAATTAGGATTCCTTGGTAGGCTGCTAGTATTAACATCATATTACAAATGATGAAACTGTGTTCTGTCATATTTATGAAGTTGTGATGATTCTATGAGCTTACAGGTATGAAATTATTTTATAACCTATTCTAGGACCATTGATTTTTATAATCAATTAAATGTCAAAATGGACCTCCATTAATGGTAAATAGACTGTAAGTTATTTCTTAGCACTAACAGAGGTTGACAAAGACAAAATCAAAAGAATGAGTAAAAGGAAGCTATTGAGTGTTTAAAAATCTAGCTGAGAAATAACTTGGACCTTCAGAATTATTGTAGAGTAACGGAATAAAATTGCAAATATATTCAGTTTGAATATATATAAACATGGGGAAAAATTAAATATTATGAAAGTAATAATAGTTTTACAGTTAAAACTAAAATAACATCAGTCTCCTCCAAACTGCTGGTTTCTGGAAGCATGCATTCAGCCTCAGAGACTACCTCTCCATTGCAGCACTCCTTTCTGACTGACTGGATACAGGAATTCCTGTTTCCTTTCTACTGCTGTTTTGCCAACACAGATGAGATAGGATGATGCCCCTCATCCCACCCTTAGTCCCCACCCCTACAGTGCCAAGTGCCTCCTCTTCTTCCTCATGGTATTCTTCAGCAGACACTAACCATATGCAGCTATCACTCACTTGAATCACTGTACCCCCTACCTCTGACCAACCTCACAAACACTCACTCAACAAGCGTTACTGGGCACCTACCATGTTCTAAAGCTCTGAAGTACAAAAGTATATAGAAATTTTGTGTGTGTGGTACGGGGAGAGGTAAGCATCAAAGAGATGCAGTTCAGAGTAAAGACTTTCTCTTAAGTGAAGTCACAGACTCATGCAAGAGTATGAGCAATTCAAGGAACTGGAAGGAATGTAGCTTGTGAGGGTGAAGGGTCCCTGGGTGGAGAAATGGCTAGATGAGGTCTAGAGTGAAGGGCCTTTTACACCACCTTGAGGAATGTGAATTTTAATCCCATGGGCCATAGGGATTTTCAAGCAGGGAATTAAAGATTAATTTACTTTTTCCAAAAAGATAGCTCTAGCAACAGTGTGGAGGATGAACCATAAAGGGGGGAAGATCCCTTGCTGCTGGGCCACTGGTGGTAATGGCAGCTCAGACTCAGCTGGGGTGCAGTGGAGGGGACTAGTGGGCAAAATCAGTTTCCCCAGTACCCTTTCTTTTCCTCACAATATCTCGTTTCTTTCACAAAATGTGGAGATTTTCACATTATTACTGGATTACAAGTTCTTTGGGGGCAGAAACCACATTGGCCTCATTTACCTGTCAAACCTGGACCTGGCATGAAGCCTGGTACATCTCAGGTGTCTCACAGACATCTGTTTAAGGGAGGAAGGCAGGAATCAATAGGTAGATGTGGGGTCAGAGAAGTGGGGTACAGGGCTCCTGGGCTCCTAACTGGAGCAGTCATTTGGATGGATACCTTTATCTGGGAAAAGGGATACAATGAGAGATGCAAATAGAAATGGGGGAGGTGGGGAAGGAGAGCTAGTGAGCTCTCTGTGGATCAGCTGATTTTGAGATGCCTGAGGAGCATCCAGGTAGAGGTGCCTAGAATCTGCCTCTCTGCTTGCCTCTGAGAGGTGAGGGGGGGAAGACAGGAAATATTAACATAATCATTTACTAACAGCTCTTATGTAACCAGCACTTTGTTAGGGTGGTGTATAAGCATTAACTCTAACCTCAGAACAATTGTGATAAGGAGGCCTTACTCTCAAGAGGTGAGGAAACTTAAGCTTGAATAGGTTAGTAATTTCTCCAAGATCACATTATTAGGAAACAGTAAAGTGGGAGGCTCACCCCCTTTACCACTCCTCACCTTCTCACCTCTCCATACCAACACTCTTAGACTCCTTACAAAAACAGCTGCAGTAATTCCCCCCATCCCAGTGTGTCCCTTTGCAATTTGAACTTGCTGCTCCTCTTATCAAGAAGAGACCTCGAATCTGGGCTTGGCCTTGAGAATTGCTTTGATCAACAAACAAAGCACTGCAACTTATAAGCCTGGAGTTGAAGAGGTCTTTCAGTTTCCATGCTTCCCCTCTTGGAACTCTCAGACAAGAAGCCCAGGCTAGCCTCCTTGAGTATGAGAGGCCACGTGGAGAGACGAGCCTAGCTGACAGCCAAAACCAATCACCAGGCACGTGAGGGAGGTGATATTGGCCACCAGATTCCACCAAGCTGACTTTTGACACACGGCTGAACCCGGAACCTACCAGCTGAGCCTAAATTGCCAACATACAGAATTGTGAACCAATAAATTATTATTGTTTCCAGTTATTAAGTTTGGAGTGGTTTGTTACACAGCAATAGGTAACTGATGCATCCCTACACTCAAATACACCACACCTGGCTGTTTGTGATGAGAGAGAAAGAATCTCCTTATCACTAGCAGGGAGGAGGAATTGCTGCATGTCAGAAGCAGTTCCAGACATTTCAAGTTACTTGAAACATAAGCTCCTTTTCTCATAATGATAGGGAACTATTAATACCATATAGCTGGGTTTCACTGTGAGTTAAATAGGTTATCGTGGGTTAGTGGGAAACTCAGAACACTTTACTGTTGGTTCTATGGGGAAATGTTCCTCATTAGAGTCAAATCATTTATAAACTCACTTGTTGGTAAACTGATGATGATTTATCCTAAGACACGACACTTCACTTCATAAAAGCAGATCAGACAGAAAAGAGAGAACAGTGAGACGTCAGACAGAGCATGATCCTCCTCTGCATTGACAATCCTTGCAGGAACGTTTATGAAAGAAAAAAAAATCTCTCTTGAATGCAAAAGACTGTAGATGTGCTTCCAGAGTCTTGTGTTCCGGGAAGAGAATGACTTTAAGCCGTAATTGAATCATTCAGGGCCACCCTCTGTGGGCACCCTAAGGTGATTATGCTCAGAATGGAAGCTTTTAGAATGTTATTTAGCAAAGGAAAACATGGCTGGATACCAGTAATAAACTAATGCCCTCGAGCTACTCATTTTTTATCTCAACCTAATTGAAATGTACAAATTGCATAATGCTCCCTGCTTGTGAGAGGGGGGCAGAACTGAAATTCAGATGATTGATTCTGAAATTTAGCCACTAAGATAAGGTTTCTTCTTCAACAGAAAATATGTCAGTGATCTAATTTCTGAGCAGCCAAGATAAGTGGAACTGTCATTCTGTCCTCCTACTGGAAAGGTTCTTTGTCTTCTACATGAAAAGAAAACTGCACAGATATATTTTTATTTCTAAAATAGATTTCTTTTCTTTCTTTCATTCATTCTTTTTTTTTTTTAAGTTATTGAAAGAATAGATTAAATTAACTGGTAAACTCAGGAGGCCAGATTCTACTTTTAAATGCACACTTGTGGTTACTGTATGCAGCAGAAGAGAGATATGGCCTCAGGGCAACAATTACGTTTTATTCACTGTACAAGTGGGGATATTTGGAAGATGCAGGAATGGGGAGGGGTGGGCCTATTATCCAGAGGAACAACGCAAAGAATAAACTCATGCTTGGCAAGTTCTTAAAAATTATAATTGCTTTTGTGTGTGTGTTGGTAGAAAGGCAATTGTACTACATTCGTAGACATAAATGCTTTGTCTTTCTTCTGAAACAAAAGAGAATAAATCCCATGGTTACAATTTAAGACGGAGCATACAAATGAGTCAAGGTGAAGTGACTTAAGACGAATAAGTGACTGTCATATTTTACAAAAGAGAGTTACACGGCAGTCATTAAGCTAGGGTTGGATAAAACATGACTTATTCATTCACTTTGTATGTACCTAATGCACCCAGAAACATGCACACGGATATCTATTCAACATTGGCTGGAATGTATTAGAGATTATGAGCTTCTTATGTCTGTGTCTTTGTCTAAGTTTGTATGTCTAGGAGCAGAAAAGCATCTCCGAAAACTGCCTATTTATTTTAACAAACACACCTGTCTAAATTTGAGTTTCATATCTCAATCAGTTTTATACCTCAATCAGCACCTTTTTTGATTTTAGTAAATTCGACTGAATACATATTTGTTGAGCACTTTCTGTGCAGAATACTGGGCTAGGCAGGCACAACAGAGGATCTAAAGGTATATAGTCTCAACCTTGACTCATCTTATTAGACAAAGAAGATAAAAATATTCATGACCATAAAACAAATACAGATAAGAAGAGAGAGAAAGAAAGAGAGAGAGAGAGAACAGAACATGCAGTAGGATTTCAAAGACAAGAAAGATTGTATCTGTTGACAAGAGAATTAAGATTGCTTCATGGGAGAAGGACCTCGAAGGATATATAAAATTTCAATAGACAATGATGGAATGATGAGGGTGTAGTTAGGGAGAGTTATAGATTGGTCCAATTTACAGAAATGGCTGGAATAAGGGCCAGAAGAGAAAGTGCACTGTGGCTGAGTTTGGCTGCAGCCAAGATGCCAGAAAGCAGAGAATTAGAACGGAAGGAAGCTCCAAGGGCGGAGTCTGTGCTCAAGTGGGCAGGTAACGTGGCACCATGCGGAGCGCTGTGCTCAGATGGTGGATAAGCAGGTACAAATCCAACATGAAGCTTCTCCAACATTGTTTCCAAGACTATTACTCTACATGACCAGCATCTCTCTCATTTTTTGGAGCTAGTCTTTTTATAACATTTTTCCAAGGGACCCAAACATTCTACCATATACATAAAAGTGAGTTGCAAAACCGCATGATCCCAGTTACATATACATGAGCTACATAATCCCTTACTAGTAAGCACTAGAGTCATGATCCACACACTTTGTTGCCATCTCCCCAAAGGTATGTTTCTCAACGCTGGTTGCATTATCACATAACCTGCGGTGTTTAAAAAATTAATGATAGGCAACCCCACCTCTGATCGCCCCAATCAGTGGGCCCAGACACCCTAGGTGGTAATAGCTCCCCGGGTGATTCTAATGTGCTGACAGGGTTGGGAACCACTGACTGATGCAAAGGACTTTTCATTCAGGCAATTTACACAATCTTCTGAGGGGTCCTTATATCAGAGCACTTCAAGACCCAACTAGGCTAAAAAAATTAATTTTGAATAAATGGACACACAACATTTTAAACTTGGACGTGCTATTGAGTTTTGAATGAGTCAGGGCTATCGTCAGGAAGAAGAGGAAGATAAAAAAGGAAGAAGAGACTGCAACAATAGTTTTTTAATGAAAAAGGAATTTTTAGATGATACTAAAACTGGACGTCTCTGACAACCCTGGGCATGTGAGAATGTGTTAGAGATTTGTGCACTTATCTTCACACAACAAAAACCCCTGACTTTGGTCTTTAGATGTAGAGTCACCTCCTTTTGGGGTCAAGACTTGCGTGGCGGGTAGGGAAGCAGGGCCTCTAGCAGGAAGTAGAGTGACCCCTAGTCCACATTGATCCCACCCATTTCTCTGTTCCTATTCCTTATTTTTTCTGTCTCTCTTGTTTCTTCTCCTCCTCCTTTGCATCCCCCTCTGTTTGTGCCTCTTCTTTGCCCCATGTTTTGTTCTCTCTTCTTCCTTCCCTTCCTCCTCCATCTCTCCAGTCACTTCATTTCTTCCTCACCAATACCTACCCCCTTATTAACCCCAAACACCAGAATTACACAGTACTTTAAATTATTAGTTGTATTTATCGAACAAGCTTGACATTTCTTAGTCTTAGATTTTAGGGTGGCAAGTTGAACATATTATCTAGTTCTCTTTAAAATAAAGTTTAAATAAGCTCCTCTTCACTAATGAATGGGGCAGTAGTTTCTGATAAAGAAGAAAACACGAAACTCCTTGTCCCTTTGCAAGATACTGTTGGTAAAGGAGGAGAAATGAACGCCCCCTTCCGTAGGAAGCTATCATGAGGAAATGTGCTTCATGCAAATTCTCATGAAAAAGGTTTGACATTCTACACGGCATTAACATGACCGCTAGTTTTCTAAATTAAAATGGGAAAAACAAGTTGATAACAATATAACACCATTCCCCAAATGTCCGGAGGATTTAGGAGCAGGGAAATCAACACACACCCAGAGATTATCACCAGCCACAGACAGCTGTCGATGAATTTCAGTCTCAACAAAGTGCATTATCAAATGACAGCCTGGTTGACCAAAGAGAAATCACAGCACCATTCCATACAAATTCTTGACCTTATATATTCATTTTGTCATGTTTTTCCCCTGCCTGTAATGGGTTTCTCAACACGACGTCAATCCATGCCCAGGATTTCTTAAGGATGAATCTCAAAAAGCTTTTCTTCCAAAAATCCTTCCTCGACTTCCCCCCTATTTTCTTTCAATGATTTATCTTCTTGGGGTTTCCTTAGCCACCTACAATGTGCCAGGCACTTTCCCAACTTTGCTTCTAATTGCTGCAACAACCCTGTGATACAGATATTTGTAGCACCAATTTACAAATGAGGAAATTAGGGCTCAGAGATGTGAAGCAAACGGTCTGTATCACAACGAACATAAGCAGAGCTCGTATTAAAACTCATACTTTTAATTCCGAAGCCAGTGTTCTTTCCACTTCCTTGTACTGTCTCCCATCTCTATTTCTTCCCAATGCCTTCATAAACTAATTACCGGTCATGTTATTATTATCTTATTGTAACTTTGCATAAGCCAATTTTGTCTCCTCAGTTAGACTAAAATAGTAAAAAAAGAAATTTTTTTCTGGAAAATTGTATCCTAAATATTGTGAGCAGTAGACATTACTAGGAATTGTTAAGGAAAATCACCTACTTTGGGATGCCAATTACCTTCCACTAGTTCATATATACGAAGCTAAAAGTTCACTATGCACTGTCTGATAATCAGTGTTGCCCTTAAAACAGAAAAGCTCAGTAGACGGTTAAGGATGTGACATGGAATTACTGACACCTTTGTTTTAGAATACAAACTAGTACAGATAGAGCCTAAGACTGCAACCTTTTAAAACCATTGCTTCATATTGCTGGGGCTTCAAGCCTCACCTGAAACCCTATGAAGTCATGTCTTCCCAATTCTGTATTCATTTTATGATAAACCTAAGTAAAGGCTTTAGACTTATTCCTACTTAATTTTAACCAGTGGTTTTGGTCCATTGTTCTATCCTGCTGAAATCTTTTTAAAATTCTTAGTCGGCCAATGAATACACTAGCTATTCTCCCCAGGAAGCCAGTAACCCCTTCTATATGTGCCATCTCCCTGGTCTCCACTCCCCAGGGCCCCTTAGTCTCTACTTGGGACACACTTCTGTTCTTGTTCAATTGACTGCCAGCTACATGAGGACAAGGCTCTTGTCTGCCTTGTTCACTGGTGAATCCTGGCATCTAGCACAGGGCCTGGCATGGTGTAAAGGCTCAATATGTTTTGAATACATGAATGAATAAAAGAATGGGGACAATAGGGACAGGACTGGGAAAGAAAGGGAAGGAAGATATCATAGAGGAAGGAGAGAGAACAGGATGGGTTCAGGGAACAGCAAGATGTGTAGTTTGGAATCTAAGATGCTTTAGTTACAAGTTATGTAATGTCTCTGAGCCTCATATTTTTAATTGTAAAATACCATAATATTGACCTCGTGAGATTGATCTGAGAATTAAAGGAGCTGGTGTATGTGCAGATACCTAGTGTCCAGGACGTGGGACCCACTGCAGGTTGACAGGCTGACCAGGTTTCCTTGGCTCCACTCTCAGGGCTTCCAGTGTGATCAAACAACAAGACTATGTGACTTTGAGCCCTCTCAGGCCACTGGAGTCTCTGGGCCTTGTCCTCTTTGCATTGCCTCTCTTACCAAATGAATCACTTTATCAGAATGAAAGATCTACAAACACAGTATGCCAGGTTAGGATGATTCATCCAGCCCATCTGTGGTCATCGTGAGAAAACCCTGTGCCTTCAGTACAGTTACAAAGACTGAACAGCCACTATTTGCAGAGCTTTTGGTTTCAGTGTCATTTATTTTTGTATTTGCAAAGAGGAAGTACGCAAGACATCATTATGTCAGCAATGCATAAAAGGCTGGTAGACTCTTAGTAAGTGGACACATGTTTACACTTCCCAAAGTTTCTCTTTTTGTCAAAAGGTCTAACTGGCTGTCGGTATCATTATGTTGGGTTTTTTTTTCCCTTGATGGTAAGCTATAATGAAATACATTTTTAATGTAGATGGGAATTTTGAAAGCCTATTTCTGCAAACCTCAGATTTGGCACCCTATTTAGCTTGTCAAGGAAGGCTCCTACTTAAAATAAATAAGTAACATCTAATCCTGGACACAATGTCAAAGGTTAATTCCCTTCCTTTTCAAAATGGACCAACTAGCAAAACCCTACCTCTGCAGATTTCTGATAAAGCCTAAAAATCAGAACAAACAAGTTTTATTCATCCTGAAAGGCTACAGACATAAAAATAATCACATATTAAATAAGGTATTCAGATCATTACTATATTTATTTCCCATATGATACATGGCCCTCCCATACCTAAAAAAGAAAACACCACCATCTCCTAATTCAATTTACTCTGGAGAAATATATGATTTATCCAAGACTCTGAGTGGCTTTTATGTCTCAGAAGCTGCCCTTTATTTGGAATTCCCTGCCTTTAATCCCTTCTTGGTTGCCACACCCCCACGCACTGCCTATTTTTGACAAGGGGGCGATGAGAACATGGGTGAGGCTGGCTGGGATGGCCTGTGGGCCTCAAGAGGCTGCCTCGGTAGCAGCGATAAAGGAGTGCTAGACATTCCATTTGGAACACTGAAATAGCTGCACAGCAGTCCCCTGTCATTTGTTTTAACCACACTGAGTGACTAAGAAAGTTTTCACTCTACAGGCTGTATTTAGTTCTCCCCCTTCCACATATTTTTACATGTACTAAACAGCCAGTTTCAGCTTTGAATAGTTCTCGCTTTATAAATCCCAATGTTCAAGGTCTATACACACGAGGTTTCTAACACAGTGTTGAAGCTGCCGGAAGAAAACCAATTTTGTCACTGTAAACAGCATTAATCCAGCAGGTGTGTATGTCTCACTTGAATTGCAGGTGAATTGTTCAAAATCGAACAAAATTTGAACAATGAATTGTTCAAAATCGAAAAAAAGAACAATGTTCTTCTCATCTAGAAGAACACTTGTTTAGACATTTTTATAACTTTTCCCACATCAAATGATTTAGCAATGTTTTCATCTGAAAGTATTTTTCCAATTAAATTGGATTCCGCACATGTCATAGAAGTTTATAGTCCTGGCAGTATGTGGTATGATTAGGACTGTAAAGGGCAGAAATGCGTTTCCTTTGCAGGAGAGCACCAGAGAGACTGTCGGCTTAGAGAAGAATGTCAGTGCCCACCCACCTGTGCGCACTCCACTCACTGAACAGATGATCTGGCCCGTCCCTTTCACATTTCAGATAACTTCAGAAACACATAAGAAGGTCACCACCAAACAGGTTTTCCATGACACCTAGATCACAATGTCATACGGTGTCTCCAAGAACCAAAAAAGAATCCTACCTTATACCTCCAAAGCACTGAGTTTGTGCTCTTCCCACCACATCTTCACAGTCCTGCAGAAAGCATGGCTTTTGGGGTCTTAAGACGACTATGGACAACCCGTACTTCCTAATATACGTCGGAGACCCTAGTGGAAATATAGATGCCATATTCCTCTTTTATGCTCACTATTCTTACCCCGCTCTTCAAATTCCTGCAATTAAGGATAGATCTTAACACGAAAATCATTTTTTAAAACATTTTAAGCTAATGGACAGCCTAAACATGGTTGATTACTTTCCAAAACATGGTTGATCACTTTCCAACTGTGTTAGAATGTTCCATCCTGAAAAAACAGAATTATCCCAATGAACATACAGAACTCAGGTTGAGCACTAAATGAGTACTACAACCACAACATGGGCCACAGAACTTATTTGTGACCTTGATCATGATGTTTGGATATAACTGCAGTGCTGGTGGGCAAGGGAGATGCTCTCCTGAAGGGTGAGGCTGTCCATCCAGCGATGAGGTCAGTGTGGCTTTCTCAGCCAGCTCTGTGGACATTCGGCCTTGTGTGCTTCCTGGGGCCCCAACTATGACCCCGCCAACAAAGCAGGTAAACTCTACTGATTTATGTCAAATGTGTCTCTGATTTGTAAGCATATCATCAAAATCTGGAATGAAACTTTCAAAACAGTAACGATCTAAAGATGGTGTTTGGATTTCAACTAGACTGAAAGAAATAGAAATAAAGTCCTCCCTCCAATGGAAACAAGTTTGCTAAGCAATGAACAAAACATAAAGGGTCACTTGTCAACAGGCCTGCCACAGTCCCCAAGGAAACTTCACACCCTCTCCAGGTGGGCTGCCAACTGGTGACCAATTTGTAAAATGTATTAGTGCTACAATTGAACTTAGGTGCTACTGAGATGATGAATGTTGCACATAGGGTGACCAGCTGGCCCAGTTTCCCTGGGACTGTCCCAGTTTTAGCACTCCAAGTCCAGTGTTCCAGGAAACCCCAGGTAAAGTGGGCTGGTTGGTCGCAGCAGGTGGAACTGGGCTGAGAAGGTAGTGGGCCACAAAGCAGACTGAGGTCAGAGGCACAGCACAAGATCAAGCCAGCTGCAAAGAGGATAATTTGTAGACCTGACATGCTAGACACCCAAATGAAGTGGATAGGAGACAGTGACGTCAGGACAATAGGTTCTGACAGTGCTGAAGAGAGAAGTGGACGTGGCATTGTGGGTGTCTTTGTGGTACTTTAAGATCACTACACTGTGCTGTCATCCTGGCTGATTTGTCTTCCTCTAAGTTCTCTCAATCCCTTCTCTGGGGTTTGAAAGCGTATTCGAGTGTTTGAAAGTGTACTGCAAATACAGTGAAGTTGAAAACACCGTTTGGATGCATAAATTGACATGTGTATGATTCATATCCAGAAAGATCCAAGTATTATAACTCTGTTCTTGGTTTACAATAAGGGATAGATATGTCCTCGCAATTAGGATGGTGAGCAGGACTTTCACTATTATTATCCAAGCTAAGGATGAAGATGTATCAAGTGCCCCAAGCTCTAAGGAGAACCACTCACAACTGGGGTCAAATTCCTTCCCCCAAGTCTATATTGTATAAGCAGTGAATGGGAGGCAAGGTGTTCGTGGTGTAGTGAGCCTTGCTGCCAATTTATTTCACAAATTCTTTCTTCTTGTCATAAAGGCCATGTCTTCTGAAGTTGCTAGAGAGAGAAAAAATCAGATCGAGCCACAGAGAGCCCAAGGATGCCTCTTCATCACCAAAAAGCAGGAGTTCCATACAAAAAGATCTCAATGCTTATCTTTCCTCTCTGCCACACTTCTTCCAGGGGAGTGAGGGTACATAAATAAGGGTTCATGATGCATAAATAAGGGCTTACTTGTAACTATGGAGGGAAGAGACCAGGTTCCCGGCTCTACCCATCCTGAGTTTCTGAGAAAGCACTATTTAGTGGCCCTTCTGCTTATGTTTCCCCAAAATGACATTAATAATGACGATCTACAGGTAATATAAGGTCCTTCATAATCACCAGAGAAACAGTACATGTATTCAGGTCGATTTTTATGTTAACTATAAATATACAAATATAGACATAGAAGTTTGATTAACTTCATCTGATCATTTTACAACTGTGTTAGTTAACTACGCCTACGGAAATACTAAAGGAGCTGAGTGTACACTCAACAACAGCAAAAGGATTAATTTTCAAAATTAATTTTCAAACTTGGTTTCACGGAGTGCCACGGTCTGAATGCACCTCAGGCCTGTTGCCAGCCCTGAGCTGTAACCACTCTGAGGTGTGGATCTGAACAGGGGAGGGACCTAAGAAACTCTCCAGGGTAGATGATGTGTATTTTGTCAACGGTGCCCCTGCTTGCCCACC
The DNA here is from genome assembly GCF_005190385.1 of Monodon monoceros. Taxonomy (NCBI): domain Eukaryota; kingdom Metazoa; phylum Chordata; class Mammalia; order Artiodactyla; family Monodontidae; genus Monodon; species Monodon monoceros. Next base: position 65,857,251 of record NW_021703785.1, on the reverse strand, counting down.
CTCCCTGGGAAGGTTCCTGCTGGCCAGGGGGGCGCTAAGGCTACATTCAGCAGTGCTTCCATTTTGTCAACAGGCTTCTTACAAATTACAGTAAGTCCCCTACATATGAACCTTCAAATTGCGAACTTTCAAAGATGCGAACGTGCATTCACATGTCCAATCACCTAAGTTAGTTCACGTGTTTGGCGTACACTGTCACGTGTGTGCATCCTCTACAAGTGGTTGTGCTTTTGTGTACTTTACTGTACAGTACTGTACAGAGTATAGTACCCTATCTTTATTTCAAGCCCAGGATGTCCGGAAGCAAGCGTAAAAGGAGCGGTGATGTAGCTGGTACAATACTATCCAGACATCACTGGATTGTTTTTTTCAAGAGGGTGGATAGAATTGAATCCAGCAAGGAACCAGAACCTGTGCCATCAACGTCAGGTGTGAGTGAAATTGCAGCTTGCCCTCCGTCCCCTACTGCTGACGATCCTTCAGCTCTACCATCTCCCACTTCCTCTCCCTCCTCTAGTCAGTAACTCTTCTTGCCTGTTCGCTCGATGCCAGCCCCTGGATGCCAGCTGTTGTACTGGACTACTGTACTTTCCAAGGTACTGTGCTGGAAGATTAAAAATGTTTTCTTTATTTTTTGTTTGTTTTTTACATATTATTTGTGTGAAAAGTATTATAAACCTATTACAGTACAGTACTATATAGTCGATTGTGTTAGTTGGTACCTAGGCTCACTTTGTTGGATTTACGAACAAATTGGACTTACGAACGCACTCTCAGAACGGAACTCGTTCGTATGTAGGGGACTTACTGTATTGCCAGTCACCTGAGCTCCACACTCTTCACCTATTACAGTTTACTTACATTCCTTCCTAATCCATTAACATTTAAACTGCTTTAAAAAAATGTAGGTAACATTTTCTCTTCTTTCAAGTTTTTAAAAACTTCTTTTATTTCCATGGTAATTATAGTTTCTTACTGGAACTTTGAACTGCTTTTGAACTTTCAACGCTTACTGCTATTTCATTTATCAGACCAGAATTAGTTCAAATGACTGAAAAAATTCTTCCTAATCAAGCTTAAATGTGGTAGTCACATCAACAAACGTGATGGCAGAAACAAAATGATGACCTACTGCTGCCAACCGCATCTATCCAGGATAAGCAGGACTGACAGAGATTTCAATAAAGTATAATTTGTTTATATGTTAAAAATTTTAAGTTGAAAGTAAATAGAGAAGTTTCTGTATTTGAGCCACAATGTTTGCAGTGAAAATAAAGAACTCAATATTTATGCCAGTCGCAAAGACATTTTGAAGAAAAAAACGGTGTTTAGAGATGCACTACAGAGCTTAAGGTCGGAGAATTTTAAAAAATGACTCAGTTTCTTATCAAGAAGATGAAAAGAACAGATGAAGCTCTAACCAAATTAGGAAAAGGTTCCAGAAAACTAATATAGTCAGTTATTAAACTTGTTGATTAGAAGTGACAATGATTATACAACTATAAAAAGGACATTAAGGCAATCTGAACTCTGGAGCTGGAAGAGAGGTGTAAGGTCTGACCTACAGATATACATTTGGGAATCATCCCTTTGAAATTGGTAATAAAAGCCAGGAATGGGAACAAAATCTTGGAGAACCCAGAGCGGGGATGAGGAATAAGATTTGCTAGCAAAGACATCAGTAAAAATGGTCAACAGAAGCAGGGAAATAAAGTGCCAGTGAAGTCAAGGCGAGAAGAACTTTAATAAGTAGGCGGAGGCTAGTAAACTCAAAAGCTTTCTGTCATTCACTCTACCACTGACTGAATGCTAAGCACTGAGGCTGGAGAGTGAATGCGACTAACACCAGGGCAGCTGCTTCGGAGCCTTGGAGCACAAATATCACTGGAGATGGATAAACCAAAGGAGGGGAGAGAGAGGGGACAGATTGATTTGAAAAAATGTAGGTTATCATTAAGAAATAATTTGTAGGCCGTGTACAGAAATACAATCTATGAGCCCCCCCCAAATGATTTTACCCTTACTTTTTATGGATTGAGATTATTATGTCATCATGAGGGTCATAAATTATTAATGAGGAGGTTGGTTATTATATATCATCACATTCTCTCAGTCTTTTTGGTTCCACACAAGAGGGCAACAGAAACAAAGCAGTGAGGCCAAATTTCAGCTTGAACATCTCTGGGAATTTGCATTTAACAAGAAAAGATCATCACTGTAAATATATTTTCCAATTTGTAACAGCTGAGACTCATAAATGGAGATGGTATGGCATATAACAGCTGACAGATTATCAGCATGTGTTGGCAAGAGCCCTTTGGCTATTAAAAGATAATTAAAACTCACTATAATCTTCCAGCTGCTTCATTTAGTCATTTTGTTTTATATGCATGTGATAAGACTCTGATTCATTTGAAATGGACAGCTCCCCTTTATCAGCTTCTTGGATTAAGCTGCTGAGTGACAGTCCCTCATCTGCAAATCTCCTTCCAGCTACAAAATTTATTCAAAGTATCATCCTCCAGCTCTAGCATCAATGGTTCTAGTTACCAAGGAGAATTGGGTTCATCCTTTATCAGGCATAGTTAAAGCAAGCAATAGCCCACCCATATTATGTCATAACAGTCTTCCTAAAAAAAAATAGATGTACCAGAGAGCAGTTGTTCTGTGTTTTCAATTGAGGAAAAAATAAAGAAAGCAAGTTCCAACTGGATATCAATTAAACTTGGAAATAGTTTAATGACTGTGAAGACCAGTAGTGCAGGAACCCATTATCACAAGGGACCACACAACCTTCCATCCTACAGATTAGGTATTTTTTTTAAAAAAAGGAGCATGGAGGAAGGCAGTAAAGGACAGCCTTTTTAGAATGCATTGCTTACAGTCTCTAGCTAAAAGGCACAGGGATGGATTATATAGTATTTCAGACTGTTTCTAAGTGCAGAGTAGAATATTCTGAGAACCATTCTTGCAGTTTTCAATTAAAGATTTTCAACTTAATTTTATGTGCAGTTTTTCTACACAAGGACCAAATAGAGGCATGTACAACATATTCAGTTCAGGCCAGACTGAATCAGAGAAGGGCTTCAGTGACTGGGAATTATCTGTGCATGATCATTATAGAGCTACAGCAATAGATCCAGGCCTCCACTTCCATAAAGAAAACAAGGTTTCTCCTTAATTTGATGTTCCAAGAACAGATTGGGCTTTCACATACCTCAAGGCACATGAGATTTTTCTTCTATAAACTTCTTTCTTTTCTATCTTTGCCTGAGTGTCTCCTTCAGAAGTCAGCTGGAGCACCCCCTTGTCTTGGAAGCCTTCTCTAAGCACTCAGTGTAGACTCTGTGGCTCCCATGGATCCTGCACTTACACCTATGTTGTAATTTTGCCCTGTACTGTAATTACCTGTGTATGGCCTCCCTCCCCACCCCATGAAGCTCCTGGAGAGCAGTGCCCTTGTCTTGTCTTGCCCAGTTTATAACAGGTGCTAAATAAACACTGAATAAATAAATGGGGGAATGGATAAGAGAAATGATCTTTTGAGGAAGAAACTGATAAAATTTACATGGTCCTCATTTTCATAGGGACTGACAACATCCTCTTTCTGAGATTTTGGCAGAAATTAAAAATTGATAGAGAAACATATTGATAAGGAGGCTATTCAGGCAAGAATATCCACAGAAAAGGAAAGGACCTCTTCAAAATAGGCCTCTCAACAATGTCTCCATTATTAGATTTCACGCTTGCTTTGGTGTCAGGCCCCATGATCTGATGGAATCTCAACCTTGGAGGATATCTCCTTTGTCCTTATATTACTATCCTTGGTCACATCTACATAGTTGTCAGTCAAAGAGAGCATGGAAAGTGGCCTGGGCACATGTTTAGTAAGTCTCTGGGGTCAAGGGCAAAGGCCTCTCTATTTATGGTTGAGTCAGGTCCAAGAAATCACCAAAAAGTGATACCACTTTTGTTTGAGTTTAAAAATCATTACTAATATTCCAACAGAAAGCAAACAAAGGGTTGGTTTATCTCCACTTATGCAGGCCCTTCCTAAGCTACGATGGCCTTCCTGATCTCCCCTTCTCTCATCAGCATCAGCTCTTTAATCAATGACAAATGTCACCCAATCTCATCAATACTGGCTTTACTCTGCCAAAGAACCTCCAATGGCATTTTAGCATCAGGAGCAAAGTCGACTATTTTTGCTTTCTGGTTTTAAGTAACACAGCTGCTCCACAGGCCTGTAATAGCTTCCTGGTTTTGTTCTTTTCTATCTTTAAAATATTTTTCAACCACAGGGTCACAGGCACACCAGTGTGAGGTGACAAGTAATGTGTTACTTATAAGACTGCCACCACCCTATTTGCCAAGCACTTACATCAGGTATTTTTTTTTTTTTTTTTTTTTTGCAGTACGTGGGCCTCTCACTGTTGTGGCCTCTCCCGTTGCGGAGCACAGGCTCCGGACGCGCAGGCTCGGCGGCCACGGCTCACGGGCCCAGCCGCTCGCGGCATGCGGGATCTTCCCGGACCGGGGCACGAACCCGTGTCCCCTGCATCTGCAGGCGGACCCTCAACCACTGCGCCACCAGGGAAGCCCTACATCAGGTATTTTTTGAACATCTCTAGTTCTTATAGCTATCCTCTGAGGTGGGTGTTATTACTCCAATTTCTACAAAGAACCCGAGGCACTGTGGAATCAGATAATTTGTCCAAGGTCAAACAGCTAGTCCTGGTAGAGCCCCAATTTTACCCTAGGTCTTTCTAACTCCCCAGCCAGTGTCCTTAAGGATTAAATCACACTGTCTTCTGCATAGTTAAAACATACACCTGATTTTAAATATAAATTTGCCTACATTCAAAACCATCACTTTTAATAGCGTCTTTCACACTTGTTTAAGGAAAGAGAAAGGGCGGATTTCCAGCTGGAGTAGGAACTGCCCTCCATGCTCCAGCTCCAGTGGCCAACCACGGCCAACACGGCTCCAGTTGTTGGGACTGGTTTACTCTGGTTTCATTTTTCAGTCCTCCATGCTTTATGGGGATGCTATCAAATCTGAGGCCTAGAGCAGTGTAAACATCCACTTTAGCCTGTTACTACTGAACAAAGATTGAAAACTGACTTCAGAGCAGGGCAGACACCTTCCTGAGATCAATTGGACACTGTCCGAAGCCCAGGGCTCCGTTAGCCCTGGAACCACCGACAGCCAGTTGAATCATTCGGGTGTTCTCATGTATATATTTTGTACCTTGGTTCATGTCCAGATACTAGGGCATTTTTCTATCTACATTTGATGATCTAAATTTGCTTTATCAATACATTTATAGAAGAATTCACAGGTTTGGTTTTGAGACTCTGCATAGTATAATGTCTTGGTAAACAGGATTTTTCCCCCCCTGAAACTAAAGGTATTTCCTGAATAAATGTGGAATCAAGAATTTCCAGGAAGTCTGGTAACTAAAATCAAAGTTAAGACTTCCTCCTCTGAACTCCCAAGTGGAATCCTGTATATTTTTATTAGAGTACATTCCTGATGTAATTATTTAAATTAAAATTTGTCTGCCTTGCAAGTCCCTGTAGGGCAATAATTATGACCTCTTCATCTTGCAATTTACAGTCTCCAAAGAAGATTCTGTCACACAGTAGGCACTCAAGAGATACTTGTAAAAGGAATGAACAAAGGGATGGATTCACTCGTATCTAGGTATTTTTTAACTTAGATCTGTTGTTCTCAACCAATGGTGATTTTGCTTCCTTAGGAACACATGGCAACGTCTGAAGACACTTCGGACATTTCAAGTTTTGTTACTCAGCTTGGGGGGAGGGCTCTTCTGGTACCTACAGGGTAGAAACCACAGATGCCTCTTAACATCCTACAATGCACCAGATAGCCCCCATAAAAAGAAAGACTTATCTGCCCCCCAAAATGTCAATAGTGCTGGGGTTGAGAAACCCTAAATTAGATAGAGAATATCTACAAAAATTCCATAAGCAGACAAGAGACTGCAGAAATAGGCCAGATCTCCTACTAGAAAAAATGCTATGGCACCCAGTCATATCACTTACAGAAAATATTCCACAGAAACATAAACCAAATTGGAGCTCGCAGGTGGTCATTTTCATCTCATAGCTCACTCTGTTCTCCCCACATAAGCCTCAGCCAGATAACGTCTTCAGACTTTCAGAAGTCAGCGTTTATATGCTGACCCAAAGCCCAGAATAACCCAAAGAACGAGACTTTCATTCAATAACAGTGGCATTATTTTTTATTGTGGGTCATGGCTCATAATATGCAATTCAGCTAAAAGGGAGAGATACAAAACATTTGAGATGACTGGCAGGAGAAAACTCTAAAAACGCTCCAGCACAAAAGGGGATTAAAATGTCACAGGAAATTTTTTCCTTGAAAATGGAATGGCTTATGAATGCTTCATTCTTCCCAGAACAGTTAAAACACTGTCTGGGCGGGCTGCACTGCCTGAGTTCGGAAGGCAGGCCACTTGTCCTTTGTTCCATTGCTCACCCCGAGAAGCCTTTCCCTGGTGAACTTGGCCCATGAGCAGTGAGAAGATACAGCAGAAGATGCTTCATCTAAGAGAATAATCTGCGTTGAATTTATCCCCCCTTTGGAAATAAAGAGACTGCCTCAAGCTGGGAAGCCAGAGACTGAGCAGAGACGGCCGAGTCTCTCACTGCAGATCACATTTGCCTGGCATTTTAACCATCATCTATTACCTGAAGACTCATTTGTCCAAGGCAGAGTGAAGCCAGCTCTTGCACTGACATGGAATCCAAAGTGATGAATGGGTCCATCAGAAAGGCTGACTCACAGCCAGACACTCTGCATTGGGTGGCATTAACCAGGTGTCCTGTCTGCTTGGAGTCTGCCTTTGCCAGACTCCCTGGGCTGTTTTCTCTCCAGCTACCAATGAGCACAGGGCCCTAGCACGATGCAGGCGGCATGGGCCGCAGCTGTCGTTTTCAGCTTGTCGCTTGGATGTGGTGGGGGCTCTGGGGGCATAATGAGTGTTTCTTTTCTGACAATCTGCAGATGATCCAAACTTTCTGGGATTTAGATTAATTTCCTGTTCGGCATGTTTGCAGGATGAGAAAACAATTATCTCCAAAATTACAAGTAATTAGCTGTTTGTTTGTCATTGTAAGATAAGATCTTACTGCCCTCCCATAACACACCCAGACCACACACACACACACACACACACACACACACACACACACACACGGGCATCCTGTGCTCCAGTTTTTCAGTTGTTGTTTACAAGTCTCTTTCTGGGAGGTTAGAGCACAACTCCCGCCCACACCTTAACCTATATAGTCTTAACTAAGCCCGTGTGCGCACTGCACACATCTCCTGAAGGGTAAAGAAGACATGGGAACACAATGTCCATCACCAGGATTTAGGCTCATTACGACAGGTGTGGTATACCTCACACTGTCCAGGGCATGAGAAAAGTGAGAACAGCCACTTCTGCTTTCACGTTTGCTCTCTCTAGGCAGGTGCCAGGCTGGCTGAAGTACCAACAGGAGGTAAGAACATGAAACTGAGGATCTCAAGATGGGTGTCTAAATTCTGACTCCATCACTGACTGGTTGTGGAAACTTGGGCAAGTCATTAGCTCCTCTGAGGCCCAGTTTCCTCATTTTTATAAGAAGGATTATTAAAATTCCTTGTAAAGCAGGGTTTCCCAGCAGTGGCAGTATTGACATTTTGGGCCAGATAATTCTTTGGTGTGGGAGATTATCCTGTGCATTGTATAATGTTTAGCAGCATCCCTGGCCTCTGTCTATTGCAAGCTACTAGCACTCACCCACAGTTGTAATAATCAAAATATCTCCAGATATTGCCAGTTGTCCCTGAAGGGTAAAACTGCCCTTGCTTGAGGACCACTGCTTTTTGTGAAAAACAAAGCTCATCTTCTTTAATTTCTTCTTTTTTTTACCTTTAAACTATCTTTTTTTTTTTTTTTTGGCTGCGTTGGGTCTTCGTTGCTGCACGCGGGCTTTCTCTAGTTGTGGTGAGCAGGGGCTACTCTTTGTGGTGGTGCGCGGGCTTCTCATTGCAGTGGCTTCTCTTGTTGCAGAGCACAGGCTCTAGAGCACAGTCTCAGTACTTGTGGCGCACGGGCTTAGTTGCTTCATGGCATGTGGGATCTTCCTGGACCAGGGATCGAACCCATGTCCCCTGCATTGGCAGGCAGATTCTTAACCACTGTGCCACCAGGGAAGTCCTTCTTTAATTTCTTAATAAAATAGCACCCAGAAACTTAAATTCTATCCCTAAGGACTCAAGGTAGCAATAAAAAAATTAAAAAAAAAAAAAGGAGCTGTGAGTAAAATGAGAGAACTCAGAGTTCTGTCCATGGAAAACAGGGTTTGGGATAAAATTGAGAACTGTTTGACTTCACGTGGAGACTCTTCCCTAGCCCTAAACCTTGGAGATTCTGGAGTTTGTTCTAATTCTGGGCAAGGAGTATGGGTGGAAGCATATTCTCCTTTGCACAGGGTTATAGGGCTTAAACAAGTTAATGTATGTACAGAACAATGCCTGTAACTACTCATACAATCACAACCAAAGGATTAGTGCAATGCAGTGTACACAGGAATGTCACCGAGGCACTCTGCACACCTGTGGGCAAAAGCACACTGCATGATGACTCTAGTTGTAGTGCTTCTTCCAGTTGTACAATTCAGAGAAATGAATCAGTCAGTCAAAGGCCAGGCACATGCCAGCAAGAATGGCAGAAACCCAGAATTACCCAATGTGAAACATCTTACTGGAGTTACAAAATATATCTGTGAATTCTTTGGCCCTCCTCCCATCGTGTAGTGGGCCAATGCCCCCTTCCCTTGAACCTGGGCAGATCTTTATGACTATGTTGACCAACAGAATACAGCAAAAGAGACCCTATACCACCTCCAAGGGTATCATGAAAACGCATGCACTTTTGCCTTGCTCACCCTTGCAAGGCAGTCTCCATGCTGTGAGGAAGCCCAAGCCGCCAAACAGAGAGCAGCTGGAAGTCTCTGCTGAGGCCCCACATGTCAGGCAGCCAGTCCTGGGAGTGAATGAGGCTTTGGATGATTCCAGGGCCCAGTCATTGAGTCATCCCCAGCCTTCAAGTTATTCCAGCTAAAGTCACAATCATCATGGAGCAGAGACAAGCCATTTCTACTGTATCTTTTCCAAATTCCTGACCCACAGAACCCATGAGCATAATAATGGTTATTTAATGCCACTAAGTTTGGGGTGGTTTGTTACACAGCAACAGTATTATACTTCTCCAAGTTCAACCACTGCTGCTCAATGAATGTATTCACTGGGGAACTTGGGTCTTGTAGGATTAGCTCAGCTGGGGCTTACATCAGAAACAGTCAGAGAATGAGTCTGCCATTGGGCATGGTGAAGAGCTTAAGGTCAGACATATTGTCAGTGCTATCTATCTAGAAGTCTATCTTGATACATAAAAGTTGCAGAGGTTATGATTTCTCTCATGCTACCCATGTACAGAGCAGCTTGATCAGCAAGAAAGGGAAAACTAGATTTACATATAACTATCAGACAAGAACACTATGTGTGAACCTTGAAAGAAGGATGCTCCCTTGGGAAGCCATGAACCTTCGGGACCTGGTTATTGGGTCAGGAACAGCCTGTCCTAGAGAATAAGCTGGCACTGACCCAGAGTTTGGGCAGTGACCTCTAGTTTTTGCTTCTTGGGAGAGGTCATGGGAATAAGTGTGGCCATGACCTTCTAAGAAGAGAGACTTTGCCTGACTCGCCATGACCTTTGTGCATCTTATGTGTAGAGATAGCAATCTTGATAAAGAAAGATAAAAGTACACTGGACTTGAGGGAAATAGTAATAAGTTGTTTTCTAAATAGGAGTCAAGAGACTAGAGTGTGTTGAGAAAATAGAATGTGTGCTTTAGAGCACAGTAGAAAATTCAGTATCATTTGCACTTTATCCGAGTAAGCATGCAAACTCTGTCCCCTGGGGGCTCTTTAGGCACCTCATTTAACTGCGATTTAACCTGCGGCTAGATTCAGAATATGAACTACTCAGGCAGAGAAGTAAAACTTTATATTAATAGCTCTTATAAAAAAAAACTATATGAGTATTTTTTATTCAATACCAGTGGGGAGCCTGCCTGAGGCAAGTATGTGTGATTTCATACTTCATAAAATATTTAAACATCTTTAAATTACTTCTGGAACAGTTCATATTTGAAATTCTCTTTTTTGATAAAATAATGACTGGCTGCTTAAGAATTTGGTATAAACAACAAGATCCCATGTCCTATAGAGACATTTGTTTATTGGGTTTCTCTACAAATTAATCTTCTGGTTTCAAACTATTTCAGCCAATTGGCCCAATATGACTAGTGTTTTGGTTTATTCACATTTCCAGAATCAGGAACTAAATTTTATTTGTATTTAGGTACATAATACTCTTAGAAAAGCCTTTCTTTGAAAAATGAAATCATCAAGCCAATTTGTAATGTCTAGAGGTTTAAAATTTAAATCTCCTTACTACACATATTAAATTCATTTTATATTAGTATTTAATTTTATTTATTCCTTACCGATAAATTTTTAAAGGGATCATGGCTAAAGCAGAAAGAAAACATGTATAGTTCCATCAAGTAATTTAATTAAAATCCAGGGAAACTTCTGTCATAAGTTGACCCAGAATTTACTGAGCAAGAATTACTAATAATACAATCACCAGGTAGGTGTCTCCAAATAGAATGAAAATCTCTAGTAGAAGGTACAGTAATAAATTCAAATGAATGAAGAGATAAATTAGTAATTGGGAACATTAAAGTTTAAAAGAATATAAATATTTTACCATTCTGAAAAGTTATGGAGCTAAATCCTAGGTTTATCATTTCTTTATTGCCACAGTTAAAATTCCCGTCACTGTGACTATTTTTCTGGGTAGTCACTGTAACAACAAAAACTAAACTATAAGGGGAACCCTTGAGCTGTGGAAGAAGATAGAGTCAGATAGCCCTGGGTTCAAGTCCTGCTAGTTATTTGGGTTTAACTTGAACAAGTAGCTTTAATCTCTCTAGGCCTCAATATTTTAGCTTTTAAAATGGGAACACCAACAGTACCTTCTATTATGAGGATTAAATGAGACAGTCATTTATCATGTTTAGACAGGGCCTGGACAAAACACATGTTCCTTGATTATTACTCTCTCTCTACTTTCATTCTGACCGCTTCAAACCCATATTCACTTATTCATCTTTTTAAACTACTGTTCAACCAATTACTTCTCTACTCAAATTCCCTCAGTAGCTCCCCATTACCTACCAAAAAATTTTCAAATTCACTGCAGTCTGGCCTCAGACTCCTTTTTCAACCTTATCATCTCACTTCCTACACCAGATGTGGAGTACATTTTTTTTTAATTAAAATATAGCTGATTTACAATGTTGTGTGCTGCTTCTGGTGTGCAGCAAAGTGATTTAGTTATACATATATATATATTTTTTCATATTCTTTTACTTTATGGTTTATTACAAGATATTGAATATAGTTCCCTGTGCTATACGGTAGGATGGACTACATTCTTAATTACTTAAATTATACTTTTCAATTCATTCTGTTGTCCTACTTAGAATAAGTTCCTCTGACTTTTGCCCAGTGGAAGCACAGCCACTTTCCATAGCTCAGGCCCAAGAACCTTTTTTCCTTACCTTACTGCCCTGCTGACAATGCACTCTTATGAATACCTATGTTTTGATAATCCGTTAGTCATCGAACCATGCACTCTCTTGAACTGTTGGTATTAATGATAGTTTATATGTCTTATCTCACTTAATTGTAATCTCCTTGAGGGCAGTGATCATGTTTTATATAATTTTCCATCATACTCAACATCAACAAAGATCTTGCAATCGACTTTGAACAATTATTTGTTGAAATACTGACTAGGTTAGGTTCTCCACTAGCGTAACTGATGCAGAAGAAGTGATATTCATTCCTAAAATGTAGCCTTTCTTAAATATTTGTGTTAATTATTGCTATGTTACTAAAGTTGATTTCATGAGAAATTCACCACCCTTCCAATCCTTACAGGGGGAGCACAAATGCTAGTGTAGCAGTGTTAACAGAGAGGTAAGCTCTCTGTAAATGATGTGCCCTGACTTTTTGAGAACAGAGGAGATCAGCAATGCACTTTTCGCCAGAGGAAGAGCATTCCATGCTCTTGGATGATGGGATATGAGTTATTCAGATTCTAAGGAAGACACATGGTGAAATGATGGGGCAAAAATGGATGAAGTCTTAACTCCAGGATTCCCCAACAGTTAGTAAGAATCACCCCCAGTAATACCAGGCATGGATGCCTTCTGCTAAAAGATTGGAAGCTGAAGCAATGAAACACCAAAACATGAGAACAACAACAAAATAATAGCTAAAGCTAAAGACTCTGGCCATTGTGCCTCCACTCCCGCTGCACGGATGCCATCCCCACACCTTTAACACTCTGTGGCACGAGTTTAAAGCCCCCATTAAACAGTGGTGTGGATTTTGTTTTAATGTGTTGTTACATCCCAACACCTGCACTTGGCACAGAGTAGGTATTCCAGAAGTGACTTTGTGAGTGAGTGAGTGAATGAATGACTGTGTCCCTTCATGCAAAAATGGAAAGACAATGAATGAATGCACTTCATTTTCTGTAAGCTGGTGAGTGGGTTACAACAAAGTTAAGATTCAATGTTTCGAGTTTATCAAAACTTAGTAAAAACAGAAGACTTAAAAGACTGTCTTTGAAAAGAAGCCAAGGGGATTCTAGGCTTTGAAGATATCTTTTCCTGCTCCTTGTGCTGTCTCTTTGCTTCTAGGCTTTAGAGCAGGCTGCACACTTGAGGGTGGGGTGAAGGCGGAATAATGTACTTCCTCTGGGCTTATCTCACATCTTATGAGAATAGTTCAGAGGATGTGCGATTAGGTCCCAACTGACTGCACTGCTAAGGCAGATGTGCTTCATTTGGGGAAGTTAGACTTGAAATATTAAGAGTTAGGTATGTTTCCATCAACTTCATACCAGAGTTAAGGTTCATATTCTGGACTTATGGGGTAGTCTAATGAGTAACTTTTAAGGCTAAAGAGTAATTTTTAAGGACTAAAAATACTTTCTATTATACTCAGAGTTTGACAGTTATCTGCTTTCAGAGGTAAATTCCATTTGATTAGGAAAATCCTTGTTTAAAATTGCACAGTTTCCTAGCTGCAGTAGTTATACATTTTCTTCTCTGAGGAAACTTGAGACATTCTAATTTCAGACCCACTACAATTGGGCCCTTCCTTAGCTTCCACTTTATTATTTATCCAAAGTTGGGTATTTTTTAATCTTCTCCACAAGGAGTTAGTCCACAGCGTAATGGACGATGTTGCTGGTTATTTGTGTCCTTTCTGTTTCCTTTTCAGAGAATGTATATTGAGCCCTGAGTAAGTGCTTGGTTCTGCAATAAGTACTTTGCATGTGTGACAACACTTCATTCCAGGCCGTGGACGTTATTATTTTTCTTCCCACTTTAAATGAGGAAACAGGCTTACAAAGTTCATAGAACTTGCTCAAGATCACACAGCCAATCCACGCTGGAATTAGGATTTGAACCCAGGTCCAGAGAACACCAAAGCCCATGTTTTCATTCAATGCACATTGCATCTGCAAACTACAAGTTTTAGAAAATGCACAGCCTCCCAGAGCCAAAGGAAAGATGTCTGAGAGAGTCTTCCTCTCATAAATCAAGGCTCTGAAGACTTCCTAAGTCCCATGTCAAGTTATTAACAACAATCACAAAACATTATAATTCATTAAAATGGCTAATCAATGAGCAGAGACAGCTATAAACAAGAAACGTGTTCTGCTAAGCCAAAGGCTGCAGAGAAACTCAGAGCATCACGAATCTGGGTGGGGGTGGAGAGACGTTAGTCTTAGCCTCATATGCAAGAAAGAAGTCAATAACGTCTTACAGGTCAGCTTTGCTGGAGTAAAGATTTTGGGAAGCCTTCACACGCTTGGATTATTCTCCATCAAACAAGCTCCTTCCCCTTCATTCATAAAGTTCCCCCTCAAATGCCACTGCACTCAAGACACCCAGCCTTTTCAAGTAATAACCACACATACAGAGTGCTCAACAAAAAGATTTTCACACCAGTCTCAGCTTAGTAACTGCCCTTCCTCCTGAAATCTAACATCATCAGCACACTCAAACACTGAGAACAAAACAAACAAAAACCTGATATCAAAACTACGGAACAGGTACTCCCCTGGTGGCACAGTGGTTAAGAATCTGTCTGCCAATGCAGGGGACATGGGTTCGAGCCCTGGTCCAGGAAGATCCCACATGTTGTGGAGCAACTAAGCCCGTGCACCGCAACTACTGAGCCTGTGCTCTACAGCCTGCGAGCCACAACTACTGAGCCCATGTGCCACAACTACTGAAGCCTGCAGCGCCTAGAGCCCGTGCTCTGCAACAAGAGAAGCCACGACAATGAGAAGCCCGTGCACCGCAATGAAGAGTAGCCCTCGCTCGCTGCAACTAGAGAAGGCCCGTGTGCAGCAACGAAGACCCAACACAGCCAAGAAAGGAAGGGAAGGAGGGAGGGAGGGAAAGAGGGAAGGAGGGAGGGAGGGAGGGAGGAAGGAAGGAAGGGAGGAAGGATTGCTTTAAAAAAAAAAAACACTATGGAACAAAACCCGAACATCTTAAAGGGATATGTTTGTAAAGTGTGCGTTCTTTCACCTTTCACCTTTCTTTCCTGAGGCTTTGCAGACCAGGCTGTGCTGGGCAAGGCCCCACGAAAGCACTGGGCACGTCCTTTCTTCATCAGATAATCTGGGCAGGTGACATCAGGTTCCTTCAGGCCTCTCAGACTCAGGCAGTTCGCCGTGATCACAGTAAGCTCTTGCAGGCCTCCAGCTCAACAGCCACACCAGGCTATCCTGCCTAGAGGACAATCACACTACCTACTGGCCTTGGCAGGAAGCCTGGTTTATACTGGAGATTCTTAATTCAAAGAAAGCATATGATCTATGATGCTTCGATTTGTCAAAGTCCCCAAGTCTATCACACACTATCTTTCACTTCAAAAGATTTTATTCTGCTCATGATTATGGGAAATTATTCATTAAGGGTGAAACAAAATTCATTAGCTGAGTAAAAAATACAAAGTAAAATTCTCGACACCTCAACATAGCAGAAAAATAAGAGGGAAAAGTGGAGTTTAAAATGAGCCTTATTAATTATATAGATTCCCTCATAGCATATCAAATACATAAAAAGAAAATACAAAATAAAGGTAAGAATTAGAATACTTTGTCTATTTGGGAACCAACTAAAAACAAAACAAGACCACAGAGTGGCACATTATTCCCATATCCATGAGGGGTGATATAAACTATTATTCAAGGAAGAGAAGCAAGTGTGGTGATGTTTCGTGTCCAGTTGAGAACTAAAGAGCTGGGGCTTGCTTTGTATGGCTCCTGTGTTCAGGCGCAGAGGTCCCTAACAGGTGCCCTGACATCACTTAGCCACGACAGAACTGAGGATGACGCCTTCTATCTGAATTAATTTCACATCGATTCTTTTTTCTTTTGATAATATCACTGAATAGCAGGAGCTGGTATTATTCCCATTTGATAGATGAAGAAACTGAGGCACTGAGAGATTAAATAAAAGCATGCATGGTCACCAGGGTACATGGTCACCTCGATGGTGACCTCAGGGTCACCCAGGACACAAAGGTGTCCTAGAAACAGGCCTCCTGCCTTCCAGTCCCCCAAGCTTGGTTTCTCTTTCCACTGGAAACATCATTATTCTACTTAAGACTCACGCTGGCCCTTTGTTTTCAAGATTCACTTTCCCTGCAAAGTTTTACAGCTGCATGTAATTCATGTGTCCGGTTGTTTTATCCATGATTTAGCCTGCTTGCATTGAAGAAGCAGCACTATATATACTATGAGTTATCTCTTTAAAAACCCAATTATTTGGGAAAAGCTCAAATCCCAATCAACTACCAAAGAATTAACCTTTTCTCCTTAAAAACTCCCTGCCCTGAGCACTCACACAAGCACAGTCAGTTCATCAATCTCTTTATGTAAATAGTCATGCAACAAGGGAGGAGGTCTGTTTATTATTTTCGATCCTGTTTTGGCTTCTGGCAAAATTGCACAAACAGCAGAAGTTGGCAGAACATTGATATTTTCTTCTGACTGACTACTGTTCTCCAGCTACAAGTGCAGTACAAGGGCAGAGCACAACTGCGACTATTCTGGTCTGCAGGCCTCAGCCGTGACTGAGGTCAAAACTGCAAAATCTGGAAAAAAAAAAAAAAGCTCCATCCAGGGCTTCTCTCCGCAAATGGAGACCCTGGCTTAACACATGCTTTCCTTCCACTATAGAACTGATGAGTTCAAGATCCAGAGTCCAGAGAACACCACAGGTCTGACCTGATTCCCATCTCCATTCTCACTTGCAAAGGCCCACGGTGAAGGTCACATGAGCCGCTGAGCTCCGGGGCCCTAAGAGCCCTGGGGAAACCTGGGGGAGTATGGACATCGACCCCCAGCACCTTCTAGGAAGAAGGGCAGCATTTTGCAGGGTCCGGAAGTAGGGAAAGGGGGTTGGGGGCGGAGGAATTTGTTCTTTCCCTCTGTTATGCTTATTCCTACCTAACCTTGCTAGACTCCTTACCAAAGGCCAAATGCTGCTGCCGTGTTGTTTACTTTGGACAGAGCGCCCTTGATGAAGAGCAGCCAACCCTCAAGAGAGGGGTGGGAGGGTAGTTAGTATATAGGATGATCACGACGAATTGCTGCTGGTTTTGGAGGTAAAGTCCTCCAACAACTTGAGGGACTGCTGGGGGAGAAGAGGGAGGACTGAGAAAGTCCAAAGTGATGAAAAAAAACAGAACACCTTGCTTGGATTCAAGGTAGACATGCTTACATAATTATGAGGGTGCTGGTGTTGTCAGTGGTAAGCTGACATAGGCTTCTGAACCACAGACTTGAGTTCAGAGTCCAGCTCTGCCACCTACTTGCTGGGGGACTTTGGGAAAGTTATTTAGCATTCTGAGTCTTCGTTTACTCATCTGAAAAATGAACATCATAAGGCCTTGAGTGTTAGGCCTTACTATGTTTATTTTCCAGATGAGTAAATTTAACTCTCGAGTCTTCATGGAAATTAAATAAAATAGCAATAAATGCAGTGCCGAAAACAGTCCCTGGTACATAATAGGGAACCCTCAATAAGAGCAGGTATAAGTATGCTGTCAGTGTTTTAAAAATCTTGTAAACTTTTCAAGAGCTAAAATTTGTGGCATAAAATTTATAAAAAGTCAAATCATCAATCCCCAGACCCAAATATTTGACCCAAGTGCACAGAAATTTTGATACATTATTTTGCCTTTCCATGACAAACCCCAACTTTCACTCTTCTTTTCACTTGGGTGACCCAGTGGAAAAGTTCTGCCCCAGCCCAGGAGGTATGGCTTGCCTGCACCTCTGGACACAGCTGCATAGACTCCAGCAGCCAGGAGGAAGCACAACTGACAGTTAAGAGCTGAAAAGAACCTGTCTCAATTCCACGTCATTCCTGCCTTACAGAACAAAGCACCAGGCTTCACAGAACAGAAGCTACAGTGTCCAGGGCCAGTTCTGCTAAAGTGACCAACGATGGGAGATGGACACAAAAGTGAGAGGAGGAGGGTCACGTGAAACAGAAATAGAATGGCTCTGTCAGAAACTGAATTGTAAAGCTGGAGGTGAGGAATTAATTTTACTCTACGTGGAAGGGGGAAAGGAAAAAGTTGGACTCTGAAACCATCTCTACTCTACCAGTTAGTTAATGTTTGACAACCGTATTGCTCACTGCCAAGTTTCCTTATTCGATCAGGTGAGCCTATACTTATCTATAGAGTCTACTCAGGGAAATGTACTTTTCCATACAGCAAAACCAAGTGAAAATCCACTTCCAAAGGAACAACTTAGGGAACGGAGACTAGAAACGTCTCAAAGTAGGAAAGCTTGCATATGCATTTGTCAGATCTCTGAAAGATTCTAGGGAACACAGCTTCCTAATCCAAGATGATCAGTACTATCTTACACTCATATTCAAAAAGATAATCCATATGGAGTGGCTCCACAAAATGTCACACATTCTACCAGTGAAGGCATTACTGTTATAATAGCTTTTCAGGGTTTCCAGGATGCCATACGCAAACATCAAATATTTTATCTTATAAAACAAGGCTTTTACTAAGTTCAAGATTAACGTTTATGTCATGATATAAAAAGACTGGACTAACTAATGTTTCTACTCTTTGTTGGCTGGGGGGCACAAAAATGGAGGAGGACCTAAGACTACATATATTCCATAAATAAATGAAGCAAAAGAATCCACGTTGATTTAGTCCATTCAACTTGAAGGACAAATTTCAACAAATGTTAATTTCATATCCATATGCAGTCTTTCACAGCGGAGGAATTCAACAATATGAAGAATATTCCTGAATGAAAAGGAATGAAATCCTTAGAGGAAATGGGCAATGAAAGCTTCTTAAATAATTTGCTTGAATTAGTTCGAGAAACAGAGTGATTAGTTTTTAAATTGCCAACTGATCATTAGAAAGTTTATCGACATTTTACAGCATTTCTTTTCTATGAACTCCTCTAAGCAAAGACCACTGTAATACTGGAAAGTTTCTACAAAATTAAGAAAAATCTCAAAGTTAAGTTCTCAGTTTAGAAAAATCACAACATGTTGAGAGGGGAACTCAGACATTATAGATAAAAACCATCAGATATATAGACATAACCCTCTATTACTGGCTAATGAGGCTGGTCTAGGGCCTTGCTCCCACCCTCACACACCGATAGCCTCCCTGGCCTTTCACTCCAGCCTACTGAGAGCACAGCCCCCTTTCCTCCAGCACTGCTGCCCTCTCTCAGCTTTACAGTTTACCAGCAAGTCATTCCCAGAGCTGGGAACATTTCCTGCCTCTTTTATTGGCAGAAGGTGGGGATCAACAGACTTTGCTATTTATCTTTATGAGTTGAAATGCGGCCTAAACCCATCACTTTAGGTCAGCTCAGAGCAACTAAGAATAACTGCTGTGCCCAGGAAACCACACTTGGGAACGACAATGGTTTTCATTACAGCTTAAGATAAAAAACAAAAGAACAACAGCAACAATAAAAAACCCCACCTTTTGTTTCAGGTTTTGTGGTGGATACTTTTTGAGGACACAAAAAATGTGGCGAGAGGTATGCCTGCCTTAGTAAACTTGGTATATAGTACATAATTTACTCTTTGTTTGCTGATACAATACCTTGAAGGGCCCTATGTACATGGATGTTTGTTTAATATAAATATTGATATATTTTCTTATATTGAGCACTTAGTATGTGTCAGGCACTGTGTTCTGTGTTTAATTGTATTCTCTCACTTATTGCAATAACTATGAGATAGTGGCTATTACTAGCTCCTTTTTGCCCGCAGAAGAACTGAAGCTTAGAAATGTTAAGTAACTTGGCCAAGGTCACTCTGCTAGAGAGATAAAGAGCTGAAGTTTAAACTCAAGCTGCATGACTCCAAAGGCCTCCAATTGTTTCAGTAGTAGGTGTAGAAAGTTTAAAGTTTAGGTTAAATGAACAGTGTCCCTAGGACATTCTTGATCCCACGATCAAGAGCAGAAAGTGTTTCTTGAAATTCAATCAACATGTTTCAATTACTTGCCCCGAAGAATACAGATTTCATCATCCCATCAACAGAATAACTCCTGGAAGATTGTCCTAGAAGAAGGCAAGAAACAAATGCCCATCTCTCTAATGCTTTGTGCTACCATTTCATGACTGTTCCAAGCAATTCCAATGGATTGGCTGCCCTGGCCAGTGATAATACATAAGAATTCAAATGTGGAATTACATCACACTCAGTATTGGGACCAACAGATGATAAACTCAGTCCCTGAAATTCTTTTGCTGTCTTCTTCAAGATATCCTGCAAGACTGATTTCCCTTCTTTCCGGCCAAGACTTTTTCCCCTCCTTCTTCTAGGAAGCCAGTAATAAAAACATCTAAGCAGCTTTATCTGCCGTAGACCTTCCTCCTAAAAGCACAGCAGAGAGAATGGAATACTAACAGTGAAAATAGGAAAGTGCAGGGAAAGGGTGGTATCAGACTCTCCTACCCAAAGAGATCAATGTAGCAGTGAAGGCGATTTGATTAATAAGAAATTATTATACACAACACATGGTCCTCCAAGTTATACCTTGCAACGGATTTCATTCTCTATTTTGAGAAATGCATTTAGCAGGAAATGTATTGTGTCCTTCAAAGCATTTCGGAGAGATTTAAATTCCTCTACTAAGAACTCTAGTCTTATTTAGGTGAGAATGGTTGGAATATCATTGTCATTGGAATTGTAAATCCTTCTTATTTCTTACAGTAATTTTAACTATTATAAATAATTTGGAGGTAGTAAAACCTTCAGAGGAAAATATGATTTTATGACTATCGTATTTTTTTCCAGTTTGTCATTTGGTGAATACAAATGCATGTGAAATGCTACTGTTCACTTATAGAGATTGAATACTAATCCAAGGTTCTTGTCATCCATATGCATGATTTTCAAAATTACCAGTAAGACGAGACTTGGAATGCAGGAAGAGAATGCCTTCTTCAGCTCAAAATACTGATATGTAAATTAGTTACTTGGTGACTGCGGAGTCCCTTTACAATCTCCTCTCTCTCCTCTACACTGTTTCACTCTAGTGTTTTATCAGAATGTTAGAGACACGGCAATGCAAATCACTGGTATTTTAATCAGCTCTGCCTCTGTCAGACCTTTAAAATTACCAGGATTCCTATGGCTTGTGAGGGAAGTCATTTGAGAGTCTAGCCAGACATTTCGGATTTTTTTCTATTGATTCCCTTTTTCTAACAGCATTAGCATGTTCTGTAATTTTATTTTCCAACCATTCCATTTAAATTCCTTTTGATCCTAAGCTTCTCTAAAAAAGAGAATTCATGTCTTTTCAAACAATAGTGTATAAATTTTCATAGTAATCTGTGTGTCTGCCTTGCCCTAGACTGCACCATTCTACAGTGATTGCTCTGGCCCTGTGTGACTTTACAACATGGGGATTTGAGCTACACGGTATGGCTAATTCTCCATGTATTCTGTTGCAGCTTTTTGATATTCTGTGGATTTCTCTCAAAAAGCATCAGTCATAATGCAAATGCTAATTTGTTATCTCTTTGCCAGCAGGAGGAAAAATACCTTAAGAATATTTGTAGTCTTCATGGGAAACTTGATAAGTTGCTTATACAACTAGACCAAACAGATTTTACTAACAAAAATGACCTATTATCTATCAGTTCACTTTATTCTGTCGTTCCAAGGGAGACTTTATGTAACCAAGGATACGTTTGGCCCTTCAAGTCAGAAACTGACTCTGAGCCACCCATCAAAGTTTGAGCTTACAGGAGTCCACCTCTCCCATCACCTATAGCCAGGGAGAATTTGAGACTCCTAAAGAGTTTCCTGTTTCTTTCCTGTGGGGCTGTGACTCCACTTTCCAGCAGTAATGGAATATTCTGAATTAGCTGCTGTAACTTCCGACCCCTTTGGAACTCAACTAGGACTTTGGCTTTATCGTAGATACAGAGCTAAAAAGTAATCATTTCTTTCTCCTTGCCCAGCAGTACCTATCTTGTAGGGTTACTTGAAGATTGTTTATATTCTTTTTATTATAATGATTAACTCTGCCCATATACCTACTCCTTCAGTTTTCTGATGGGCAAATATGCGGAGGGCACTTAATCAGGTTAGAATCTTCCTTTGGTTGTTAATTTTCATAAAAGATATCCATCCTGCCTTAACCCAGTAGATTTTTAAAGTATATGGAGCTGGCCTTATTTGAAAACAGAATACTTGCAATGTTACTCTATAAGATACAATCTCAAATTATCAATTCATTCAAGAAATATGTTCAAAGAGAATTATCTGAATGGACCACCAGCCCTCCACTTTCCTAAACCAGACTTTCCAAAATGTGTTCCCCAGGGAACATTGATTTTACATGATGTCACTTCCTGGTATCCAGTACAAAATGGTTTCATGATGAAATATGGAAATATGTCAGTTTAAACAAAGTTAAATTACTTTCTGCAGGATTTCTCTGAGCCTTTCATAAATGTGAATTTCCAAGAAGGGAAGGAGGATGCAGTATTTCCCCAAATTACTTAACCACAGACATATTTTCCTCCTGCCTATCTATCTATCTATCTATCTATCCATCCATCCATCCATCCAACCATCCATGTAACTAGAGTTCTGAGAATGAGACATAGAGAAATTGTCTCTAGACAGTTTCCATGCTATTTCTAGATTAAGCCAGAGAATCAGAGGATTACCTACTGAACCTCCTTGTTTTGATCCGTCCACCCCATCCTCAAATATTTTTACTGAATTATAATTTGTTGTTATGCTCCCACTTCCACTGCAGGATGCTATAAGAGATTTGCTAGTGATTTCACTATAGGAATGTTTAAAAGCACCATAGACTATGGCTTGTAGTCTCTTTATGGGATTTTTTATGAGAAACTGCTCTTGTATATCAAGTCCTTAGGAGAAAATTCTCCCAAATATCAAGCCCCAGGGAAAGCTGTGCTGGTATGTTTTTACCTTATGGACATGGCAAATCTTCCCTGATCACGTTTTCCTCTTTTCTTAGATTAGGAAGGCTTAAGCTAAATCTGTAGACTGCTTTCAATAATTATTCAGGGCCTTACATTGTAAATTTTTATATAATATCTCTTCCTAGTTTTATCTTATTAATTGACCTACATTTTTCTTTTCACCAGATTTATCTTTTTTTAACTGCGTTGTATCTTCTTCTCTAAACTACCCCAAATCCTTTAGGTAATGAGGTAGAATGTAAATTAATACATAATGTCTTTACCCACACCAAAATCATATTCAGATTGCCCGAGGAGATAGAAAATGATTGTTACGTGATCCTCATTTCATTCAAATATCTGGTGTGCAAAATGCATGGTTGTCTTCTTATGTCTTCTTCCCTAGTCTCAGCACCTCGTTCTCATAGCTGATGAAATGTAGAGACAGAGCACATCCCTCTTAATGATATGTTTTCACTGAATTTCCATTTATTTTCCTTTATATAGGAAGTTTACTAAAACCCACTCGTCATTTTCTCTCCTTCTAAATTTGTCTGGGCCATCAATTGATATTGCTCAGACCACTAGTGGTGACTTTTTTTCTAACTTGTGCTTCTAAATCAGCCATGATTAGGTTGTTAGGGAAATGGGGAACCCTGTTTTATATAAGTTGACCAGTGCCCCAAATTTACTAATAATTAAAGCACTGATTATAGTGCGGGGGGGAAGATACGAGAAAAATGAATCTCTGTTCACTTAAACTAATGTCACAAAATCCAGATTTGGCAATTGCCTGCATCTGGGATGGGTGTTTATAAATTCAGAACCAATAAAAGCAGTGAAGTGCAGCTATGAAACTCTCAAGTTTTATATGTGTATAAGCATATTGCTCTTTGCTAATTTCTTTCTAGTACTTATTTCTTGACTGCTCATATTTTTACTATGTGATGATTTTTTAAATGTTATTCAAAGTTAGTTGACTTAACAGATTTTCCTGTAACTTCTGGTTAAACAGTATCCTTTGTGTACAGGCCCTTCAGTCACCAGCACTGAATAGAATGAGGCTCTGATACATGAAATGTGAATTTGTGACAGTTTTGTGTTTTTTTTTTTAAAGAACTTGAGCAACACATGACTGATGCATGCTTACCCTGTTTTCTGTGTTCCATCTGTCTTTCTGCCAGTGTATTCATCCTCCATTTCTGAAAGTAGCTGAGAAAGAGAATGCTAAGCATGGAGAAAGGGCAATTCCAAAAGAACAAAAGGTTGTTTAACTTTTGCTGATGCTACCCAGTTGGTGGAGGTCTCCTACACCAGGGATGAGAAATGCCACCACTTAGGTTGGGCAAATCCCCAAGATATCATTTGACTTGATGGAGGAATGAGAGAGAATACATCACTAATGCCCAGTTCCATTCCCTGCAAACATAAAAAAGCAGTTTACTCCACTCTAGTTGAGTTCAACTCAAGTGCTATCTCTAAAAATAGTGTCAGGTAAAAAGTCAATGAACGTGCAAAGATCAATTTTCACTAATTCTCCTAGTAGTGAAATTTCCACATTTTGCATTTACTATCAAGAAAAGAGGTCTTTTGTGAGCTTGGGGATCCACCTACATTAACACTCTCGGATCCCTACGGTCCTTGCAATAGGCTAGGCACTGCAATAACTCCATTTTACAGTCCAGGACTCCTGATAAAGAAAGGTTTTTACAGGTTTCTTTATAAATATAGGTTGTACTGACATTTAAATAGTCCACAAGACAGGACATCCTAACGTTCCTATTAAATTGATAATGAGAGCATTAACCAGGTATCAAAGAAGTATGTCCGGGTAGATGTTGAATGACATAATAAGGAAAATGTAAATAAGAATCATCTTTCTCTTAAAGTAATAACCTGTGATCACAGAATCCTAGAGTTTTAGAGAGGGTGGGAGCTTCACATTTATTTAATCCAAACTCTTTGTTTTATGGAAGAAGAAAAGAATGCCCAGAGAAGTTGTGATTTGCCTCAGATCACACAATTAATTAGCATCAGAAGTAGAACTAAAATCTGATTTCCACCTTACCATTTCCTTGACAAGATGTAGAAAAATTATAAGCCATTGATTTATTCCACGTTAGACAGCTGCTCTGTTTCCTTTTGGGCTTCTGTTACTTTAGGTTTAAATTTCCCTGCGATACACACCCTTGTTCAAGGAGTTATTGACTCAACTACAGAAAGACCTGGGGAACCATAGTCATACCATCTCATTTTCTCATCAAGAAATGAAGGCCCAGCGAAGTTCTGAAACTTGCCTGGTAAAAGAATGAGAGAGTTTCCAAATAGAGCCTGCATCCCTGTCTTCTTTTTTTCTGTAGTTCAATGGACTTTATTGCAGTCTGGTCCATATCATGCTGTTTAAAGCATTACAATATTTTTTTAAGTTCAAAAGCATGATGAATTCTTTCACAAAGCAAGTAATCACATTTATACATTTGCTTAAATTTGGATTTTCCGAGTAACATGTGTGTGTATAGACTTTAAGCATGATGCACATGTAGCCAATAAATCGTAACCATCTAATGACATAAGATCCCAATTCACCCCTTCCATGGCCTAACATACTCTTCCTCCACCTCCTCAGTGTCCTCCCTCTTGTCCATTCCAAGAGTCTGCCAGTAAGGGAAATAAGGACCGTTACAATTTTCATTCTCTCTCCCTATAACAATTTCCCCATTGATTCAGCAAGATTGTGGGGCAAGGATCATGGGCAGTATGACTTGTGTGATAAGCTTTCACTCTGCAAAACACCCTACTTTAAACATCACTTCTCTTTTTCACTGGACTTAAAACTCCAGAGCTAAGAAGATGGCTAGAGAAATGATACATGTATATTTTGGAGCATACCCTATGAGAAGCAAGTTTAGATTCATCCTGAGTTTGAGCAACTAATTCTGATCCTATGTATCATCAAAGATTCCTTTATTTCTCTTCCCTGTTTTTCCCTCTCATGAGTGGATCTGCTGTTGAATCATGTCTGTGCCATTCAATGATTATCTCACTGTAATGAGGTCACTGAGGAGCAACTTACTCTTGTTTGCACTGTTCCCAACAGCCATGAAAGACTGTAAGTGTTGATCCCCAAATTATATTAATATAATGCTAAATCTTCCTTGAAAGATCTATAGCAGAGTAAACAATCTTAATGATGTGGCTGTCATTTCAAGATACCAGTATGTGAGTTACAAAAAATATCGGTGTTATTAATTTAATATGCACTTGATAAACTTTAATTGAATGATTATGGGCCATTAGTATAATAACCCGACATTGTATACTATCGGGTACTAACTGCTCAAGGAAGGTAAAACACATAGCAGTTTGTTTCCACTAGAGAAATAAGACCTGACTGGAAATCTCACAGTGATTCTGTAACATGGTTCATTGCTGTACCCTGAGTAGAAAAGACTGAAATATTATATAATCCAGAAATCAACCGTAGATTCAGTAGTTTAACACTCATTATAAAAACTAAAAAATGGTTTGGAGTATCATTGAGCATGGTCTCTAGCTAAGATACATTCAAATACCAGCTCCTACTATGTAACTTTGGAGAGGTTATTTGAACTCTATGTACTTCTGTTTTCTCACCTGTAAAATGGGTATAATAATAGTACTTACCTACAAGAATTTATTTTTTGAGGATAAAATAAATTGGAATATATATAAAGTGCTCTGAGCAGTGCGTGATACACTGTTATTCTCTATTACAGTAAACCAATCTACTCATACAGTAAACCCAGTAAAATCATTTTGCTTCTGCTTTCTCAATGTCTTACGACACAATCGTGCATTGTATTATTAACTCATTATTAACAAATAATGAGTTCCTAACCACTGGATTGTTGGAATTCTTTCATGCTTCCCTATGATCCTAACTGTCACTTAATTTTTAGGCATTCATCAGCTTCAAACATTCCATTGCCCAGTATTAAAAAAAGTGAGTATGCTCAAATTTTCTAATTAGGCAAAATGAAACACAGACACAGAATACATTTTCAATGATCATGCATGTGTTCATAACTTCAAGTCCTCAATGGAAAAACAATCTTCATTCCAGAAAGAATATAATTTTTAATGAAATCAATCATTGCAAATTCATTTAAGGAGATTTACAAAGACATTTCAAACTATTTGTATGCAATGTTTCTAACATAATACACTTCATAAGCATGCTGAGGAACATTCAGAGTGCAGACTACAAATCATCAAATCATCACCAAACATTTATTGAGCCCCTATGTCCATAATGATGATGACGTCTGGTAAAGCACCGTTGTCAGAAATCTCTAAAACTAAAATGGAGCTGGTTTTTATTATAAGCCTAGTATATTTTTAAATCAAGCCACAGGGAAATAATTACTTTTGTTCCTATTCAATCAAGACATGCACACAGAGTTTATGGAATGACATAATATCCTTCCTGAAATCAGACCGGTATGTAGGACCAGTATCCTTCACACATAACCAGTTCCTGAACCTTTAAAAACAAATCCTAATTTCCAAGGAAACAATCTCATCAAATGGTGCTCACTAGAATACATATTGTTCCTTTTGGAAACATTACAATAAGATTTTCATGATTACAAACCCCAACTTCCCCTCTAAAATTCAATATAATCTTAAACTTATTTATTTAAGTGGAAATTGTACTTTTATAATGGCTCTAGAATATCCTGGTCAACTTATGTATCACCAATATAATAATTTAGTTGTTTAGAAGTCTGGGAGGGGGTGGTTATAAACTTCATAAACTTATTGTACATGTGTAGTATTTGTGTGTGTCTTTTAAATGGGCAACAGAAGTTTCTTAGGAATGTTCACCTTTCTACTTTCTACAAACCTATCCTAAGATAAAGCGCATGTTTTAAACTATTTTTGGAGAATGATGAGTGTGATTTTTTTTTCCCCCTGAGAATAAAAAGGAACACGTAACAACTTGTAATCAATATCCTCTCCTCTCTGCCTTATAAAGCTGGTGCTTCTGTCACAAGATTTGCTTTGACATTAGCAGACACTTATCCTTTACCAGAAAAACAGTATCAACAAATCAGTGGCAACTGCCGACATAAACGTACAAATAGGCAGAGAATGTGACACTGGTTGTCAGCCCAAGGCCCTTAAGAATAGAATTTTAACTTTCTCCTGTCACTAAGAGTGCTCTAAAGAATCTAGGCAGGGTGGAAGTTAGTTTCCCACCCTCTCCTAATTAAATAAACAAGTGTCCAAGTTTTAAATGTGACAGAGTGTGTGGAACTTGTCACGTTTAAAAATGAAAAGCTCCTAAAATACATACTGAGGAAACCTGTCTCATTTATTCTGTAGAGACACATAAGTCTTGGAAATTTATGATTCACTGTCCTACCGTGAAGTTTTTTGTGGACTTTATGTTGAGTTATGTGGCAGCTAAGTGCTGTCACTGTTTGCTTGAAACGGCAGCCTTAAGTTATTTCTGAAAGGTATGCGCAGCTTGGCATAGAAATCCGTATGTTGTAAAGTGAAAACAATAATTTTAAAAACTGGGTTAGCATGAAAGAGAGCCAACAGAAATCAGAATTAGCAACAGCCTTCCACTACCGGCGACTCACCTTGTTGAATTTTAGTCACTAGCTGATGGCGTGCTAGAATCCGGCTCATCCTGTAAGGAGAGCGTCTCGCAGTCTGATCAAATCGCAAATACATCTCCTGGCCCTCAGGTGTCATGGCATTTAGATAGTAGCAACCTGAAGCTGGGGTCCTGGGTCCCTGACTGAACATCCCGGCAGATTTTCTTTTGCCCTCAGTCTGCCCTGTGGCTGTTTCCGTCTGCCTTCAGTCTCAGTTACAGAGCGAGGCATCCAGCCCAGCAGAGCTCAGCAGACCCAGCGATTTTTAAAAAGAAAAAGGAGTGCCAAAAGCCACAACTCAGAATTCCAACCCCCGGCCTCACGTGACCTCGCAGAGCCAATCAGAGGAAGACAGGAGATGGGACGGTCCACAGTCGGCCCCAAGCCCCGGAGAGAGGCAAGTCCAGCCTCTCTGATCCCCACACAATGCAGGAAGGCAATGCGAGTACTGCCCTGCCTCTGAGCTGACTAAGCCCCGAGAAGCAGCACTCACTGAAAGAGTTCAAAGGAAAAGAGAGAGGGAAGAGGAAAGGCAGCAGAAGAAAAATAAGCCCTGGGCATAGGAAATCAATCTTTCTGGTTGTAAGGGTTAGAGAAAGCACACTCGCCTTCTCCAAGGCAGCTAAAAGATGGATGTGAGAAACAAATGAAAAACTACTTCAAATAAGCATAAACAGCTTAGGATAAATTACCACCCTTCATTACAAAGAAATAAATAAAGCTTTTCCAGTGAAAAGTGAACTTCAAGTGCTTTAAGGCCCTAAGTAAATACGCTCCAGGCCCCTTCTGCATGGGAAGTTGAGAGCTCTCACAGATGAGACTGGCAGAGGCAAGAGCACAAGTGTATTTGTTAAGTATCTACCCCTTTAAATTTTCCACTTGTCCAATTTTTAATCACCCAGAAGTAAAGTACTTTTGAAGTACCTCTCACATTTAAGACACTGCCAGGAATCATTGTAAAGATGCAGATCCACGCAATGCTGCTGTTGCCAAGCTGCCTGGGATCAATAGAGAAGTTATGCAAAAGCATATAACACAGGCCTTATGTGAAAGGGGCCTCAAGAAAGACACAAGAGCAATATTAGAGGAAGCAATATTATTTTTGACTGGGGTGACGAGAGCAGGCCACACAGAGGAAGAGACATTTGGGTGGGCTTTAAAAAAATGGGTGGAATCTAACAGGCAGAGACTGAGGAGGGCTTTGCAGGAGGGTCTGTGCCCACATGTGTGGAGATCGGGAACCACAGTGTGTGTTTAAGGAAAACGTGAGTAATTCCACTTGGCCATATCCGAGTATACATATGGGGGTAATTAGCATTTTTCCCCTATTTTTTCTCTTTAATATTGTTTGATGTAAAGAGGAAAAAAGTCCATAGAAAACATGTTATCAAATTCTGAACCTGGGGCTGAGGGAATAAAGTTCTTTGAAAAAGAGGCATAAGGCCAAGTTGTTCTTATTTTGGCTGTCTCAAACTGAAACATAGCCTGGCCTGGGATTTGGAATCCTAATAATAAAGAACTTTCAATTGAAAGTTCAACAGGACTTAAATTAGGTCCTCGATTCTTGCTGCTGTGGCTAACGGTGGTCAGTCCTAACATCTTTCCCTGTGGGAACTTTGCAATTCTGAGAAGCAGCTCATTTCGTGTAAATATCTTACTAGGTAAATGAGCACGTTAATAAAGATCCCTAGGGCCTACACTGGAATGTACTCTCTCTCATGGCAATTGTGAGCCTCTTCCGATAATTATGCAAGAGTAAGTAAGGGTCAGGTTTTCAAGTCAGTGTTGATGCAGGAAAGGAAAGGGGTGTTCCTTTTTCATTTTTATTTAGGATTTGATCAGAGTTTTTCTATTCCAGGGGATCTTTTGTGGATGGTGAAAGGGATCTAAGATCTAGCGACTCTGGTATGCCAGAAGCCTGGGCACGAATGGCAGACAGGCTTAGCACTCCACTGCAGTATTAGATGCTTGTGAGGTCCAATCCCCAAGCTCAGATCCAGCACTGGCTGCCATCTGATGGAGATGCTGATATCAGCCACCTTGTGTACATGCTTTCAGTTTGACAGTCCAGTGTTGGGGACGTCCCTGCCGTAAACACCTGCCAGTTATCACTTTTCAGTGGGAGAGTGTAGAAGAAGAGTAGAGAGAGAAAGAATAGCGGATCATGGGACTTGGGAACTTTGCATATGTGCTTGGGAAACCAAGCAAAGGGAAGGAAAAGGCAGGAAATGATATGTAGTTGCTTTTTAGCTGTGGATAACACTTAAAGAAAGACTGACCATTCTCAGTGCCAACCCTGCAGTTTAACACTGACTTGGCTGCATTTTAAAAGTAAATGGAATGATTCTTCCTGAGAAGCACTGCACTGTATCCTGGCCAGGTTACTATTTAAAACAAAAAAAATTCACCATGCCTCCTTTTTGCATAATAATGAATACATGAACATGTTGAAAGTCCTGAGGTGTTTTGTTCTGAAAACATCAAGTTCATAAATATGTATTCTTTGATATATATAAGCAGATACAACAACATGAAACATAGTATTTCATAGGAGATGGCAATGAAGAACAAGAATTGAATGTAAATTAGGGAGAAAAAAGAAGAATTTGAATTTCCTAATTAAAAGAAAGCTTAGCGTAAAGCCCAATTTTTCTAAAAATCAGTCTGATTTTTAATAAAGGGATCTATGAAGGATCATGTATCAACATCTTTGTCTTCCCTGTGTCATGTCCAACTTATTTTTTATGGTTAAGGTAGTAGTATCTATAAATCCATGCAACTACTCACCGTGGTTTTGCCACTTTGTGTCCAAAATACCATATTTAAAGCAGATAGGTAACATTATTTTCTCATTAGCATCATTATCGCCTTGTTTCATGCTAATGTATTGCTATGAAATCTGAGCCCTTTCAGTGAATTTTTTTCATCATTTGGTCCAAGTGTTAGAAGAATCACCACTGGGTGGGCAGTTCTGTTCTGCTTGTTGTAAATGTAAAATCAAGAAACTGCTGACAATCTTCCCTGGGCTGAAATGTCCTCCATGCATCTCGTGGAGAGAGCTCTTGCTCTTGACTGGTGAGTGAGTGAGGACCAAAGGAACCAGAGAGAGGGAGAGAGTGCTGAAAACCCAAGATGCTGGATTTCCTCCATTCCAGTTCCTTCAAAAATGAGAAAAATGGATGGTACTAGTTTTTAGTTTTCAACTACTTTCCCTCTCTCCTAATTTGGTCATCAAGAAGAATCTTCACTCAGACTATTTCAGGGATGGGATAAACAGATGAATATTGGGAGCCAACAAGAACAGTGAACAGGGGAATGGAAAAGGGAGGGTGGCAGACAATGCAAAGCACCTACTGAGTGCTAAGCCTTATGCTATTTACATTTCATGTCTTTAATTAATCTCCACGGCAACCCTTTGTGCTA
Source organism: Monodon monoceros (assembly GCF_005190385.1). Lineage (NCBI taxonomy): Eukaryota > Metazoa > Chordata > Mammalia > Artiodactyla > Monodontidae > Monodon > Monodon monoceros. Next base: position 65,825,459 of record NW_021703785.1, on the reverse strand, counting down.
TCCTATTTTGTGGAAAAGGAAATTAAGACTCCCAGAGGTGAAGCAATGTCCCAGGTCATATAACAACCAAGTGTAGAGCCTCTGTGTATCTCCAAGCTGATGGTATTTTAACTCTTTCCACTGTTACACATGAGGGACAGGGAAGGAAAAACTGTGGCACTAAAAGGGTGCTGGGGAAATTGGATAAGGGAGAAAATTTTCGGAAGAACGTACTGAAAATCATCTTAATCCTATTTAATTGTATGTGATAGCGGGGTGGAAATATAGGTATAGGATGACTAAATTCTTGTGGTGGTTGAGATCGAGGTGTCTTTAGAGTAAGGTACATAGCCCAGAGCCTTTAACTAACCAGTGAGAACCATGGGCCCTCTCTGGAGTAAAAGACCAAGAACTGGAGATCCACCCATCCCTTCCACAATACTGAAGTGAAGAGGCAGCCTGACCAGCTCTTTGCTTAACAGCTCCTTTTTTGAAGGGTTAGACTGTCCTCTGCTTTCTGCTCATCCTCAAGGCTAACTCTGTGTACTGCCTGGCCTCCTCCGTGGCATTTCTTCCCAATGCACACACTCCAAATACAGTCAAAACTCTGAAATTTGACCTCTAAACAAAACTTTTGGTATTTAAAAATTTTAAGTCTTTTGATAGATGATCCCAGATTAGCGCTCAATGGAATTTTGTGTACACATGGCAGAAAGCGAGGAGCGCTTTTACAGAAGCCAGGAATGGCTCACTGTGCTTTCATCTGTCTGCTGCTGCTTCTATTCCTTCACACACATTCCAGCCTCCTCGTCAGCCTGTTCAGAGGGAGCCAAGGTAGTTCTGCCAAGTAGGAAAATGTTTGAGATACAAGTGGTCGGTAGAAGAAAAGCAGAACCGAGCTGGAGGGCTGCTTTTAAATTACTTGAATCCAAAGGTTGTGGGTTAATGTCAAAGCCTTCCTGTGGGCTCTGAAGCTCATTTTGAGAATCTCTACTAATTGATTCGTGATGTATGTGCCCCGTTCTTTGTCAATAAACCTTTTCAACATACATACACCACATGCCCAAGGACCAATGCAGGCCAGCCAAAAATACTAACATTCGCAGCCGTGACCAGGACCCTCCACAAAAGGTTTCAGAGTGGATTCTCTTCTGACTCAGTTTCTCCACCTCTAGGCCATGTCTCCCACTTGGAGTCCAGATCCTACTGCAAAGACTTGTGAGTGGTAATAGATTTTGTTTTTTTGCCTCTCAGCCCTCGCTACTCTCTTTAGTTAACTTCACCTTTGCAGGCCTCTGCGAGCGCATTCTCTGCCCTCATTCCATCCCCTGGGGACCATAGCCAACCATCAGCTCCAGTTCCTATGGCCAGCGATCTGGTCTGACTTGTCCTGGGCTCTTTGCCCATACCCATCCATTGCAGCCAAACCAAAATTCTTTCACTTTTATAAGTTGTTTCAAAGATCTGCAACCGTGTGATTTCCTACTCTCTCACCCTGTCAAAACCTATTGCCTTTGGAAACATTTTCATGACTAATGCAAAACCTTTAGTATTAACAGTCATGTTAATACCTGTAAATAGTGGTTATGTGGCACATTAATTAGATTAGCTTGTTACATGCTAATAAGCAATCCATTTGTTCACTGCAACTATTATGGGCATAACGTTTTTACATCTTGGATTTGAAAAGGATATTAAACATCTTCTAATCCAACCACTCACCTATTATACAAGTCACTGTCAGATCAATTAATGAATGCTTTACCCAACATATGTGAAGGATATTATCTCACTGAGGACTACAAGATGTTTAAGAAAGTTTTTCCTTATAATTTCCATCCATTGGCTCTAATTCTGTCATTTGGAATTAGGACAAATCTATTCCTTCTTCCATATGCCTGTTCTTCAGACATTTTTAGAAGGCCAACCTGTCCCTTATAAGAATCTGCTTTCACATGCTAAACATTCCTTTCCATCAAACCACACATCTTCTAACTATTCAGCAAGCTGATTGCCGTCTTTTGGATCTGCTCCAGTCTGTCAGTATCTCTTTAAAAATATTGCTCCTACCCTAAACTTAGAGCTCTAGATATGGCCAAGCACAGCAGTATATGGCATAGTGTGTGGGTACCTCCTGAACTCAAGGGATTGCACTCATGCTGATCCAGTCTGAGATAATGAGAGGTTTTATTTTTTTTAATCTATATTTACTCTATCATAATTCAGCATGGTATTAATTTGAATTAAGTAATTGAATGCCTGCACAGCACTGCAGTAAGTATGAAAGATATAATGGTGAATGCGATGTGGTCCTTGACTCAAGGGACAGTCTGCCAGGGAAGACAGAAAGAAAACTCACCATTACACCAATGTTAAGTGCTGTGTGGGAGGCTATCTCCATCACCTCAGACTGTGTTAGAGTCAGTCTAAGTGGTGTTTCTGTGTCTTCATAAAATCTGTGTTAAATGAGTGTTCTCTATCCTGTGCTTAACAAATGAACTTTCAAACTTAAGAACAGGTCTTTAAATTTATTAAGATATTTTTAATTCCTGATTTTCTCCTCCAACTATTTAATTCTGCCTTTTTCTTTAAGGTAGCTAATGAAAATGCCTCCATTATAAAAGTATAAAATAAACAGTTAAGTGTGTTTGGAAAAAGGTAAAGGAAAGGTGGAAACATAAGAAAGCCAAGTTCACAGACATACAAGCCACACAACCCTGTATATTTGCAGGAGGTGGCTGAAAATGTGGCTTAAGATTCCTAACAGACAAGCCAAAAGGGAAACAAGATCAGTTATGAGATTTAACATATTCATAAGATAAAAACAAAGCAGTGATTCAAGATAAACACACATCACCAGATATTGAGACCCCCAGGGAAAATTTTCCTGGGTCCTCACAAAGAATCAGCATCCTCAGTGATATTGGATATGGTAACAAGCCTTAGTCCATGGTTTCCTAACTGACACTTCAGTGTCCATAATAGTATGATAACAAAGCACTATATAGGAAAATTAATTCTAGGAGGGCACCTCAGAAAACATGGTTTGAGTATGCTAGTCTCTGTGATCTTTTAAACTATGTGTTGAATCGTATCACTTCCCTGATTAAAATACTCCAAGTTTTCTATTGCACCTGGAAAAAAATCCAGACTTCTTACTTGGCCCACGGGGTCCTGCGTGCTCTATTCCCAGCTCACCACTCCCACCTCATCACAGTCTCCTCACTAGCTTTCTCTAGACCTGGCTGCCTTAGAGTCTTCTTTCTACGTGCTGCTCCTCAGCCTGGAATGCTCTTCACGGAGCCCTTCCCATAGCTGGCTCCTTCTCAGCTTTCAAGCATCATCTTAAGTCATGCAGTCTCAGATGGGCCATCCTGTTCACTTTACCTAAGCGGAAGCAGCACCCCCTGTGTTGGCCCTATAGCACTTTCTAAATTTGTAATTACCTATTTATTTGCTCGTTAACCTATACATTGCTTTACCTTCCCAGTAGACTGTCGTGTCTGGACCAGGTTTATCTCATGCACATTCTATGTGCCCACCACAAGGCCTGGCACATAGGAGGAAATCAATAGCAGTTGACTGAATAAATGATTGAGTAAAAAATTGAATAAACGATGATCTGAATTTTTCCAAGGATAAAATTTAGAATGTCTAGAGGAGTGAATGCATGTATGTTAGGCAATATGCTGTTGCTACAACAACTTGGATTGGATAAGGACTGGACAGCAGATGATTCAAGGTTTTTTCCTCCAAAAGGAGCCAGAAATGCACATATTTTGCTTTGTTGTTTAGGGGCAAAAGTATATGCTTTGAGCATCAAACAGAGGACAATTTAATTTTCACAAGTCCCTTGTGAAAGTAGGGAGCCTGGAGGAAATGAGCAACCCTTTCTCCACAGAGAGAGGCTGAAGGGCATAAAAAAAGTTAATCTATCTTCCTTAGCTTTGAATCAGCCTCAAATTTTTAAGCATGCCTGTTGTGCCTTCAATTAAAAAGTTGAACACCATTGGGCCAACTGTTCTTCATGGACCCATTCTGCATCTGGGTTATCAACCACCTCTATTTCTTCATGCTCATAAACATCTTTTAATAATTCTTTAAAAATTTTTCCTGGAGATTTAAATTAATTTATTGTCTGGTATTTCTAGAACATACATATTTTTGCCCTGATCGAAAATACATGTAATTGCTAATTTGGGGTGTTTCTTTTCTTTTTTTTTAAAGAATTGTTTAGATTATTAGACAGGATCTTTCAGTCCCTTAGGTGGAATTTGTCTGTTCTTAGAGACTTATTAGAGGCTTATCTTCATCTCTATCAGGTTTGATTCTATAATCTCCTTCTTCTGTCTTGAACAACAGTGAATATATTTTCTTTATGTTGACTCAAATTATAATTTGAATATGAAAGGGAAACTTGCTCATTAAAGAAATCCTATGATGAATCCTTTGGGAAATTCTTTATTGATGCTCCAAAGTATCTGTTTTGTAAATGTTTGAGACTGCCCATTGAAAGGCACACCATTATTAAGATGGTATGCTGGAACCAGAGGTTGATAACTGAGATTCCTAAAATATCATCCTGTTACCTCATCACCAATCAATCAGAAGAATGTCCATGAGCTGATCAGGCACCCTGCAACCCTCACTTCTAATGTTGCCTTTAAAAACCTTTCCCTGAAACCTGAACACAAAGGAGGTCAGGTCTTTTGAGCATGACCCACCCATTCTCCTTGATTGGCGCCCTGCAATAAATGCTGTATTTTCAGAAAAGAAAAGAAAAGAAAATGTACAATGACCTGCTGCCCTGGATCCAGTGTCCATTTTTATATATAATTGCTTCCCACCTGGTGTCATGCAACAGTTAGGTACTAAGTGAAGTTTGGAAATAACCATGGCCCACAAACTGAAGAGGAATAAGACTGCAGGATTAATAATGCAATTGCACTGTTTATATAGTTAAACCACATATGCCTTCTTGGATAAATTCAGCTCAGTACACTAAGAATATGATAGACATTTTTCCCTCTTTATTCCTAACATAAGACCACTAATCTATATTTTAAAGAACTGAAAGTGGTGCCAGGAGGAGGAATGACGTTAGAACACATCCCATACAGAGAGAAGCACTAAGAGTTTGAGAAGGTAGCAACATAGCTCTCTAGAGCCCTAGATATCGGTATCAATGGAACTTGGAGGTGACTGGGAAGACAAATTTCAGTGCTTATGGCTGGGCAACAAGAGGAGGGACCTCTTTTAGGTTGGGAAGAATGATTTGACCAAAGGTGCTTCTGGTATAATTAAAATATGATTTTTTTGCTGGTATCTTGTCATAAATAGAAACAAAGCCACTAATTAACTCATGTTACAGCTTCTTTCACCCTTTCGTAGTGAAATATTTCTAAGGTATATTTCGTGCTAGGCACCAAATGTACAAAGATGAATAAGACACTGCCCCTCTTCTCAACAGTATGATTTATAATAGGAAAAGTTGAGGGTAGTTACAATTACAGGGCTGCATTACAGGTGCTACAACAGAGGTGCTCAGAGGGTGCCTGTGGGAGCAGAGTAGGGTCAGCTAAATCGGAACAAGAGTAGACTCACACACACAGCAGAAGAAGTAGTGCTGAGGCTGGCGAGATGCAGAGCTGGGTGGGATGCAGAGCTGGGAGAGAAGGAGGGAGAGACGATATTGGGGGGAAAATGCCCATGAAGAGAAAAAAAATGCATAAATAATTTCCTATGCTAGACACCCTTCTCCAGTTATTGAGAGATTAGTATCCCAAATTGCTGCATCATAGAGACTCTCAGATTCTAAGACTCAAGTTGGAAGGACACACCTTTCCATCAATATTCCTCTTGACTCTTGTCCCCTTGTCTCCATCGAAGCTCTAAAGTCAGGGGATACCTCTCTGCTGCGGCTATTTCCTGGAGGTAATAGTCCTTTTAGAAGAAGGACTATGATGGATAATGGTAAAGAACTAAGAGGCAAACTGAATTCAGCAGTTACAGGCTTGGGCAGAAGGAAGAGGGATCTGCCGGGGAAGGCAGCAACAGTATGAAGTCCTGAATCTACCCATCAGATGCTACTCTGGCTTTGGGAAACAAGCTACCCTTTGTCTAATCATCTTTCAAAATTGGTACAATTCTACTTTTTTAAAAAATTAATTTATTTATTTTTGGCTGCATTGGGTCTTCATTGCTGAGCACGGGCTTTCTCTAGTTGTGGCAAAAGGGGGCTACTCTTCCTTATGGTGCATGGGCTTCTCATTCAAGTGGCTTCTCTTGTTGCGGAGCACGGGGTCTGGGTGCCCAGGCTTCAACAATTCTGGCATGCGGGCTCAGTAGTTGTGGCTCATGGGCTCTAGAGCTCAGGCTCAGTAGTTGTGGCGCACGGGCTTAGTTGCTTCGCGGCATGTGGGAACTTCCCGGACCAGGGCTCGAACCAGTGTCCCCTGCATTGGTAGGTGTATTCTTAACCACTGCGCTAGGGAAGTCCCGGTACAATTCTACTTTTAAAAGCAAAGCAGGTTTCTAAACCTATATCAATAGTAGCTTCCCTTGAAGTTTCCTTATACTGGTGCTCCTTTGAATTAAGGGAAGAAAAGGGCATTGCTTGGCTTTTATGCCTGTTTTGTACGGCTTTTCTGGGGGTAGGACGGGGTGTTCTTTTCTGATAGAGAATATATGTGTGTGTACAAATATATAGAGGCTGTCCTGAGATTTCTCATGTTATTATTTCTCCAGAGCTTGATGTTTAACAAAGCACACAGTCGCCTCTGGCCAACCTCTGAGAGCACATCATAATAACACTGTGTCTTATGACACAAACCTGTTTAAACAGACCAAGTACAACAGAGATAGCCAGGCGTGGCTACCTTCTCCTTATGCTGCTCCACCAAGATGACTGAACACTAATCAATCACAGGAAAATACTAAGCACCAAAAATTTGTTTGCTGCACAGAAGGCTAGAACATATCAAAAGCTACTCTCAATCTTTGATGAACTTAAAATACCCTCTTTCATTCCCTGACTTTGGGGGTCTCAAGGGCTGTCCTTGGCCTTGGCTTGTTTCTCAGTACGTTTTACCTTAGAAAATCTAGTCCCACGGCATTCTGTTAATCAAACAGTGTACTGATTGTAGGGCAGGGGCTTCCCTGGTGGCGCAGTGGTTGAGAGTCCGCCTGCTAATGCAGAGGACACGGGTTCGTGCCCTGGTCCGGGAAGATCCCACATGCCACGGAGCAACTAGGTCCGTGAGCCATGGCCGCTGAGCCTGCGCGTCTGCAGCTTGTGCTCCGCAGCAAGAGAGGCCGCGACAGTGAGAGGCCCGTGCACCAAAATGAAGAGTGGGTCCCGCTTGCGACAACTAGAGAAAGCCCTGGTACAGAAACGAAGACCCAACACGGCCAAAAATAAATAAATAAATTTATATTTTAAAAAAAATGTAGGGCACAAAATGGTGTGGTATATACTACGATTACAATTAAAAAAAAATTTTTTTTTAATGCATAGTAAGAAAAGATTAGAAGAAAACACACCAAAAAGATAATTATGACCATTTTTAGGATGGTGGAATTATGGATGATTTCTTTTAAATTTCCATTTTCCAAATATTCTATCACATGACTAATTATATTGCTTTTATAATAAGAGGATCAAGCCTAACCAACGATTCACGTCAGGAGGTGTGGAGAAGAAGCCTCAGACTTAACCTTACTTCCAGCTGCCTCTGTGTCTCACAGATGGCAGACATAGACAAGAAAAATCTGCATACTGTCTAACATGGCTTGAACTTCCTCAGTGCCTCCCACAGTATTAGGCAAAACCTCAGTGTTCAAAAGAGAAAGAGAAAAAGAGAGAAAACAAACAAAAAAATCTATGATTTCCTTTTCAAAATGTCTCTCACATCCATTCCTTCTTGTGTTATTGCCTCCACCACATAGGGACCAGCCCTCTTGCCTAGACGATTCTGACAGTCCAACTTGTGTCCCTGTCTAACCCTGCCTCCTGAATACCATCTATCCTGAACACCACAGAACCTTTAGCTTCTCAGGATACCACTTTCATCATATTTCTCTCCTGTTGCAAAGCACCAAATAGCATCCCAGCTCTACCACTTACTGACTGTTTTAGTCTCTTAAGGTTTCCCTTTCCTCATGTAGATGGGTTTATATATATATATATATTACTTATCTTGTATACACATAAGGGAAGCAAGTATATATGATTATCAGTTCATCTGAACCAAGAAAAACTAGTTGAAAAAGGATTTTGTATCATACTTCTTGAATGCTGCCTTTGGGGCAAGATTCAATAGGAGTGCTAAGAACTACCAACTGCACAGACCGAATCTTTAGGTATAGGAAACTATCTTTTCAGCCTTTTTTTTTTTTTTTTTTTGCGGTACGCGGGCCTCTCACTGTTGTGGCCTCTCCCGTTGCGGAGCACAGGCTCCGGACGCGCAGGCGCAGCGGGCATGGCTCACGGGCCCAGCCGCTCCGCGGCATGTGGGATCTTCCCGGACCGGGGCACGAATCCGTGTCCCCTGCATCGGCAGGCGGACTCTCAACCACTGCGCCACCAGGGAAGCCCTCTTTTCAACTATTTTAAAACCTGAGAGAAATAACATAAAATATCCTTACAGTTATTTACCAAGAGCTGATATTTACTTCAGCGTTAGAGATATACATAAGCATATTAAAGTTCTCACTTCCCCAACAACAAGCAAAATCCATTTAAATAATATAGTGGTGACACTAGGAAGCAGTCGGATAAAGTGGTCTATCACTTTTATCCAAATACTTCCCGAAAACTTACTCAGAAGGGCTATTTTTACTAGTGTACTTAAAATTCTAGCTTCAAAAGAAATTATTAAAGACAATATCCTTTTCTGAGAGTAGAAGAAGAGAAAGTGATTTTAAAGTTAAAAAGCAAAACAAAACAAAACAAACTTGGCCTATAATTTCTCAAATCTGGACTCAGAAGGTCCCTTGGGGTCCACAATCAGGGTTTGGAAGTCATTCTGTGGTTCTCTTGAATTTTGCACCAAGCCAGCCCCTCCATATTGTACTTTTATCCTCCTGCTCTAAGTAATTAGGTGAATGGGCCCAAGCATTTGGAATCAATTTTATTCATGAACTATTTTTTGAGCTCCTGCTCTGTGCCAGGCAACGTTCTTAGTGCTGGGAATGCATCAATTATTAAGACAGACAGTGATCTCTGTCCTAATGAAGCTAATGTGGTAACCAACAAATACAATAGCATGGGTATATTTCCTTATGATCTGTGAGTCTCCAAAACTGACGCTGTTTGCAAAATGTTGTGCATATTTTCACCTTTTTAGAGCATAGGTCTTTGGATTTCATCAGATTTTCAAAAGATGATGTAACTATCAAAATATTTTTTAAGTGGCTCTAAAATATAGTTCTAGAACGCTTAGAACTGTGGCTTTGGAGTCAAGTCAGCTTGTATTCATAGTCAGGCTCTGCTACTTATTTACTACATGGGCTTGGACAAATACAGATTAGCTCAATTTTCTGCATCTAAGTTTTCTCATCTGTAAAACTGAGGTTAGGCCTCATAAGGCTCTTGTAAGGGTTAAGTTAGATTATGGATGTGAAGCGCTTGGCGCACTGTGAGATTAGCATCCCCCCACCCCCTTGCCCTTATTTTACAGGTTTTGACCCAAAATATGAGTGAGAAATTTGAAGCAGGTTCAAAGTACAAAGAATAAGTTGCCTCTGATAGCTAGGAGGTCCTCATCCTTAGAGGATCTCAGTTTCAGTGTGATCAGCCACATTGGAAATGTCACAGGTTAGTGAGGAAGGTCCAAACTAAGAGTTTATGATTCTATGAAATCACCGACTTTATATGTATCAAACGGGTGGAGACCTAGACTTTTCTTTGGAAAGGATTTTATGACCCATTATACAGCCAAACTTTGTTCTTTGATTCCATGAGTAGAATAAATGCTTATTGTAAGCTATATAATGATATTTGGTACAATTCTCTTAGTATAACTCAGAGACACAATACTCATGATTATAATTAAATTGTCTTCCATTTGCTCAGAATTTTATAATTTTTAAAGATTTTGAATTATAAATTTAGGCTCTTTGTTTCACTTGATGATGGCAACAGCCCTTTAAGACAATCCTTTGAAAAGACCTGCCAGGCCTGGCTTGGTTTTTCCCCCAGTTGCTCTTGCAGCCTCAATAGTCACATCCTCCTTCTTGCTCTGTGTTCCCGGGACACTGGCCTTCTTTCCAAGGCAATGGAACATGCAGTTCCCTCTTCTTGGGCTATAACACCAGTTACCCCCAGCGTGGCATAAGCAACCACTGCTCAACACTCCTTCCCTCAAGGACACTTTTCCTGTTGCCCTATGTAACACATGTACTTCTCCCTTGTAGCTTCTGACATAGCTGCATTATAACATTTGGCGGGGGGGAGATTATTTGATTAATATCTGTCTATGCTCCTAGTCTGTACATTCTTTGAAGGCAGGAACTATGTGTATTTCTGCTCATTATTGTATCACAGCACTTAGCCTAGTGCCTGGCCCACAGGAGTAGATAATAAATTTTGGTAGAATTAATGCTGGATGAAAGGCACATACACAAATGGTATTTTCACTATGTATGTGAGAAAATGAAGTGATCTTCAGAAGGGGATCTGACTACTCAGTGAGGATGAAGCATGGGGACCTGGTGACTTGACTGTTACTTTATCTCTCCTCCCCCACACCATATCTTTTCTCTCTCTCCCCTCTTCTGGACTGGACTCTGTTCTAACTAAAGATGTCTAGTATACCTTTTACTTCAGTATGTTAAGTCTTGGTTTAAAATCAGGACTAACCTATGAAAACCCAAAGCTGCTGATATATGTCAAATGTCACTCCCAGTCAAATTCTTCTGCAGGGAACTTCCACCTTGAGTTTCTTTTTCTTAGAAAACCTGGACTCACCCATTTATTTTAAAATTGTTCTCAGAATCGCAGCCCTTCTTTCATTCCAAGCAGAGCACATGCTCAGGAAGCCTTCTCATGAAGTAACTGGGGTAGAATTAGTGGAGGAAAGATTGATACAAGCCACAAAGCAACATTAAGCCAAAGGAGAGTCATTGTGCTGCCCTGTGACAGTAAAGTTAGAGAAAAGATGACACAGATGCACACCTGCCTGGAGGAAGAGCGAAAGAGGAAAATAATGATGACACCTGTCACACTACCTAGCAGTGACAATATTCAATATGCCTGACGCTGTACTAAGAGGCTCTTTAAGGGAAGAACTAACTCTAAAGTTGAGTGTGAATAAACGCAGAATTTAGGCTAATTCGCCTTCACACCTAGCTGACATGATAGCTCACATTTTTTAACACTATGGGCCAGGCACCATTTTAAGTGCTTTACATGCTGTATCTCATCTAATTCTCAAAACAACCCTATGAGGTAGTATTTTTTCCTAATTTTACAGATGAAAAAACTAACCATCTATCTTGCTGCCTCCTGACTCTTCTAGCTCTAGTTTTTCACATACCTAGCTGCCAGAGTTACCTTCTCGAGTATAGTTCCGATATATTATTCTTTCTACAGTATAGTTCTGACATATTATTTATAAACATCAAGAGGTCTCCCACTGATAAAAGGATGAAATCCAAATTCTTCAGTCTGGCATTAATGGTCTGTCATGGTGGACGCCCTTCTTATTGCCTGAAAAAGCCTTAAAATTTTTCATGTTTGGAAGGAAAGTGATTCTACCTCTGTCCCCACTGTCTGTGATGCTCCCTTCTTTGCTCCTTCAATTCCGAATCATTTTTCAAGACCTGACTCAAAGTCCCCCTTCTTTGGGAAGCCTTTCCAAGCCATTCTTGCACACACAGCTTCCTTTCACCTCTGCATTACCACAAAACTTATTTCTGAAATAATCACTGAGTACTTCATTTGGAGATGCTTTTTATTATCTCTTAGTGATCTTATATTAAAAAGTTCTAGAAGCCCATAATATGCCATGCACATCTTTGAACCTTCCTCTTTCCAGTCTTGTGCCTCCCTCAGAGAGGCAGTGTGGTACAGTAGAAAGACCAAAGCTTGGGACCCAGCAAGACTTAGGTTCAAATCTTGGCCACTCTTACTGGTTAGGTGGCCCTAGACTTCACTTATATCTCTCTTAGCTTCAGTGTCCTCACCTGCAAGTAAAGCATAATGATATACACCTTGCATTATACAGTCTATACTATGTCCATTATACCCAGTAGGGCTCAAGAAATTATTATTAGATTTTATGATTGACGGATGATACAATAACTGTTGGCCAGATTCCTAAAGGAGCCTAAAGTCACACAAAGCATATTATATTAAGTATTGGTATTTAACTACCACTACGATCTGACACTTGTCAGGGAGAAATGAAGGAAGAAGAATCTACTATGTGCCAAAGATATCTACTATGTGCCAGGAAAAATTATTCCTATGAGTCGAAGTGGTAAAGTAATGCCAAGCACTGGGCACATTCAGTGAGAAGGACTTCCAGAAGCCTTTTGTAGTTGAACCATAATTCCAGGTTATGTCTGATAACAAACTTTTCTTGCTGGAAACCTTACCTAGGATCCTGGGGCAGCAGAAAGCAAAAGATTTCTAATCCTTTGATACTCACAGTGGGGTCAAAACCCAGCAACGTGGGCATCACCTGGGAACTTGCTGGAAATGCAGAATCTTGGGCCCTGCCCCAGACATACTAAATCAGAATCTGCATTTTAACAAGATTTGCAGGTGGTCAGTGGCACATTAAAGCTTGAGAGGCACAGTTCTCATATAAGCCCCTCTTTTCATCAACAAGGAAGATGAGTTTGTAGACTTTCCCAGGTTGTGAAATCTGTTAACTATAGACACAGGCAGGGTCCAAAGGCCCTTAATTTTGAGGGTTTTGATCTTGCTGCAGAGACACAGATGTCTTACATGGTTAGGTGAATATTTTAGGCATCATATTTTTTACTATGATTTATCACTAAAAGTAAAATTATTTTTCTTAAAGATCTTATTGATTTTAATGGGCTTTAGTTCTAAAAAAAGGGCTAAAGTCTTTTATTGGTACTAAAATAGCTTAAAGCATTACAGGAATGTGTTTTAGTACTTAACATTAATTTCATGATTAAATTCTGAAACCCCTCTCTTTTAAATCTCAAAAAAAAATGTTTATCAACATTCCATGTGATTTAAAAAAAAATCACCTTAAAAATAACTGATTTTCTCTGCAGACATAAAGATAAGAATTCTGTATAATTTTTAAACTCCATGTCTCTGAATCAAGGAATTCTGTAACTTTGAAATAAGAGTTTAAAAAAAAAAGGGAGAAGTCAGTCCTCTCCTGGACATCTACGCTGTTGAAACTCTACCTGTCTCTTCAAGATCTATCCAAAATATTAAAATTTATAAATTTTATTTATAAAAATATCGCACTCCCGCAAGACATGATCTTGACTACAGTGAGCCCCCCAAAACATTTTATTTCTCTTTGACTCTGTGTTTTCTATCACTGTTATTTGTTAACTTTTCAAATTTTCTCTGCAAAGACTTGAAACATTCAAAACTTCATTAACTCAGCAAATATTTACTGATAGTCTACAGTGTGTCTGAGACTGAGAATACAATGATGAATAAGATCAAAATAGTTAATATCCTGCCTTCAAGGAGCTTCTACTGCAGTTACATGTTAAGAATGTTGACCACTATCAGCTGACAAAAAAAGCCCATAAGAGCTTCAAGTATTTCATCATTACACTGATAGCTGTTAGCCCCAAGCTTTTGATGTCAAATTGCCCACAAGCACCAGGTAGATTCACTTATCCATTCCTTCACCAGACATTTAATGAGCACCTATTCCTGTACCACAGTCACTAAGCTCTCAAAGAACTGATAGATGATGATTCAGGGTGAGTTAAAGAGGAGCATTCCACACAAGCCTGGGGATCAGATTAGGGGTAGGTGGAGCCTTACATCTTTTATTCTCTGTATCCTCCACAGCGATTAGCAGAACACCTTACACAGAGTAAACATACCACTTCTTGGGACTTCCCTGGCAGTCCAGTGGTTAAGACTCTGTGCCTCCAATGCAGGGGGCACAGGTTCAATCCCTGGTCGGGGAACTATGTGCTGTGCAGCCAAAAAATAAATAAATAAAATTAAAAAACAAAAACAAATGTACAACTTATTTATCAAGAACATAAAATTCACCTTAGGGAGTAGACAGCAAATCAGCTGTATATGTCCTTATAGTTAAAACATATCCATGTGGATAATAAATTTTTTACCAACAGGAATATTCATTAATTTAACAACTATTTTTTATTTATTTTTAGTGAGTACCCACTATGTGCCATGCACTATGCTAAGTACTGAGCATAAAGAAATAAGATGTAGACCTCCCCTACATGGGGAAGACAACAAATAACAACAGTTAAGGTACCCTCTAGTATTACAATATATTAAAGCACAAGATTCTATGGAAATACACAGGCAGGCCTCGTCACCCATGAGCAATTTGGGGAGGGCTTCAGATCCAGTTTAAAGGTTGGCATATATTCTCTCTATCTGTATCTTAGCAGTAGGCCCTGCATCTACTAAAGCCTGAGCTAGGCATTAGGGCTTCACATTTTATGTTCCTCTTTCTGTGCTTATCCTATACCTACATCTCTCCCTTTGGGAAGCACACATAAAAATGTGAATCTTCTTGGTCACAAGCTACCACAAAATTTTCATTTATAATCAAATGTTTAAAACGATTACTGGTAAAAGAGCAATTGTGGTGTTTCTTTATTAGTCAGTTTTATCAAAGGGATCGTTTTTTACAGAAGTTTCTGGGCAGACTTCCATTGTTTCATTCTGACATTGGATTTCTTGGCCCTCAAACATAGAGGGTCTATATTTGGAGGGACAATAGTCCTGCTCCACATGGAGCTTTATAGTAGCAATTGCTTCAGGAGATCTGGCAAAACCCACTCTATTGATAGTCACTTGAGGAAGAACAATTATATCACAGCCATCTCCTCCTATGATGACCATCACTGTGGCTCTAGAATTAGTCCATTTCCCAATTAACTGTTGTTTATTTCTTCCTTTGATTATTCTAACTAAAATGTTCCTGAATATATAAATGAAACACAGTGTATGGAGAAAATAGAGCAGGAGTGGACATGCCTGGGATGGATGCAAGAATAGAGCTTATAGGGCTTCCCTGGTGGCGCAGTGGTTGAGAGTCTGCCTGCCGATGCAGGGGACACAAGTTCGTGCCCTGGTCCGGGAAGATCCCACATGCCACGGAGCGGCTGGGCCTGTGAGCCATGGCCGCTGAGCCTGCGCATCCGGAGCCTGTGCTCCGCAATGGGAGAGGCCACAACAGTGAGAGACCCGCGTACCGCAAAAAAAAAAAAAAAAAAGAATAGAGCTTATAGTACATTTTTAAAAAAATGTTGGAAGAGCATCTGTCAATGTGCATATCTGCATTTCTTAAAGGAATTAAACTTGGACCCGATCAATGACCAAATTTTTAATCAAATGTCTTGGCAAAATATGATTTGTCTTGTAGGATTACCAACTTCCTCCCACATGGTGCCTGATGGTTGCCCACAGTCAGTGTGTTGTGAGCCTCCTCTGTGCTCTGAGGTCAGCAAGACCACCAAGGATCTGATGTTGGTCACTTTGCTAGGCTCTTTCAACAAGTACTTAATTCTGTGATTTTTTAACAAGCACAGCTTTCTGCAGACTTAATACTGATCTCAGACAGCAGTTTAGATTTAATGGGAACCACTGACTGTATATTAGACATATTGTTGAATTCTAAGAATTCAAAAAATTTTCTTAATATAAAAGTTCCATCTGTGCAGTTCTGATGTAGAAGAGCCTACATTACAGTGAGTTCAGGCCCGGCCTCCTCCATGACACTTGGAATGATACACTCATTCTTCCTTCTCTGAACTCTTCATGAGTTTGAAGTGAGATTAGAGAGCTGTGGGTTCAGGTGATGGATCAGGGACCTAGAAGAAGCTGCAGAGCTACAGTAAGGGAAGTCAGAGTCTTCACAATAGAGGCAATAGTGAGAACTGGAGTTGTGGGTCAGCTGTCTGCAAGGAGACACCTGACCAAACAAAAGGAAGGCTGAAGAGAGAAGCTAATGCATGTCTACATTTACAAAGCAAGGCAGACAGTGGGCACAGAGGGGAGGAGATCCAGAGAGAATAGTCACGTTCAACTGTTTTTTCATTCAAAAACACTGAACAATGATCCTAAAAAAGCACTGGCAGGCAGCTGTGATCATCTGAAATAATCATCCTGGGTTTAGATTTCCTATTCCTACTCAAAACACTTGTCAGAGTTTCTTTTAAATTTGCAGTTTTTCATAGTGTGCAATAATAGCAGAAAAGACAGCCATAAGGATGTATCAATATTCTAAACTGGGAATGGATGAGACAGGAAGAATCTCTTTTGAGTAAAAGGTGTCCCTCCAAAAGGGGGGGTTGAGGGTGGGGACAACACATGTTCTTATAAACCCTGACCAACCTATTCCTAATTTTTGTATTTTTCTCCTATGCAGCATCACATTTCTAATTGACAAGTATTAAAAATTATCTACTCAGATTCATTTTTTAGAACCTTCATGTAGGGTCCACTGACATGCTGTATGCTGGGAAGTACGGGGATGTACATGGAGAAATAATATACACTTGTAAAGGCCTTCGACTTCCCAGTCTTTGGAAAGTCAGGAATATAGCAACACACATAGTGGAGCCATCTCTGCTCCTTTCAACTGCCAAGTCTAGGTGGCAGCAGGCAACTGTCACTGACCTAGTTCTTGGGGGAGCATGCTGCTGGATGCTGGTGGATCTTCCAGCTATGGATCAGTTAAAGAGAAGATTACATGAAAAGAAATCATTATGGGGTTGCAAAAGGGAAATATAATTTTTAAAAATATCTTCCTAGGATTACAATAGAATGTTTTGCACCCTCCAACCTTCTTCTCTGTAAGTGAAAGTTATACCTCTCTAGGCTGTAATTCAGTACATGTGCACAGACTGATAAATAGCAGTAATTACACCATTGCAGGCAACTTAGGAGGGCAGGTTAATAAAATACTGCCAACTCTCTTGTGATATTAAACTTGCATTGCTGGTTCTTCTTTCATATTTATAAAGAAGAATAAACCAAAGGAATGTGAGAATTCATAAAATGTTATTAATATTCTGAATTTTTCAAAAATAGAATGCTTTCTTATTTCATCCTGAACAAAATTCAATATATTAGATATAATCTTTCAGCTTCTACTCATTGCGTATAATACTTCTAGAGGAAGCAGGATGTAGTAGAAAGTATATGGAATTTAGTAAAGATCAGGGTTTAAATCTCAGCTTAAGTGACTTCATTAGCTGGGCTCTTGGGAAGCCTAGTTAGCCTCTCTGAGCTTTTGTTTCCTTATTTGTAAAATAGAGATATGAAGTATCTACCTCATAGCATGATTTTGAGTATTAAATCAGATAAAGAAGGTGCTTTGTTAACTGTAAATATTAATTGTAATATTATTTACATGTTTCATCACTTCTAGCCTAAAGTTATTTATTTCTTTATTCATTTAGTAAAAAAAAAATAGTGGACTCCTTTTAGGCTCTGGGGATACAAATATGAAATAATAAGGGGCCAGAGGTTCAAGAGAATACTGTGGGCTCAGAGATAGTGGGGGGCTGTGATAAGAAATGAGGTCAAAGGTGGCACCAAGCCATGGCCTCAACATAGTGGTGGAAAGTAACTTAGTAGGTAAGAGACATTGTTTATACTATGCTTTTCTTGCATGTGGATTATCTTATGAAGTTCTATGTAAAAGGAAAGAAGATGGTGTGATTTTTTTACAATCACTGAAAAACACTTTACCATTACTGTGAGAAAAAAGAATAATGCTATGGGATTTGTCCACTATTGAATATGCAGTTCCTATCAGAACAAATGATTATTGGTTTTCTTTAGAAAATTGTGCTTGAAGCATTGCATGAAATATCCATGTTTTGCTTTACAAAATACACATGAAAGCTACAATAACATTTAATCAATAAAACATTTTAACTGTTTATCTTATGATTTCCTTTGCTTTGACTATAAAATCTGAGGTTCCATAATTTAAGTCCATGCATTTATTAAAGAGAAACAACTCATTTTGCCTTAAGGGGAAAATGTTGTATTCCTTTTTTCCTTTTTCTTTTTCTCTGAATGGCAGTCATAGGTTCTAGATGCCACCTAGCTGGGGAAGATAGTCTTTCAAGTTGGAATTGCCTTGTCAGGGGCATTTTTTTACCTAAATTCCTATCTTGAGAAATTGCACCTCCCTTATTTTCGGCCCCTTCCCTTCACCCCACCCTATCCTCTCATTTTCTATGATTCTACACTTCAGCATCTATGCTTGACTCAGGGTGCAGGGTAAAGGTCAAGAGATGGCATCACTAAACAAGAAGAAAATGAGAACTCTGTTCATTTCAGTGTTTTTGGCATGCATACATGTCATACTTTTTTGCTATGTAGACTTGCCCCTTCCAAATGAGTCAGTTTAGATGGTAACGTTAATTTATTTGACATGTGGCAACATAGCTTTCTTCTACAAATCAAAATGAACAAAAACTCTGCTGGATAAGTATGTGAATACCTGTTACTGGATTCAGAGACTTAATAGGTAAGAGACATTGTTCACACTGTGCTTTTTGGATTTTATTTTGGAACATCTTATTCAGATCAAAGTGATAACAAAATTTGTGATAATAAACAACAAAAATTCCATGAAGAGTGATCCCTTCGTTGAGTCAGGTTTATTAGAATTCTACTAGAAGTCTTTTCTTCGGTAATGACATTCTCAGTTCTCCCTTAGCCAATTGTAGTGAGTTCCAAAATATTTAGATCCCAGTTAGTAGAACTGACGTTTTGAACTCAAACCCACAATTTCCTTTTAATCGCCTAGTAAAACAGCTATCTTTGCTGTTGAGTATTTTCAAAACACTGTAGATTTCCTGGGAACATGAATAAGTAAGAATCGTATAAGCATCTAGTAAAATGTAAGTATAATTTAAAGTAAAAATTAAGTATAATTTAAAAATATTGTTAGGAAGATTTTTTTTAATTTATCATAAGTTCATTGTTCTAGATAGCTGGGTTTTTTTTGGGGGGGGGGTGTTGGTGGTTTGTTTGGTTTTTTTTTAGATAAGGAATTTAGAATGAAGAATCTGCTACCCCAGTGGGAAATTTCATTACTATGTAATACGAATAAATGCTTACTTTATCAATTAAAGTTCACATGAGTCCAACAAGCAGAAGCAACCAACCCCACTGAATATTTCCATTTGTATGCCCTTCAGACACCTTGATTTGGGGTCAGTAGTCCTCGACCCTTTGCCCCCGCCTTGTAAGTCTTCATGCCTAACTGTCTTTGTGTGTGCTGTTGGTCCTTGCCATAGCACCCT
This sequence comes from Monodon monoceros, assembly GCF_005190385.1. Classification (NCBI taxonomy): domain Eukaryota; kingdom Metazoa; phylum Chordata; class Mammalia; order Artiodactyla; family Monodontidae; genus Monodon; species Monodon monoceros. The sequence goes on along the minus strand of NW_021703785.1, from coordinate 65,805,995 downwards.
CCCCTCCTCCCAAGCCCTTGGTGAATTTCTATTTTATTCTTAAAAATTCATCTCAAGAGTCACCTATTCCGAAGAGCACTTCACAACCCACTCATCCAAACTCACACCTTCATCTACTTCACCTAATTTGTCGGCTCTCTGTGATACTCCACAGAACACCAAGCAAATTTTCATCTGTCAGGTAGCTGGATTCAAACCCAGTTCTGTCAGAGCACCAAAGCTGGTGTCCTTCTCTAATACCAGCCTGCATTGGTGCTTTATCGTCATCTGTCTAATACCTAGTAATCAAGTTAAGACTAGACGTTGCATTTTTATAATCACAGTAGTTGGCGGTATACTCTGTTGAGAATGTATGCAATTACTAGGAATATTTAGCTTATAGAAAGAGACAGAGTGAAACACTTTTTTTTTTCTTTTTTTAAGTTTAGGAGAGCTCACCCTTACACTGACATTACAAAGGTTTATAAAAAATCTGAATGATGTGTGTAATCTATAACATCCTTGGGAAGAAACAACATAAAACACTTTCTAAAATATTTTATCGAACTAGAACACAGTTCCCCTTTGATGCCTGTCTTAGTAATGCAAATGTGAAGAAAAACTACAGAAACTTGATTTAGCACATGAAAGCTCCTCGTAAAACTTCACTTCTCCACTTCATCCAATTCATCAAATCTTTCCATTGAACTGAGACCTTGCAAGAATATTCTGTATGATCTAAGCATCTGATCAACCTCATTCAATAGAGGTTGGGAGTCACAACTGTGTATTTATATGTATATACCAGACTTCACATTTTGTATGTATACAGAGACTTCCTTCAGGGACTTTCGAATGGCTGCCTGTGGCATGAGAAGAACACCCTTAAAGATTCCTAAGTGTCTCAGGATTATCTACTAACAGCAATGGCATTTAGGGACTCTTTGTGATCCCTTCATACTTAAGTGAAACAATGTTTGCAGATTTCAAGGATAGTGTACTTTAAGACAAATAATCCCAGACTTTGTGATTTAATAGACTGGGAATAATTTCAAAAGAAACTTTAAGAGTAAAATTGAAGTTATCTACCTTTTAATTTTGCTAGGTCAAGGCATTCAACAACACCACTATCATTTCATTTCAAAAATGCCATTTTTAAACATCAAAAAGAAGAAAAGCCATAGCCTCATAGTAAAGGAAAAAAACGATCAGTCAGAAGCCTCAAATAACATTTTCCCTATGAAATCATGAAAGTTTCATCAGGCTGTCATTCAGGCACCAGTATTTTGGGAGCTATGGTTGATGCGCCCAGATGGTTGTAAATCTATCTTTTAAGTGCCATGGGCTTTTGTGGTGTTTTGAATCTTATTTACCATGTGGTTCTTGAAGTTAGTAAGTATAGCCCTTTAAAATTCAGGTTCATGGAGGCACTGAGCTTTGATAATAAAATGGAAATAATTACCATGACGTATAATTTATCTTTAAAGATTATATAAAGATTACATTTATTTTAACACGGTTTATAAGGTTCTTCACACTCTGCCTTCAGCCCTTCTCTCCAACCTGTCTCTTACTTCAGGCATCCTCCAGACACATGTGCTATCTCTTATCTGTGGTTCTCCCATCAGAAATATGCCTTTAGACCTTCTCTGCCAAAGAGCTTCCAATCATCCATCAAAACACAGAAATGACTACTCTTTTGTAAAGTTTTCCCAGTCATCTGGTTACAAAGCATTGGATTTTAATAATAAGCAACATAGAATACCAGCAGTCTTGGTTTTGGTTCGTAAATTAAAAAATAATAAAATTAGTAATATAAAATTGACACTTTATATAGTGTGACCATTGTGTGCCAGAAGCTGTCCCAGGATGGGTTTTTCATTACCTCTAGTCTTCACGGCACTGTTGTATGATTGGTGTTATAATCTCAGTTTTATAGATGAGGGAAAATAAAGTCCAGAGACTTAAGTAGTCACTTGCATAAGGTCACACAGCAAGCAGGTGATATTGCTGGCAGCTAAACTCAAGTGTGTCTGACTCCAAAGCTTGTGCTCTTTCCAATATATTGTGATGCCTCTGAATTGGATCTCAAATTATATGCATCAATAATGTTATTGAGACATACTACAGCACCTACTTGGGACTTATGTATTGCCTTCACTTCTTTACCTTCCTCTCTATCTCCAGCAACCCACTCCTTCAGGTTTTGGTTCCCACCACCCCAGCACAACCTCATTTCTCAATGACCTGCATCTTGCCAGTTCAATGATAATTTCTCGGTCCTTATCTTCGCTGACATCTCAGAAGTTTTTGACACTTTTGGTCACATCTTTCTTCCTGAAATTCTTTCTTCACTCGGCTTCTGAGATATCATGCTCTCCTGGTTTAGTGTCAGCTCAGTTTATCATAGGGTTCTTACCCTGCCGACCTCTGAGGCTATAGTGCCTCAGGGCTAATTCCTTGCCTTCCTCTTTTCTGCTCATAAATATATATCCAAGAAAATTGAAAACATATGTTCACACAAAAATATATACATGAATGCTCACAGAAGCATTATGCATAATAGCCCAAAAGTGGAGACAACCCACAGGTCCATCAACTGATGAAAAGATAAACAAAATGTGGTATATCCATACAGTATTATGCAGTCATAAAAAGGAATAAAGCACTAATATCTGCTATAGCGTGGATGAACCTTGAAAACATTATGTTAAGTAAAAGAAGCCAGACACAAAGACACCTATTGCATGATTCCATTTATATGAAATATCCGGAATAGGCAAATTCACAGAGACAGAAAGTAGCTTAACTGTTGCCAAGGGCTGGGAGAAGGGAGACATAGGTGTGACTACAAATAGGCATTTTGGGGTGATGAAAATGTTCCAGAATTAGATAGTGATGATGGTTGTACAACTTTGTGAATACACTAAAAACCACTGAAGTATATACTTTGTAAGGGTGAATATTATGTGAATTATATCTCAATTAAAATTTTTTCAAAGAATGTGATTTTAACAATAATTAAATTATCTCCTGTGAAGACAGAAAGGCAGCACAATGGAAAGGGTATTGAATCAGGGGACTTGGGTACCTACCACATTTCTGCTGCCAAGATCACTATGACGGTGAGTCAATCACTTAACTTCCCTGGTCTTTAGTGAGAATTTGTAAAATAAGGAGTTGGACTCATAGATGATCTCTAAAGTCTCCTTCAGTTCCACAGCTCACTGTTCGTAAGTCTACACAAAAACTTAGAATTTGTACAAAAATACAACAGAGATAAGATACATACTTGTATGCTCCTTATTATACTTCCAGTATAGATGAGGCCCTACAGCCTGAGGGGTGAGAGCACACTTTTGGAGGAACCAGATGTCCAAGCTGAAAACCCTGCCTGGCAGCTTGCTAACTGCCTGACCTTAGACAAGTTATTGCATCTCACTCCACCTCAGTTTCCTCCTCTGTAAAATTGGGTAACTGTAGTGTCTACTACTATAAATGTTAAATGAGCTTATATTTTAGAGATCAGTAATCAAGGAGCCTACTAATAGATGTTTAAAACAAAACGAGGTGATGACAGCTTTTGGCTACTCCTAAGAGCAATTGTTGAATATCTAGACTGTAGCAAGCCATGTAGTTAGTGATTTTTTTCCCCAAATGTTCTAGAGGTACTTATTTTACACGAGAAAATAGAGTTGGCTCTGTTGAGTGACTTGGGCCAGGATCTCTTACTCTAGGGCTCTTTTTTTTGCCCTCACAGAAGCCACCCACTAGGATTCCAGGGTCTCGCCTGCGCTGGGATCAGGGCGGTACAGGTTTCTTGGAGTGGTGTGTGTAGCTATTAGCGAACTAGCGTGAGAAAATGGCATTCTTCTGAACATGACCCTAATGTGTCAGGTCCTCCTCCCAGCTCTCCTCAGATGACTTTTTCAGAAACTGGAAATTCCCAAAGTATACTCATACTACATATTCTATGTATGTTTCTCCAGATCACATTTCTACCCACAGTTTTTTTTTAAAGATCAAAAGATTGACTTTCTCTGTATACTATTCTAAATGGAAAACTGGACTAGCAAACTTTCAGTCAAAGATGTCACACGCTCCATCATTTAGGTGAGTGAACACACATACATTCTTCCGTTAGAAACACATTGTTAAAGGTGAGTCACGGACTAGTCGTATTTCTAATTCTGGGTGTATGGAATAATCTAGATTTTTAAGGACATTTAAAAGTTACACAATCGGGGCTTCCCTGGTGGCACAGTGGTTAAGAATCTGCCTGCCAATGCAAGGGACACGGGTTCGAGCCCTGGCCCGGGAAGATCCCACATGCCACGGAGCAACTAAGACAGTGCGCCACAACTACTGAGCCTGAACTCTAGAGCCTGCAAGCCACAACTACTGAGCCTACGTGCCCCAACTACTGAAGCCTGCGTGCCTAGAGCCTGTGCTCCGCAACAAGAGAAGCCAGCGCACCACAACGAAGAGTAGCCACCACTTAACGTGACTAGAGAAAGCCTACGCACAGCAACGAAGACCAAACACAGCCAATAAATAAATAAATAAATAAATAAAATTAAAAGTTACACAATCAACTTTGTGGGGATCATTAAATATTGTGTTTTTAAAATAATATTTAATGTATTTAATTTGCTGGAAATAACATTTCATTGTTCAAAACTGACTGAATTATTTCTAGGCAGGCTTGTTCCATCCTCTGTGCTTTTGTATACAGCAATCTGTGCACGTAACAACCCTGATTTCTATGATCTGTATTCATGAATAATGCTAACGAATAATAAAAGCCAACACTTTAGGCACTTACCCTGCACCATCACCATTCTCTTACATACGTTACCTCATTTAATACCACACAACAAAATGATGAGCAGCTGAGAAAACTGAGTTTGAGTGGTGAAGTATCTTGCCTCGAGCCACACAACTGGGAGATGGTAGCAGCAGACACAGAATCAGGGCTCCCCTCCTTTCTGGGCCTCACCACAAGCACTTACCTCCCTCTCCAGCCAAGCCAAATTCATCTCTTTTCAGAGGCCTTTCTACAAATGATCTTTGCTGATCGGAATTTGCTTTCTTCCTTCTTCTTTCAGTATTTATAAACTCAGTTGGTAGAGCATTCATTTGTAATTTTTGGTAATTTTTGTGATTTTTAAAAAACTTTTGTGATTTTTAAAGTATCATTAAAGGTATTTCATGCATCAGGTTAAATTTTTATTTATTTACTAAGAAGAGACTCTGTTCTCTCTCTCTCTTTTTTATTCTACTGTGACCTATGAGCAAAAGAATGTTCTCAATAAAGTAGGTGGTCAGCAGATCCCATCAATTCACCACTCATTAATCACAGTGTTGCAATTAGCATGTGAGCAACTGCCTAACAAATATTCTGTCTCATTTCGAAATTGACTTCGTTTACCAATTTCATATCACTGCTCATCAGTGTATCTAATATCCTCACTTATATAACTTTTCAAATCTGATGATGACAATCAACAAGAATGGCTTGTATTTCTTCATAATGTACACAATGTACAAATAAACAGCCACAAGTCTTAGTAACAGGAGTCTTCAAAACAATGCAATCAATAAAATCTTGTCCGACAGGTGGAAAGAGCCCAGCATCTGTGGTTTATGCTATTCTCTGCATAGTTGGCTGAGAAGTTAAACCACCAGAAGTGCATTAGAAAATGTATCTCATATTCTCATTCCCTAATAAATGAACCAGAAATTATATTTTGCAACTTGGAAAGGCATGTTTTCTTCAAATAAAACTTGAACACTTAGATCTGCTCATAAAAATGTAGAGCATCTTAAAATATGAACAAATGCTGGAGTTTTAGGAATGACCTAACAGCTGCTGCACATACAGATGTGATGTAAACACTGCAGAAACGTCACTTTGGTACACAAGAATTGATTTATTTTCCTCTTTCTAAACCAGGTCTTCCAGAAGTTAGAAAGAAAAGACTGCCATATTTAAAACCTAAATCAATACATGCCATGATAATGTTAGATAGTTCACATTTCTACTAATTTGAACTGATATTCCAGTTTCCAAAAGATCTACAAGGCCACCGTAGATATTAAATGAAGTTTGCCATGCCATTATGAACAAGCAGTCGTATGATTTTCTTATGAGACACAAAAAACAAATACTTTTTTTTTTTTTTTAGAAACAGAGGTGGAGACAGAGACAGGTAAGAACTGTAACAGAATAAAAGAATAAATCTGAAGTCCCAATATTTTTTCTTTCAGCCAGAAAACCAGTGGCACCAAGCAGAGCCACCATGGTACATACACAGAATGAAATGTAAAGAGGGTCTCCCAGGAATGTGTAATGCTGTGTTAACAATGCCCACCAGTTTGTCCCCTACTCTGTCTCCAACCACACCAGTTGCCTTCCAGTCCCTGTTCTGACCCAAGTGCTTTCCTGATTCTGAGCCTTCACATATGCTGTCCCCACTGCCTTAAATGCTTTTTAAAAACCTTTCTGCTAAGAAATTTATACTATACTCTTGAACTTAGCTCCAAAGCTGTTCCTCAAGGAAGCATTCTCCAACCCTCCAGATGCTGTCAGCCCCCTTGCTACACTCCTATAGCGCCCTTCCTTCTACACAGCACTTTCCACAATTGTAATTAAACAATTAGATGTGCTGTTTGTTGCATAGATAAAGTCAATCTATCCTTAGACCCCAAGGTTTAGGCGATTCTTGTTTTTCAGCTGTATCCACAACGCCCAGCAAACGCCCTGCCCCCCACAAAAGAGCGCTCAGAATATTAATACTCATACTTTCACCTCAAAGCACTATCTCCGATCTCCTGCTTTCCCATTTTCCTATACGTTCAACTTGATACTCTGGCCTTCAATTAAGTTAGGGCCAAGGAACAACGGGTTTTGGCAAAAAATGTGGCCAGAGAGGTACCTCACGCTCATGAAAAGACTACTGGACCCAACAAAATGGCTCTGGTAAGAAATGCCCCCTTCCCTTGCTCCTTGGAGCAGTCTGATTTCTATTCTAATGTTATTCCCTTTTGGTCTGGTTTCACAGCCTCTACTGAGAAAGAAGTAATGACGGATCTTCTTGCATTCCTCTTGGGAATTTCATAATGCTATTTCCACAGCTGACGACCACTTGGACTTCGGTGGGGAGGGAAATTTTTTTTTTAAAGTGTAATATTTCACAACAGCTGAAATAATTTTCTGCCAAAGCCTGTTCTAAATTCAAAGTACGTCTTCTCCGTATGTACAAGGCAGCCAAAGGTCTAGAGATATAATGTGACATATGAATTTAGCACTTTAATATGCAAAAACAGAACAGATATTTTTATATACTACTAATGATAATAACTGCTATTGACTCTAAAGTAAGCAAATCTAAATTTGTTTTCAAGTTAAGCGTGTTACTTGAGAATATTCGAAAACATTTGCTAAAGGGGTGTGAACAGTGCAGACTCTCATCAAAATCCATCTGTCTGAATCTATTAACTGGCATTTCCCCAGCTGGGGCATTCCTGCATAACAAAAGCTCCTTATGCTGAGGGTAAGGGCTGATACCTAACTTAGACACTGCATTTATTTTATCCAGAATTAAAAGTTCTAAATAAATTTGTCAATGTGGGTCTTTATGACCCAGCTATATCAAACACAAATCCAAAAGTTGATGTTGAGTAGAGAATTCAAGTTCAAGCTTCAAAGTCAAGGTATTCATCAGGACTGTTTTTTCTATTAAAAAAAAAAAAAATCCTCCACAACTTGTTCACAAAAACATCTTGAAAATGCTCATGTAAATTCTTCAGGGAGGGGCATGTAGTGTTTCATCACCTTCCTATCCCCTACTGACCTGACTGCTATTTTTCGCTCAGTGTTAATGAACAGATATTATATGTGATTTTTCAAATGTATATGTTTTCAAGGGATGAAGACATTTGGATTACCTAAATCAAAAATAAAAAAAAACAGAAATAAACAAAAACCCCTCCATTTCCATCATCTAAAAAGGTTAAAGGTTATATGTGTCTTTTGAGTACACTGAAGGTAGTAATAAATACTTGCAGATTGATGATCATATGTTGATCTTCTATACGTATGTCAAGTTTATCCCTAAAACCTTCCCTTCTGAAAAAAGGAGCCACTTTTCTAGGCTCTGCAGTAAATGCCATTCCTACTGGCCCTGGCTGGGCCTGTTTCACTGCCACTAATTTTTTCCTTCCTTGTATATCAAAAGTGTATATCATACATGTTTTCTCTCTCTTTTTAGTAAGTGAACTGAAAGGATTCTGAACCTAACATCAAAAAAGTTTGCCATTAGTTTGCTTGAGTATCATAAGCTACTTGTCATTCTCTGAAAACATCATGGGTACAACTGTGCTTTCAGGGCAACCAGCAGTACTTCCTACTGATGCTGAATCGTGAAGGTTCAACTTAACTCTTATCTCTAGCCTTCATCCAACCCTAAAAAGGCTGACATATCAGACCTCAGTAGCTCCAGAAGAGTATAGGATGAAGGCCTTTCCCAGACAGTCTGCTTGCTGTCATCAAGCAACAGCTCTGCCCACAGACACCTCTTGATTATGCTATACATAGAGAGGAAAGAAAATGAATCAAGAAAATTCAAAATTAATATAAAATCTTGATATGACCTCGAATCTCTTTCTTCACAAAGCCGTTTTATGTGAGATACTTTAAAGAATTTTAATTCTAATCCCCTTCTCTTACCCATCCTGGTATGAGCTGGGTTAAGCTATCCAAATGTTACTTGCCAGAAGGACAGGAAAAGAAGGGGAGGAAAGAGCCCAAAAATGCATACACTGCCTCCTGAATTGTCCGACACATAACTTATGAAACTTAGAAATTCATCATCAGTCCTATGAAGTCTAACATCATCTCTGTTACTGACAGCACAAAAGTAAAGCTGGAAGAATACATAATTCATTAACTTATGAGAAGTGCAAAGGAGATTTATCCTCAACTTCCCCTCCTCCAAAAACATAAGCACTACATCTCAATGGAGTTAAATATAAGAGCTTCCTTTCAGAACAACTGTAAAAATCACAGGATGCATAAAATCATTTTAGTAGGTAAAAAGAATAAACAGGAAATCCCCTGCATCCCCACCTGGCATTAGTCTAGCTGCTCCTTATGCTGGAGGAGTCCTGAAGAGATCAAACCATAGCTTCTGTGGGAACTTTCTTCACTCAATCACCACTTTCGTACACTAAAGTTTTACAGAGGCCATCAAGGTAAGAGATTAAATTTGAAATGAAATTTCATTTTGGTGTGTTTCAATCAAGTAATGTAAACCACACGTAGTAAGTAGTACGCTATGAACTGAGCTCTTGTTTTAAACTATTGTTTTTGGTTTTTCTTCCTGTATTCAGGCATTTAGGGAAAGGAAAGGAAACCGTATTTAGAACATCTGCTATGTGATAAAATGGTGTTTTCGAAGTGTGTCCCACAGACCTAGAGCTTCACAATTCTCTGCAAAGCATCTTAAAAATGCAGGTTCCTAGATCTTCATCTGCTCAACCTGACTTTCTTACCACTGGATCCCAGATAATGTATACTGAAAAAGCATGTCATGTGATTCTTCTGTACTAAAACTTGAGAATTAATTAAATAACTCTGTCTAAATGCATTCACATAGGTTATCTTATTTAGTAATTTAAGAAAGTATATACAAAGCAGAAATAGACCCACAGATATTGAAAGCAGACTTATGGTCACCAAAGGGAGGGGAGGGATAAATCAGGAGTTTGAGATTAACATATACACACTACTATATATAAAATAGCTAACCAACAAGGATCTACTATATGGCACAGGAAACAATACTCAGTATTTTGTAATAACCTATATGGGAAAAGAATCTGAAAAAGAATACACACACACACACACACACACACACACACACACACACACACATATAACTGAATCACTTTGCTATACACCTGAAACTAACACGATATTGCAAATCAAATATACTTCAATAAAATTAAAAAAAAAATTAAAGGAATTATTGCACCTCAGTTCTAGGAGCCCATTAACACTCAAGTGTTGATGTTTATAATTTAACTTGTATGTTTATTCTACATCTAAGCAGAAATAACGGTGCTTCTCTTCCACCATGAATGCTTTCTGGTTGAGCACAGGAGCCTTAAGGAAGACAGCCCAAACTGTGAGACTCTGCTTAACTCCTAAGCCTTTATCAACTTTAGTTGTATCACATGAAAAATGAGTATAATATTAACTTTCTAGGCCTGTGTTAAGTATTAAATACAATAACTTGTGTGCCTGGTACTTTGTTAATACTCTAAAAGTTGTAGCTATTATAATTTCCCTTGAACAAAATGGTGCATTTAAGAAATAATTGTATATTTATCCACAAATAGTGTTTCCATCTTAGAATACCACAGAAGATATGTGACTATAAAGCAATGTTATCATTTAAAAATACCTATCATAGTCATGTATCTGCTGTCTCCATGAAAGGAATTCTCTTGCGAGATCACATTTATTTTAAAAAATGCTGGCTGGCCAGCTTAAAATATTTTCAAAGCGCTCTTTTGAGTATACTTTAGAAGAATGTAGCTATTGTCTTTGAGTGCTTTGTATAACCAACATGTCATCTTTATAATCAACGTGTTAGTTTTATAGCTATAAATAAATAATTAAGAGTTTAAAAGGGGGAAATCTGTCCTTTCAAATACAAATTGTTAGTACCAATTTTTGGCACTTTGAGAATGGACTTGCTCTTTAAAAAATCGTTAAGTCTTTCATGGTCAAATCTGGTGAAGAGATGGTGATTGATTTTCTTTGGGGACCCAAAATCGAAATCAGACCAAAAAAAGAATGAGACTCATTTTTTGTGTGTGGTTCATAAGTGGCAATTCCCAAGAAGAGCTTCAAGCATTGTTGGGATAAGGGGGTAGGCCACTAATGACAATATCATTTGGATGTAAATATTTCAGTATATTTTTCAAAATGTCTTATTTTAGTTTAATCGTGCTTAAAGCATCACATGTTGTTTATTTTTCACATTCTATCTCTCCACAGGCTTTCTTGAATTAATATATATAACTTTGTCTGTAGAAGTTGTTTTTCCTACTATAAAGATTTCTATCTATGGCTTTAAGATTAAGCAGAAGCCAAGTATAGTGGTGAGAGCGGATGTGATGTGATGTACAGTTCTCCCTAAACCAATATGTACAGAAGTTTGAGGGCTCTTGGATAGATCACCTAGTTCTAATCTTTGTTTCAGAATACTCCTTAGCTTTGTGAACCCAGGCCAAGAATCACATACGTTTTAGAGTTTAAGTGTCTTCATTATAAAATGAGGATGTGAATAACACTGACCCTGAAGGTTATTAGGGTGAAATAAAATAGTGCATGTGAAATGCTGATTAGCACAATCTCTGGCACATGGTAAGGACTCAGTCAACGCAGCTGTTACCCGTTTTGCTAGGAACTCCATAGTGGAGAGCAATGGTTTCAACCAGACCACTCTGGCTGAAATTTCTTAATCGTTTTGAAAGGTTGACCAAGAAAGGATAAGATGAACAGGGTTAAGGGATAGATGGGAGTTTTCTCTAACCGTCTCAACAATCTCCCTAAATTGAGCTCACAACTGCCTTAAGTCGTAAGTACATTATTAATATTTCCCGCATTCCAAATAGGGAACTCGGGTCACAGTAAGATTTCCAAGAGTGCCCGTAAGTTATCAGTGGAGGTAGGAATCAAATTCAGCATTGTTTTCTGTTGGGTTCTCCAACAGTTCACTGCCTTTCATATGCAGATGATCTGTTATGCAATAATTTAATTCAATGCTTTTCACAAAGAATGCTACAGAAGGCCTGCTTCATGTGTGTTACTTTGCTGTTGCCCTGGTGACATCTGAGGAGCCCTCGGGCGACCACGGATATCTGAGGATTCCAGATAGCAACTCCATGTGAACAAAAAGGGTGAGTGTTCCAACGATGCAGCTGTTCAATGGAGATTCTCAAGTTGTGCATCATGAATTAGTACTTTTCTTCTGGCTTGTTTTCCTCCTTGCCTCTAGTCAGCATGTTAGATAAATAAATCCAGTTTTCCATGACAGGCTGAGCTTATGCATAATCAAAGAACTCAACTATTTTTCCTGAAATTTTATAAAACCTTTTAAACCATTGACCTAAAACCATTCTATCTATCTATCTATATATACATACAAAAGTCACAGAATTATAAGGTTTTTTTAATAAGAATCACTAATAGTTGGAAGTTCCTTGAAATAAAAGATTTTATCTTATTCATTTTTGTGTCCCCAGTACCTGGTACTGTGGTTTTGCATAACGTAGGTCATCAATAAATGCTTACGAATGAGTAAACACAGCCTTTGAGATCCGTTTCAGATCTATTTTCAAGAGGGTTCTTTTTAAATTAACTATGGCCCAAAAGCCCTGTGAAAAATAGATCAAGAACTCACATTAGTTCCATTGTGGAAATTATAGACTATCAAGTCTCTGTAATATACCACATGTACTTCGGACCTCATTTTAACTTTAAACTTGCAAATCCAGGCAACTGCACGAAGACTTGGAGTGAAGAAGCCCCAAGAAGTGAGGCTGGCAACTGGGAATTCGCAGGAGCTCCTGTAGGCTCTGCTAATTTAACAGAAGTCATCTTTAAAAGCCACAGAAGACCTCAGGTTCTTTACAATACCCATGCAAGAAAAGAGGCTCTAACCATTTTTCTTTAAAGTTGTAGAGCAAGATAACTTAGAAAAGATGGATATAAAAATAAATAAGGGCTTGTGATGCTTATACCACATGCTGATGGAGAAAGTAAAATGGATTCACATAATCATAAAGTCCTAGAATTAGAAAATAATTTACAGGCTATCTGATATAGCCCTGGAAGTCATGCATGAGATCCACAAGCTTGTCATCTGGCCTCTGCCCACCCTCCAGTCTTTCCTTCACAAGCTCTCGTTCCTGAGGCAAGGTCCCAGCAACACTGAATAATTACTCATGCTACCTCATGCCTGTTTCTTTGCACGTGCTAGTTCCTCCCCTTGCTTAGAGTGTAATTTCTCTCCTTTAAGGCCCAACTCAGGGGTCATCTCCTCTGTGAAGCAAGACCAAGTTCATCACTCCATCCTCTGATTGATACCACTGTACTTGTCCGTAAGTCTTTGGGGGTAAGACTTAGCATATTTTTCATGTTTTTATTCTCAGTGCACAGCATAGCAGAGTATCTGGAATATGACATTTATTAAATAAATGTTTTGAATGAATAAATGAATGAATCTAGCTAATTCCTCTCCATTTGCATAAAAAAACTAAAAGCCAGAGGTTATTCTTTCCTTCCTTTTAATTAAGCAGTGGGCCCTGATATAACTAGCAACTAAGTATTTGTTTTATAACTGAGATGTGAACTAAATCTGTTACTTCAAGGAGGCCTCTAAAAAGTCTTTCTGGGGAATTCCCTGGCTGTCCAGTGGTTAAGACTCGGCGTTTTCACTGCCATGGGCCTGGGTTCCATCCCTGGTCGGGGAACTAAGATCCCGCAAGCAGGGCTGCGCAGCCAAAAAAAAGTTTTTCTGTTTCCACTGTTGGCCTTCATTGTCTTTTCTTTCCAGCGTTTACATCATAAACCAGTTAACTGTTCACAGCAAATCATACCCAAGATCATATCAGGACTCCTTCTCAGGCCAGAAGGCTGCAGAGGCCCAGGCTATCTGTCGACCCCTTGCTGCCACTCTTCTACTCACTCACTGTGCTCCAAGCCCCACACCCTCCTGGCCTTTCCCCAAACACATGCACATGCTCCTGCTTCAGGACTGATCCACATAGTGTTCCTTCTGCCTGAACACTCTTCCCCCACACCTCTGACTGTCTCTGCTCCAGTGCCACCTCCCCAGGGAGACCTTCTCTGACCACGGGATCCAAACCAGCACTCCCTTTCATTCTCCAGCTCCTTCACATTTTCTTTTTCTTCCTAATGTGCTATTTATAACACTTACGTCTTAGGCATTTGTTTATTATTATCTGTCTTCCCCACTTAAATGGAAGCCCAGAGAGGGTGCTGATTTTGTCTGTTTTGTTCACCACTGAATCCCCAATAGCTGGGACAGTATTTGCCATAGTAGATACTTAATAAATATTTGTTGAATAAGTTGAGTGAATGAAAACTTGGAGTCTCTGTAGAAAAAAAGAAAAAGCCATATGATTTGGGGGATTTTTCCCAAAACCCATTTCCTCTAGTGCTGTGATTTTTACTAATGGCCAAAAGGGAACATTTCCATCTTAAATAAATGAAAGCTTAATATTTAAATTTCAACTATGATTTCTTCATTTTCCCCAACCTAACATGTGATAACAACAGCAGTGTTCAGTTCCTTTAGCTATAAAATGAAAATCCCCAGTTGCACCTTGGAAGGAGGCTGGAGGACAGGGAAAGTTTACGTTGCTCAAACCTGCAAAGCTGATAGGTGTGCCAAACACATAGGGGTGGTATCACGGTAGGGAAGGCAGAGTTTGAGGCCATCAGAGGTGAACTCAGCACTTAGGAGGGGGCAATCAGATTCCTTTAATGTCCTTCAGTTATTGAGGCAGTGAGTCAGGCTGCCAACAAACACTTATAAAACATACCTTATGGGAAAGGCTTTGCTCTTGAAGTTAAGTAAGGCACCATCATTGCCCTCAAGAAGTTTGTATTCTAGACTAATTTCAGAAATGGGCATTTTGCTTATAAAAGGGTGGTCACTGGGCTCCCCTGGTGGCGCAGTGGTTAAGAATCCGCCTGCCAATGCAGGGAACACGGGTTTGAGCCCTGGTCCTCGAAGATCCCACATGCCGCAGAGCAACTAAGCCCATGAGCCACAACTACTGAGCCTGCACTCTAGAGCCCATGAGCCACAACTACTGAGCCCGCATGCCACAACTACTGAAGCCTGCGCACCTAGAGCCTGTGCTCCGCAACAAGAGAAGCCACCGCAGTGAGAAGCCTGCACACCGCAATGAAGAAGAGTAGCCCCCGCTCACTGCAACTAGAGAAGGTCCGCGCATAGCAACAAAGACCCAACACAGCCAAAAATAAATAAATTTAATTTAAAAAAAAAAAGGGTGGTCAGATATGAATTCACCTGCAATCCCAAAAGTCACTTGGTGTGACTTGGAGCTGGAGTCTAATCTCAAGTTTATGGCTAATGAGATGCCCTGGAACAGGTTAACTGAATCTCTCTGAGGTTCAATCAGCTTTGTGAAATGGATGACTTGGACAAGACAATCTACAAGGCTTCCATATTCTCTAACATTTCATGGGGTTTTTTTTGTTTTGTTTTGTTTTTGTTTTTGTTTTTGCGGTACGCGGGCCTCTCATTGTTGTGGCCTCTGCCGTTGCGGAGCACAGGCTCCGGACGCACAGGCTCAGTGGCCATGGCTCACGGGCCCAGCCGCTCCGCGGCATGTGGGATCTTCCCGGACCAGGGCACGAACCCGCATCCCCTGCATTGGCAGGTGGGCTCTCAACCACTGCGCCACCAGGGAAGCCCCACACCATTTTTCTTATCCTCATTTGTCTTATAATGTAGTAGAGATCATAGCACCCACCCTGACTACCTTAAAGGACTTTCGTGAGAACCTACTGATTTTAAACCACTGTCACAAACCTTAGTGGAAAAACACTTAACTGTAAAGTGTTATACAAATATTCAGGATCATCATTAACCATCATCATTATTCTCATGGGGACCCTGGGATGCCAGAATGCCACAGTCAACTCCCATCTATTATACCCTGTTTTAACCTTAAGGCAACATCGGGGCAGGGCTGTGGAAATGGTTCCATATTGTCACTACCCAGGAACAGTTACCCCTCCCTAAGTACTAGACTGTGATTAGGGTTTGGGTCCTGGAGTCATCCAGGATCTCACAAATCTCGCAATGACCTGTAGATCATTAAAAATGTGCCACTCTCATAAGTCTACATAACAACAAGGAGTAGTTACTTAATTTCTCCAAGCCTTGGATTTCTTCATGTGTAAAGTAGGGACAGTATCAGTACCCAGGGCCACACTGTACGATTGTGTAGGCTGTGCCAGGGGGACCATGGAGGTTGAAATCCAGCCCAGGGTACACTCAACTAGCCACACGTCCATGGGACGGTGTTTTCTCAGAGGAGGCACCGTTTTCTAACAGTCTTCTTTTTTTTTTTGTTTTAACATCTTTGTTGGAGTATAATTGCTTTACAATGTAGTTCATGGCCCCGAGTGGAAGCCTTTTTCTTAACCACAGCAAGCTGCTGTGTGTGCTAACAGGGACCCTGAGAGTACTTGCCCTGAAGCCTGGGCATCAAATGAAAAAACACATGAAGCCTTAGCACAATGCCTGGCATAAAATAGGGTCTGATTCAGGGTAGCTGAATCTGCCTACTCTTTTACTATTCAGAACTACACAAACACATTCTTGTTTGAAGTAGCTTAAGAGAAAATGAAAATGCACACACTCTTCTTTTTATTCAATTGCCCAAATACTTTGCATTATATAATGAACCTAACTTTCAAACAAAGGAAGATGTCTTCTTTTTTTTTTACATCATTAAATGGGGAGTTCTATGTCTAGCTTCTGATAACAAAGGAGGATTTAACCTATGAAACATTATGAGACTCGACTTGGTCAGCTTTCGTGTTCCTCACAGAGACAGATGGACATCATGACAAAATAAAATTCACCAATATGTGCTGGAAATCCCTGGTGATAAATCACAGGCTTTATTACTGCCTCTCCTAATTTCCTTTTCTTAGTAAGTAGTCCTAGGTGAAGTCTACACAGGAAATAGCCTTAATGGTTTTAATAGCAGTGGTTTAATGAATAATCTATTACGGATATTGTAAATAAATTTTAAATTAAGAAACAGATTAACTAAGAAGTTTTCAAAAACAAGCTTTGGATCCAAAAATCTAGCATACCAAGAGTGTATAATTTGTCCCAATCTCCTATTATACCTAAGCAATGCAATACCTTTAAAAAAACTAATTAAAATACTTGCTTCGGTATATGTGATAACTAAAATATAATCATTATAACTCTGTAAACACCAGGGATGATGTTATTGCCTTATTTCATAATGATGCTGTCACAATCAATAAACAATAAAACAAACACACTTTCCTTCTTGGGAGATCACCTTCCCCAAGAGCAAGTGGCACAGAGCACATGGATGATAGATTGTAGATGCTGAAGGGAAAGCTTGCAGGTTCCTTCCAGATCTAATATCCTGTGATTTTACAAGTCACTTTTATCTTACTTAAATAACACCAAATCACCAATGACAGTGAACTCACCAATAATGCAGGATTAGCTACCTCATTTGCCAGGCCCAGTATAAAATGAAAATGTGGGCCCTCCATTCAACAATTATTAATAATTTCAAGATTGTAACAGTAGAGCATTTAAACTAAGTACGGGGCCTCTCTGAGCGTGGGGCCTTGCCTGCGTGTGCTGCAGGGACTGTTGAGATTCTACTGGTATCTGCAGGCCCTGGACTCCTAGCTTTCCCCTCCTTGCTCCTTCTCCAATTCTGGCAGATGTAGTTCCAACATCAGAAAGTACCAGTTAAGTTGCTGCTGTTGATGGGGGCTAGGTAAGCAAAGCAGCATGGGGAACGACACCGGCGGGCATCCTGGGGTGTCCTTCTGGGCTTCTGCCCTTTCCTTGTCTATCAAAACATCTGATGAAATCCAGACAGAAAAGGAACTAAAATACTTAGAACATTAAGTTTCCTTTAGACACACAGTCTAGTTTTATAGACTCATTGATTTTTAAAGTTAAACAGGGCCTTAGAGATAATCTAGTCCAACTTCTCTCATTTTAATTTGGTGTCCATCAAATTCCATTTAGGCCAAGGACATGGGAATTATTTCTTGGTTGCATAGCTCTGAAGCTGGTAGTAATTTTGATGAACAAACCGTAATTGATGATCTTTCAGAAAAAGTTAGTATAATAGTATGATGAATGATTCACGCTATAACACTAATGGATTTGCACAAGATGCTGCCAACCACGTTAGCAACATATGTACTATTTGATTTTGTTTTTAAATTCGATTCAAAGCAAGGAGAGTGAGGCTAATGTCTTAGCTCTTGGAAATCCCTGAACATGGGATCTAGAATGGGTCCATAAGATTTGGGAACAAGGCAGATAAATCCAGGTATGAAGTGAGTGGCTGGTTTAAGGCTAGAGCAAAAAGCATCTCCTTTATCAGAAAATGTCTGCTCTCCACAGAGAATACATCTATGTATCTATATATCTATATCTACATCTATATACATATGTATTTTTAAAAAATGAACTCTTATACATTGTTAATTAGGGTTCAGACACTATGCTAAATGCTTTGAAAATATTAACTCATTTAATTCTCATGACAACCCTATGAGATAAGTCCTATGCTTATCCTCCTTTTTAAGATGGGGAAATTTAGGAACATCAAGATTATTTATCTTGCCCAAGGACCCACTGTGTAAGAGGTGGAGGTAGGATGCAAACCCATCCTACCTCCACCTCTTGCTCCAGTAGCTGCTCTTAACCACTAGGACATGATGCATGTCAGTAATCTTCCGCCATGCCCAAACACCACTCACCCTGCCCTCCACTGCATTGTATGCAACAAAAGTAAAACAACATGCATTTAAGACACTTGGAGATGTATGCTCCCAGCACTGTAGCCATAGCTGTGCCAAATAATTATATCAACGTTATGGCTGAACTGATGCTGATTTCACAGATGTGAGTTACCATTACACAGCTGTGATTTTATGCAAATGATGATGCCTCAAACAGCTTCAGTCACTTTTCCACCGCCACCACCACAGTGCTTCTCTACAGGGTTAAGAGCAATTTTCCACTTGTCATTGTTGCTTTGATTTAGATTTAAGAACTAGAAATCAAACGCTTACCCTTAAGCCTCTCTTCTTTCTTTCCAAAAAGAATAAAACAGCCTATGAGACAATGGTTGAAATATGTAAAAGCTTTTTTTTTTTTTCTCTTACTTTCTTTTTTTTGCGGTACGCGGGCCTCTCACTGTTGTGGCCTCTCCCGCTGCGGAGCACAGGCCCCGGACACGCACACTCAGCAGCCATGGCTCACGGGCCCAGCCGCTCCGCGGCATGTGGGATCTTCCCAGACCGGGGCACGAACCTGTGTCCCCTGCATCGGCAGGTGGACTCTCAACCACTGCGCCACCAGGGAAGCCCTCTCTTACTTTCATTCTAACAATTGCTCCTCTTTTATGTCTATTGTTTATGAAGTCTTTTCTTGGGACTAAAATAAAGATGTAATTTATTTCCAAGACCATGGGGACAATTCCTCTTGGCTAGGAAAGGTGTGATCCATCATTGTTTTTCAAGAGTTCTGCAATGAATGCAACTCATTGTCGGCCAAAGAAAGGAAGCCATCTTTGCAATGTCATTGTGACAACCCAGACATTCTCATGCAGCAGTAGATTAGTTTAACTTATTCTGTCACACCTTCCAGATATTCATATATTTGTACTTTTAGGACATTATTCTAATGGTAAACATTAAATTTCAATGGAAAACACGTTCAAAGATCCTTCAAGAAACCTGGACATCTTTCTACTTTATCCAGATGGAGAGAGGATAAGACGCATATAAGACTTTCCAATTAAAGTAATTGATAGTAAATGTATCAATTTTCATGAGGTTGAACAACAATTATCTCTAGGGTTCACTTAATTTCATGCATAGGAAGGAGAAAGAAGTATTCAACAAACACAGTATGTCATGACGAAATACAGATTAAAATATGCCCTACTACACAAAATAACAGAACCATAAGGTTCTGAAATTTTTATTTTAGATAAAAATGTTACTAAGGAAATATTCTGCCCGAGAACATAAGATAGCTTGACACAGCAGATTTGCAAATACGGTATTGTGTAGTCACGGTGCATTCTATACTGTCCTTTAGCACTTTCTGGAAGCCTGCTCTATTTCTGGTTAAACAGATGAGTTAAGGGTTTTGAGCAGCATAATAAAATTTGTGTGCTTTGCCAGGATAAAGCCACAGTCCTGAATTAACATCCTGCACTGCAGTCCCAACATGCTTTGACAAGGATGCTATTTCATGGCTCAATAAATACTTATTGACTAACTACAAACATGACAAAAATGTTTGCCCTTCAACTCGACTGCCTTAGGACTAAACACTCGAGGATTCTGAAGAAAAGCCCAAGAACATTGCAACAGTTCTCAAACCACGTTTGTTTTCATTTGGCAATATCCCTAAACTTGCAAAAGGGTAGAATAGAAATATACTGGTGGATAAACCCTGGGAAAACTACAAGGTCTCTAAGCACATTTTTCTTTATAAGTTGTTTTGTTCAACGTAAGATTGAAAAAGCACACACACACAAAAAGAATATATATTAATTTCATAGATATGCTCCACGTCTAAATGATCAGGTTGGTGACTGATCCAAAGCTGTATTAAGTGGTCTTAAGGGATTTCAGCCAACTGGCAGGGCTCCTGTCTCCTATTCAGAGCACCCACCCACAAATAATGAACATGGTCCTCTCTTTGCTCCAACTTTAGGAGAAAATGTGTTACTTCCAAGGTTTGGGCAGCATATTGCAGATGGGTTAGGCCATGTTTAAGTTATCTTCCTTACAAACACAAAAACTTAAGATGTGGTTACCTATTTTTCTCTGAGAAATTTCCCTTCAATCAACTTTATTATGGACAGACCATAATTGGTAAAGGTCAACAAATGGATGCAATATTGGAAAATTCAATATAGTACAGAAACTTTCTTACAAGCTAAACTTTGATTAGCCTATTCCCAGATATCACAACACTGGAGAAGTCACCTTTCCAAGATAAAGTTCTTACCCCATTACATGTGTGGTTAACAAGTCACAGTAACCATAGACGTATTCCTGCTAAGATTCTTTTTATCTAATTAACTATATTTTAATTTTTATGGGGCAACCCTAAGAAGTCTTTCCTTTAAATGTTATTTTTACTTTGCAATATCATTTTTAAATTTAAAATGTATATTTTATTAGTGTGATATATTGTTATGATTATTTTTTATTCATCAAAAGTTCTGGGACCAAGGAGATCTGTCACAAAAGATTATTTGATATAAAAATACTATTACTCAGCTATAAGAATGCTGAGTTTAGGAACAGTGCTGCTATTTTTCTTATTCCCCAGAAATTTAGCACATGTATATGTATATAAAGTTCATGTCCCAATATTGTGTTCTAAATAAAGGATGCCCTAGGACTTGGTCCTTGGCCCCTCCTCTTATATTCTATTCTAAGTAACCCCATCCAGTCCTAAGGCTTCACTCTACAGTAGTCATATGCCAATAACTCTCAGATTTCTATCTTTGGCTTTGACTTTTCTCCCAAAACTTTACTCGTACAACCAGCTCTTTGACTTTTACTTTGGATGTCTAATAGGCATCTTTGGCTTAATTTGGCCAAAGGAGAACTCGCTCTTCATCTGGCTTATGCAAAAAAAGGTCCTTTTGCACTGCAAGATGCAAATATTCCACCTGTCCCCAACTCAGCCCATGGCTCTACAAACCTAGGAGCCCTTGATCCCTCTCCCTCACCTCCAACAAAAAATGTCAGCATTGTTGTCTCTACTTCCAAGACATATTCCAAGTCTGTCCCATTCTCTCCATTTTCATCATCATCAGTCTAGTCCGTGTCACTGCTTCTCTCTTACCTGGACCACTCCAGTAGTAACTTATTCAGGCCCTGTCCTTCCTCTGTTTAAAATTCTTTGCTACTTATCACATGTAGAACCAAATCCAAACTTCTTGCCCTGGCAACAAGGCCCAACCTAATCTTATAACCTGACTCTACCCATACCTCTGACATGATCTCTTACCATCTACTTGTACCACCTTTTTTCATTATGTTCCAGGCACACCGTTTCTTTTTGTTGTTGTTTGTTTCCCTTTTCTTTTCTGTCCCTGTAAAATATCAAGCTCATTCCAACCTCACTTAGGCAAAACTTTTCTTAGGGACTTAGACTATGATCTCGTACTAGACACAGACTGCTGCAAGTTATCATATGGTAGTTAACATAAGTCAGTGATTCTGAACCCAGACTGTACACTGGAACCAGTATTAAAAAAAACACTGATCCCCAGGCCCCATGTGAACCAAATCAGAGTCTCTGGGGGGCAGTAAGGACGTTCATATTTCCAAAAGGGCTCCAGGTGACGCTGTGGGTAGCTAAGGCTGAGAGGAACTGTGGTACATATGACATGTTCTCTTTCTCTGATTTTCATTGTATATTTACCTGACAGATTTTCTTTTTTGTTATTGTTAATATAAATCACATCTCAATGTATTCCCTTTTCAAGAGATGTTTAAAAAGAAAAATCTGACAGAGTAGGATGGCCTGTTCTTTACAGTAAAGTGATAATAAAAAGGAAGGACATTGATATAAAACAAATGAAAAGGATCAGCTAGTATCATCCTGTACTTTTTGCTATCATGGAACACATTTAGATTTTAATAAGGAACTTTTTTATGGCCCGTGTTCTACTCTTGATCCCGCTCTGCATTTAAGTCCCAATCTCATGTTTACATCACATCACAGGATGCTACTGTTGACTTTGAGGATGAATAAACCTGTTTTAACATGACAAGAACTCACTGAAATTTGGTGAAATTAGCATTTCTAACAAAACTCAAACTTTTCAGTGATTTAGGTTAGTTTATTTTTGGCAGCAATATAACTTCCTGCGTCTAAGAGAAATGATTTAAAATAAGACTATGAAAGAGATCAAAAGACTTGGCCATCAATTAGTTCAAAAGCTACCTAAATATTGTTATGTGAGTATAAAGGAATCATACATATGGATTACATTTCCATTAAAACAGAGTACGGTTTTAAAATGAAGGAGCAGAAAGCTTTAGAAAACTCATTTGGATTTTTTCAGACCTTAACTTTTTTTTTTTTAATAAATTTATTTATTTATTTATTTTTGGCTGCATTGGGTTTTTGTTGCTGCACACGGGCTTCCTCTAGTTGTGGCAAGCGGGGGCTACTCTTCGTTGCGGTGCGCGGGCTTCTCATTGCAGTGGCTTCTCTTGTTGCGGAGTACGCGCTCTAGGTGCATGGGCTTCAGTAGTTGTGGCTCACGGGCTCTAGAGCACAGGCTTAGTAGTTGTGGCACACAGGCTTAGTTGCTCCACGGCATGTGGGTTCTTCGTGGACCAGCGCTTGAACCCATGTCCCCTGCATTGGGGGGTGGATTCTTAACCACTGAGCCACCAGGGAGGCCCCAGACCTAAACTTTTGAGAAGTAGTTCAAGCTGCTTACAAAGACCAAAAGCTAAAGGGTATGCTTCTGCCTAGAGAATTTAATGATGCTATAAAAGTTAAGAATTGTCACCAGTGGTAGCTGATTAGGGAACTGAAGAGGCCAAAAGGACCTGTCATTCACCCACCTTGAAGAAACCTGCGTTTACGCTTTATGACAACATCTCTTTCTTGCAGCCCTTGGCTTCTTGCAGCGATGGTAATGGGCAGGGCACACCACATGAGAGCCCCAACAAGGTAGATGTATGGCTGTTTGTTTGTTTGAACTCTCTATAAGCCCAAACACTACCCAGCCCAATAGGATAACTGGGAGACGAGCTATTTTTGGTGCATAGGGTTATTCTTGTCACTGCAGGAGGAAAGAGCAATTTTTCCGATTAATTTTGTTGTTCTTTTTAAAACTAATTGCAAATGACAGAGAGACTTAGAGAAAGGATTTGAGGTCCATGTGTCTCCGTAAGAGCCATGGAGAAGGCAGCGTGGTATAACACAAAATGGGCACAGATGACCTTCGACTTCTGACAACCTGAATTAGAATACTTCTTTGAACACTAACTAACTTTGTCATCTTGGGAATAAACAATAATTACCACCATTATTTCAATGATCAATATTGAGATGACAGGTGGGAAAAACTTTTGCTGACTCTTATGAGGATTAGAGTCTTAGGTAATTAAGAAGTAAGTATATGTTGGCAAAAACGCCACAATCCGATGAAAGTCTGGCAGCTACTACAGAATTGGAAAGCCCAAGAAGAGCTCCCAGTATCATTCTTTCTTTAACCAGTAACTCCCTTTTATAATTTTGTAACGAAATGAACATATCTGAACATCATTCACACCTCATCCTTCTATCGGTTTCATTATTTGTGTCGTTGTGATGCGTGTGAAGAAATAGCTTTCCAGTTATGTATAATCCCCTCCTTCCCAAATACAGTCCCACAGCACAGAAATCCACAAGCTTCACTATGTTTAAAACAGCTCTACTTCTTCCTGTCTTTTTGTCCCATTGACAAGATGGGTTTTCATGAAAAGAAGTTACAGTGAGTTAGAATAAGGATTTCCTGCCTCAGGATGTTAAAAAGCAAAAGGACGCATCAAATACCTTCAGAATGCTCTAGACAACAAACACAAGTTTGTTATAAAGCACTTTGAATACTGTTGTACTGACTAAGTGTAATAAGAAGAAAATTTTAGGGAAATTAAAGAAGTCCCAGCACAAAACTTTTACCTGATAGAAAAAAGCTGAAAAAAAAAAAAAGCCAATAGCCTCACATCATCTCTTGGGGGGTGGGCAAAGTCTCTCTGGGGTACATTCATACAGTTGGTTTTGATGATATTGTGAACTAAACCATATAAAGAAAACTTTTACAAATGAAGAACACTTTTACCTAGAATTGATGCCAACATTAATAACTTAAGTATTTCAGTGTCTCATGGCCAAAGTTCCATATTTTAGCTACCTTTGCGAGAAAACCCAAGAAAATCAATTTGCATCTAAAAGCTCCTTCATGGAGTTGGCTTGGTTTTGTGGCAAGCATCCCAGCTTGCTTAGAGAAGCAGAGGTTGAAGTCTGCTTCACAGAGGATTGTTTGGTCCCAGTTGAATAACCTGCTGGCATCCACTGTTAGCAGAGTGGTAAGCAGATTATGGGTAAAAGCAGATATTAATATTCTGATTAAACATTTTAAAACCTCATACCACTATTTTAAAAAATAATTACACTACTCTGGGAGAACTCTTATACTTACCATTCTGAAGCCACTTTTAGCCTGAATTTCTATATATGCATGATCTTAAAAATCTCTACCTATCACTTATTTCTCAGAATCAAAACTTTTTCTCTCCACTGCTCTAACTAAACTGCAAAGTCTAAAATTCATGTGAATAAATGACTTCCCTGGAAAATCTTAACAGTTTTAAGTCTTTACATTACACTCTCATCCTTCCCAGATGTCCTTTTGAAAAAGACAGGGCTGCAGTCATCTTTGGCCTCAGCTTCTATAAAAACCCAGCACAGCTTTGGCAGCCCTCTTGGAAAGACTTCTTGTTTCCTGAGGATCCATTGATTTAACAAACTTAACAAACTTAATAACAGAAGCTATGAAAGAGACATTTGCAGTAAGCAATCTGAAGTTATGAAGCAACACAAGTTTACTAGACCACAAAAACTTCACTAACATCATCCATCACGTAGATTATACAATTTAGCACGATAACAAGGAAAGTTATTAGTTGTTATTAATTAGGTCTGCAATGCACATACAGGTCTTTAAAAATCAACAGTCAAAACTACTGGGTTACCACAACTTATTTCTGGGTCCAGACTGCAAAGCCTGTTTATTTCTTGGGTGCTTACTAAATGGGGTCACTGTATTGGAGAGAAAATACGGGATAAACAGTTTATGCTGACAATATTGAGTGTTGGAATCATCTATAATCCCTACTTCTAATTTGACGAGTTAGGTTGATAAAGACCTAGCTCAAGGAGACACAGACTCTGGGCATCTACTCCAGAATGCTATCAGACTAATGATGAGATGTGGCTGCATGGGTGTAAGGACAGAACATCTTGCAAAGGACTTCTACATTTCTTCAATAAGAAAAAGGGGGAGGAGCCCAGAGAAGGTTCAATCTTCCATCTCACACTTGGCATCCCTGCCCTCTGTCCAGGCTTCATACCTTCTTCTTCTCTAGACCTCTCTTCCACCCCTGTGGTCACTGGCCAACTCAGGAGATACTGCTGGAGAGACAGGAGGCAAGAAGATCCAGAGACTAGACTCACCGTCAGCTCAGGGGCCCTTCCATCCACACGTCCCCCATTTCCAGAAACATCTTCCAGCAGCTAACACTTGGGGAAAGCATTCCTAAATCCTACACTGCCTGGGAACTGTGCTGTGGAGGAAGGCCACCTTCCCTTATTGTGGCAGGTATGATGTGGTGACTAACCAGACCTAATGCTCCCAGCATGGGCTCTGCGAAGGCTCAGACCACTTCCCGCATCTGTGGCCCTACTAGGAGGTAGGTCCAAGGAGCATGCACAGAAGAAAGACCACAGCCAGGAGGCTGGGGGAGGTGCTAAGGAGGGGACTGGCCTTCTAACCTAAGCAAATATTCTTAAGAACCTCTTGGCTCAGAATAATCACCTCTTTTCTTCCTCTGAATCATGAGCAATGGATTCCAAAAGCGAGGCCACTCTTTTGCAGCCCCAAAATGAGGAGAGCGGATCCACAGCTGGACAGGGGTTGTGGGCAGCTATCTACCAGCACCAACCACTGTCCAACCGTCTTTGCCCAAATCCTCCCCTCTACCCCATAAACATCTGTCTCCCAGAGCTTTGGATACGCTCCCTAGCCTTGTCTTGACTCCCCCGCCCACACAGGCAGTGGACGTGTCCCTCGTGAAAAAGACGAAGTTGGGAGAGGGACCGATCTCCTGGAACCCACTTGGGCTGGGCACTCATTCACTCACTGGGCTGGGGTGGGTGGATGGTGGCGGAGCCGGGGCCAGCCCAGGCAAAGCGGCCACTCGAACGAAGACTCCCCAGGTAACCCCCGCGCCTGCTCCCGGTCCCGCGAGCCGCGCCCCGCCGAGCTGTCCGCGCGCGCGGGGCGGAGCCCACACGCACCAGGTCCCCGCGCGCGGAAAGCGGGGAGCGCTGGCGCTCCGGCCCGGCCCAGCAAGGGGGTGAGAGCAGCCTCCTCCGCCCATTCCCGGGCTCTGAAAACCTGTGCCGGGAGCCCACAGCGGCGGCGGGGCGGTGGGCCGGGCGGGGCGACGCGGCCCGCGCCTCCTCCCGCTCCCGCGGTCCCGAGTCTCGGGGGCACCGACCTGCCAGCCGTCTCTCCCGGACGTTTTTCCACAGCCGATCCCAGGCTCTGGCGGTAGAGTCCCGCAACTGCTCACTGATTGACCGCCTGAGCTGCGTTTGGAAAGGTTTCAGCTTGCCGGTCATTTTAGATCCGTCCTCATAACGACCAGCGGGCTTGCCACCGCCAGTCCAGCGTGGCCCGCAACCCAGACCCCCGGCGACTCGAGACGCCAGACGCGGGATTCCCGCTGGGGTCCCGGGACCAGCCAAGGGCGCGACAGGGGTCGTCCGCCGTCCAGCGCGGGGGCCGGGACGCGTTGCCACTGCGCGCGCCGCGCAAGGGTAACTTCGGCGCTCCGTCGACTCCTCTACCCCTTTCCCCCTTTCCTCCCCTCCCTCCCCTCGGCTCAGCGCTCCTCCGCTCCCCTCCTCTCCCGTCCTTCCCTCCCCTCTCCCTCCCGGACGGTCTAGCGCCCCACTCCTTCCCCCAGGGAGCTTTCTCTCCCTCCCTCCCTAGCCTAAATCTGACAGCTCGGTCCCGACGGGCTGCGACTACGGAGTTTCTACCCCTCTTTTCATTTTCACTCAGAGGCCAAGGGCTGTACCATATTCCTCCCATTTCTTGATACTTTACATTTTTTCACTCAGAAAGCGCCACCATCACAACCATTACAAAAATTTTAAACTGTGCCATAGCTAGTGCCGAAATAACTCATCGTAGTTTTCCTGAATTCAAATCACTTGAATTCGACTCCTCAGTTTTGCTGACATTCTTTTGGAGTTAGATACTGGTGCACTTGTATTATATCAATCTTTCCTGGTTTCATCAATGAGATGATTATCTGGCTGCAATCTACAATCAAATTAAAATGATTTATTCATTGCATAGCCATTGACTATGAGGAAAATAACTTGTAAATTTAAGGTCAAACCTTGTGGAGCCTACATAAAATAGATTTACATGTTCTGGTAAAGCATTAAAATCTGTATGCAGTTAGAAAAGCAGGTATTATGGGGAAGTGAAATGGGAAAATAATTTTAAGGTATTTTAGCCAATAACATAATAATAGGCTTATAATTAGAAATTTACCCTAATTTCTGCAGGGAAGAGGGGGGAAATATACCGTGTTTGTTGTTGTTGTTTTTTAACATCTTTATTGGAGTATAATTGCTTTACAATGATGTGTATATACTGGTTCTTTAAGAAATACTGAGGAGATGGTGTCCAAGTCATTTCCCTGGGCTCCAAAGCCTCACTCAAAAGATAAAGACAATACTAGCTCAGGTCTCAGGGTGTCCTGCTTTTCTCAAGGTTTTGCTTCGAAAGAGCTTGGAGGACCTTTAGAGAAAGTAATGACGACAACATTTGATGTAACGCAAGGATATGGGATGTGATTAATGTCATACATCTCAAGTTTGGCTAAAGAAACTGAACTATTTCAAAAGAGAATTTCTGGGGCTTCCCTGGTGGCGCAGTGGTTGAGAGTCCGCCTGCCGATGCAGGGGACACGGATTCGTGCCCCGGTCGGGGAAGATCCCACATGCCGCGGAGCGGCTGGGCCCGTGAGCCACAACTACTGAGCCTGCGCGTCCGGAGCCCGTGCTCCGCAATGGGAGAGGCCACAGCAGTGTACCGCAAAAAAAAAAAAAAAAAAGAGAATTTCTGGATTATTTAAACAGTAAAATTGCTTGAATATCACTTCTTTTTAATTGCCTTTGTATCAGGCTGCTAAATAAGAACCAGGGTTTAGTTAGCTGTTTTCTTTGTCTTTTTTTTAAAAAAAAATTTCAGGTGCTCCGTGTGAAGTTTGAAAATTAAAGAAAATTATCCAATCCTCTCTCTATTATATAAATTGCTATTGACTTAAGGAGTGGAAATTAACAGCTACCTGAAGTATTCCCTCTGCAATTCTATACTTTTAGTAAATATTCCCTCCACTAGTTTATATTGTTGGTAGAAAATGGGGGGGAGAAATGATGGTAAAAAACATCTTTATTGTCTTATTCTCTTATTTTAAATATTCAAAAATGTTCACTAGTGAAACACTTCAGAAGAAGCTAGAAACTAATGGTTGAGCTTTTTTTTGTGTGCCATCCTGGTAAACCTTTGAAATTGTCAGTTATGAAGCAATAAGTCATGGATCAGAAATGGACTTGAAACTATGGCAGCCAGTTACAGACTAATCCAGATTGCTTTCTGGACCCATGCCAAATACCCTTTTGATTACATCCTGTTTTGTATGCATGTAGTGGTAAGGAAATGCTCTGCCAGAAGCAAGATTTGTGTTATCTTAAAGTGACTGCCGTACAGTATAACGACAAAACGTTTCACAATTACATTCCCAGGGAAGCTGTGTATTTAACTTTAAAAAGAGGATCTCTAATTGAATCAAACGGAGGCAGTAGTTGTAACATTATACGCACGGGAAGAGAACAGTACAAGGAACATTCCAGCTATTCCACTGATCATTTAGCTCTAAGGATCCTGGGTCCCTACTGCTTTCTATTTTAATACATATTTTATATTCAGATGTCATGGATTAGGGGTTTTCTTTAAATGGCTAACGTGAAGATAAATTCTGGCTTTGCAAATTTGTTTAGCTCTGGCTGTTGAAGGGTCCATGGATTGAGGACTGTCCATGAGAAGCCAGATGAAAGACTGGAGTGATCTCCCCAGAACAGGTGCCATACAGCACAGCACAGCTCCCTGCCTGGCTGGCTGCTGGCCCTGCTGAAGGAAATCTTACAGCTGTGCAGATGCAGCAGCCACAAATGCAAGGGTTCTAAACTCAGCGGGGCTACTTGGAGACTTTTATACAGGCCCTCAGCATCCACTCCCATTTTCCAGGAGCCCTATTTCAAAGCTGAACCTTAAGGATGACACCCCCCCTTGGGGTCTTCACCTTGAGCAGATGACAATACCACCGACTTCACAGAAAAGAAGTCAGGCAACTCCTTACCCCTATAACCTTCTTACTTACTCCCTTCCCTCCCAACACAGGAAAGAGGTACCTCTCTTCCTACCCAAGATCTAGCCCTTGACCTGTGCGCTCTGCTTACCATCCTTTCTTGTCCCTACGAGGGCTCGGCTATATCAGTTATTTCCTCGATCTCCTACAGCCTCAACCCCTCCTTCTCCATGCGCTCAACCTTCTAGTCTTACACCTCTTTAAACCAAACCCAAACCAAAACAACAACCACCATAACAAAACACACTGCCTCTACCCTGTATCTCTTAGAAAAGAAGTATTCCCTTATCAACACTGCAGTCTGGGCTCCCTCAGCAACTCACTGAAACCAGTCTTGGCAAGGTCACTAGTAACTGCCTGGTTGCTACATCTAATGGATGTTTCCTGTTGTTCTTGCTCCTTCTCGGGTGTGTGGACGAGAGGACACTGGTGACCATCCCTTACTCTTGACACTGCCTTGTCTTGTGGCCGTCAGGCTACACTGTCCCCTGGGTTTCTGTGCCCTGCGTGGCTGAGGTGCTTGTCTTCAGAGCTCCCCTTCCACCAGCTTGATGCCGGCATTCCCTGGGTTTCAGTCCTTGGCCCCCACCCCCACTTCTTCCTCATGCTTCAGCGTCCCTGGATGATTATATTCCTTCCCGTGGTTACAGCCCTCACCTCTCAAGGCCCAACCTGATACAGACAGAAAGTACACATGTTTTTGAGAGTTGAGTTTGACTCTGGGCAAGTTTTGGACCCTCAGCACTCCCTACCTATGGGATTGTATTGTGTATTAAGTGGAATAATCACAAAGAAAAGATTCAATCAATGCTACCATATCACTGTCCAATCATTATCACTGTCACATTGTTCTCCTATCCCAAATCGTTTCTGAGCCTCTGACACCCAATCTAAATAACCCATTACTCCCTCTCGTGGCATGCAGCTTAATTTTCTTTATGGCACTT
The DNA here is from genome assembly GCF_005190385.1 of Monodon monoceros. Taxonomy (NCBI): domain Eukaryota; kingdom Metazoa; phylum Chordata; class Mammalia; order Artiodactyla; family Monodontidae; genus Monodon; species Monodon monoceros. Next base: position 65,774,927 of record NW_021703785.1, on the reverse strand, counting down.
ATCACTTCTGGACATTTTCTTGTTTGTTTGTTTGTGGTCTGTCTCCAAGGCAAACCTTGAGCAATGTTAGATCGAGGCCTTGTCTGTCTGATTCACCATTGTGTCCTCAGGACCTAGGTCAGCCCCTGACAGTTGTGCTCAGCAAAAACTTGCAGAATAAATGAGTGATTTCTCTCTGATGTTATATATTGTTTACTTTACTAATGGATATTTCTAAAAATTTCCCTCTAAATCTACTCTTCCAACTCTATTTCCTATGTTAGCCAAGTGATGCGATCACCCACACATCTCGTGTCCAAGAGAGAATCTAGAAGACATTCTGAACTCCAAAAGTTCTTATATTGCTTCAATCTTTCTCTGTCTCTCCACCCCCACAGTAACTGGTTTAGTCCATGTTTTCTTCTTTCCTCCCCTGAATTTCAGCATAATGAGCTTCACATTAGAAAGCTACTGCTCTCACTCAGTTCTGTCTTTATACATTCCTTCTACTTGAACGCTTTTCCTCTGATTTTTTGCTTCACTCATCCTTCAAGATTCAACTCAGATGTCACCTCCTCCTGGAAGCCCTCCACGAATCCCAGTGGCTGGACTGTTCCTCCTCTCCTGTGTTCCTACAGCACCTTGGGCCCATCTCTGGAGGAGAACTTATCACAGAGCACTGTGGGCACTTGTCTGCTTTCCTCTCAGCCTCCTTACTAGTCCTGAGTTTCTCCAGTGGGACTGGTACTTTTATTTCTGAATCCCTTATGCCTTTTTCAGTGAACAACACATAAAGGCTCATTTACTGACTAAATGAATATTCCATTATAGTTTTGGATGGCTGGTTATTACTAGAGTCTGCTCCTTAGTATAAGTGTAAACCATAATTATGCTTGTGGCATCATTATTTATCATTCTATTTACATCAAATTTATTAATTTTAAGTAATACATATTGATGGTTACAGATTTTTAAACATAGAAAAGTATACGTAGAAATATTAAAAATACCTGTAATATTACCAGAAAGAAAGAGCTGATAACGATTGAAAATTTTCCTTTTCAGTTTTTTTCTTTACACATTAAAAAAATTAGAATAACTTTTATACCAAATTTTGAAATTTTTCTCATTTAGCATTAGATTGTGAGCATTTTCCCAATTTATTGTTGTATTTTGAAATACAGTTTTTAATGAATATATAGAATTCTGTTGGATAGACATACATAATTTATTTTCAAACTTTCATAATTTTGGACATTTCATTCCAAATTTCTGCAATTACAAACAATACTGTCAACAACTTTGGCAAAAGCAAAAGAAAAACAAAAAACAAAAAAAGGTTTTTTCTTTCTCTTTCTCCTAATGCTGTATGATTAAGACCCATCACCACTGTGACCCCCAATCACAAGTAATAAGTAGGTCCTGCCACCCATCCACCTATACATATGAAGCCAGTGTCTCTGAATTCTCTTAAATTTCTATATTTTCTACTCCTCCTTCCATGTTCAACTCATCTGTGCCATCACCCCTTATGCCTAAGAATGGAGAAGCACATTCTCCTGTCCACTTGTTGAATATTTTGTTGTCAGAAGCCTTTGCTTTAGAAAAAAATCCAATTTCTAACTGTCCCAAGCCAGCAATCCTTTGCCAGGAGCCTATGGTCACAGTCCATTATTTCATGTTTTCCAGCTTTTCTGTAGGAAATTGCCTTCCTTGCTGTGACCCATTGCCCTCACTGCACGACAGAAGGGTGAAGAGCTCCCTGGGACTCTTCCTGCATGTTCCCTCCCCAAGAGAGATATGATGTAGCAACTACTCCTCCCATGCTCCCTTCAGGCTACACTCCAGGGCCTTGTTGTTGGAGATTCTGAAATGAAATCTCAAATTATTTATTTCCTCATAAAGAATGTTGCCAGAAGTTCTGAAGAAGATGGCTTTTCATGCTAGGTCCTGAGCTCACAGTCACCAATTTGTGCTTGTCCCATTGGATGTGTCTTAGTGGCCCACTGCCACGCTCTGAATCTGCCAAGCTGCTAATGCTAACAGTTTTCATGGCTTTGGAGGTTTTGTTCTGTTAATTAAAATATCACTGGGCTCCATGCTTTTGTGGAAGCAAAATTCAGTGTTAGCTGTAAGCTCTGTATTGCCAATCAATATCTTTGGCTATGTTTAGTATTTTCCTGATGTAGACTTGTAAATGCCTGGAATCTTCAGGCTTAATATCGTATCATAATATCTCACTAACTTTACAAATATTGTAATTCTTTTCTTTTTTTAACTTTTTATTTTATATTGAGTATAGTTGATTAACAATGTTGTGATAGTTTCAGATGTACAGCAAAGTGATTCAGTTATGCATATACATGTATCTATTCTTTTTCAAATTCTTTTCCCATTTAGGTTGTTACATAATATTGAGCAGAGTTCCCTGTGCTATACAGTAGGTCCTTGTTGGTTATCCATTTTATTTTATTTTTTTATTTAATTTATTCTTTAACATCTTTATTGGAGTATACTTGCTTTATAGTGTTGTGTTAGTTTCTGATGTAAATTGATACAGCCACTATGGAGAATAGTATGGAGGTTCCTTAAAAAACTAAAAATAGAATTACCGTATGACCCAGCAATCCCACTACTGGGCATATACCCTGAGAAAACCATAATTCAAAAAGAGTCATGTACCACAATGTTCATTGCAGCTCTATTTACAATAGCCAGGACATGGTTATCCATTTTAAATATAGCAGTGTGTACATGTCAATCCCAAACTCCCTAACTATCCCTTCCTCCCACCCTTCCCCGCTGGTAGCCATAATTTCATTCTCTAAGTCTGTGAGTCTGTTTCTGTTTCGTAAGTAAGTTCATTTGTATCATTTCTTTTTAGATTCAGCTTATATCATACGATATTCCTCCTTCTCTGTCTGACTTACTTCATTCAGTATAACAATCTCTAGGTCTGTGCATGTTGCTATATTTTTTATGTACACTTTGGGAGACCATAATAGCACATGCCCATGGAGTATTTTGTGTTTGTTTATTTTTGTTTATTACCCAACTTGCCGCTTCACTGGAGTGGAAATTCCAGGAGAGCAGGGAATTGTCTTTTTCCCCAGCACCTAGAACAGCGTCTGGTACAAAGTAGGCCCTCAATGAATGCAAGTGACAAATAAATAAATAATACATCATTTGCAAGAAAGCTCATGCCTTGACTGGAAATTCTAAATGATACCTGATGCTGTTCTATCTCTTCTGGGGAACTTAGTTTCTTCAACTCACAACTGCAGGGACTTTTGTCTCCAACTTCACCCACCCACCCCCATGGACACATCCTGGACTGAGCCACACCATCCACACTGCTGTGCTTTCAAATTCTCGAACTTTTATCTCAACTTCTAGAACCATCTTGTGTCCTTCCAGCATTCCTCATCTGGTCTCATAATCCTTGCTTTTGCTTTTCCTTTACTTAATCAGTCCCTCTCCTTGGCTTCACTCCCTTCTAAGTCTTGGGTTTATTAGCGCCATGAGCCAGCCTTCAACCACTTTCTCATTACACACACACAGAGCTATTTCAGTTCCTAGTTATTTCATGCCTGTCTGGAGAAACCGCTATATCCACTCTTACATCCAGGCCACCACAGGCTGTTGATGAAATCTCAGAACTGCCCAACAGGTGACAGGATGCTGATGGAGTGAGAGTCATTAGCAAAATTTTCACTGTGTCTCTAGCTGGGTCTTGTTCCTGTTCTCCACAGTGGCTGTCTCAAAACATCACCACTTTCCTCAAGGCCCAGGTACACGTAAAAATTTTTTTGTTTTATTGTGGTAAAATATACATAATATAATATTTATCACTTAACTCTTCGTAAGTATACATTTCAGTGGTATTAAATACATTCACAATGTTGTATAATCATCACTATCTATATAATACTTTTTTCTTCATCCCCAGTAAAAACACTGTGCTCATGAACAATAACTCTTCTTTGCCTCCTGCCCACAGCCCCTGGTAACCTCTATTCTACTTTCTGAATGAATTTGCCTCTTCTAGGTACCCCACATAAGCCATGCACACTTTCTTCCTTCTCACCTTCACGTAAACGCTTGCCTGATGTGTCACAGAGAAAATAGAGAAAATGGCAGCTCCCTGAACGCACACACTCTGTGGTCTCAGGGCCTTTGCACTACTTTCTCCTGCCAGGACACACTGGTTCTTCCTCTTTACAGACATACCTAAGCTCCATAGAGTAATAGTTTCATGCCCCCATTGGATTGTGATCCCCTTGAAGGTAGGAAGTAAGTTTTTAATATCTGTATCCCTAGTGGAATATAGTGCCCAATACATGGTAAGGGCTCAATATATATTTATTGAATGAATACGAATTGTAAATTGGGGTTATAAAGTGGGCTAGGGAAGCTGGGTGTGCCCATGTGTTATCTACTCATATGCTGAAATATTTAACATTAACCCACTAAAAGGTAGAAACTGATAAACATGCACACATAGGTACCAAGTCACAATTGATAAAAGAGCCAAGAATGACAGGAAATTTAATAATAGTAATAAATCATGGGTGGATGTTATGAACTATTTTAGAACATTTAATCAAGCTGATTAATTACTTAGGGGTTTTTTCTCCCAAATCTGCATTTTACATTTGAGAAAACTAATCTTTTCATAATTTAACACCCTCCTTCCACCAATACTAAGGTTGAAGTCTAAAGTTTTCTGTGTTAAAATTTAAATGCAGTCATCAGTATCATAAATATACAATAGAAATGAATTGGGTTATCCTTAATATGTAGGAGTGTTCTGTGAATTTAACATTCAGGGTAAACATGTGATTCTCTGAATAGGAATACAGTATTGAAAAACAAAAATCAATGTCCTATCTAGGGGAAAAATACAAAATTTTGGTCGATAAAGTGTGCGTGGTTTTAAAGGAGAATAGAATAATGGTTAAGAAAAAGAAAGAGAAGAAAAAAAGCTATAGGGTGTGGGTAAGAGCAGAAGGACAGAAGTTAAATGAATCCAGAGGAACAAAAAGGGGCTCCAATACAGCATACCAAAGCAGTGGGGCAGAAAGAGTAGCTGTTGGAATTTAATCCGGAGAGAAGCAACTGCAAGAGGTAAAAACTCTTAGGGTAAGAACCAGTTGGTCACCTTCCACGTAAGCGTGAGGTGATCACAAAACAAACTGATTTAGGCTCAACTGAGCTCCAGCAGGAAAGGGCCCCGGTTCTCTGGAGAGTGAAAAGGCGGGCTGAAAGGAATAGAAGAGGGTCTGGGGTGCTGGAGCCAACAAAAGTCCATAGCCTCAAAGAATTCTAATAGAGAAATCTAGAGAGTAACAGGAATTGGGAAGTGGAGGTGCTGGAAAGTATTGTTCAGAGCCTTCAAGTTGGGCAAGGGACACCGAGCAATATAAAACTACACTAAATATGCACATCAACCATTTACAGCCGGTGTCTGGTGTCCGGCATTTCATTCCACTGTGACAGGGTGAAACTGTGCATTAGAACAGCTCTGTATGCTGGACGACAGCAGCTGGGGCTGGAGATGGGAGCCCTGCCAGGGAAGTTAAGGCAGGGTGGCAAGGCTGGAGACATCCCCCAACTTGACCCTTACATGGTGCAGCCAAAAGTAAGCACAAGATTTTCTAGCAGATGAAATGTCATGTATTTCATCAAAGGGGTTTTGTAGACAAATCATGGGAGAACTACACACAAAATGCAATGCCTTGGCTTTCAATAACTTGAAGAATAAATTATGTTCTCTGGAACCCTCACTTATGAACTGTAATTCACTGCAGGTCAGGTGTCTGACCAGGAAAACATTTTGCTCTATCTTCTCTCTACTCATTATACTTTTCTTGGTATAACTATTAAACATAATAATTTTCACTTGAGACATTAATTATCCCTGCTCACAAATCCTTTCTGTTTTTTTCTAATTTCTCTTTAATGGCTTTGTTTTATTTTAGCCACCTTCATGTTCTTAAATAACATCTTCATTAAGATACTAATGGCATGCCACAAAATTCACCCATCGATTGTTTTAAGCAAGTGTTTTCTTAATACTGTTAGTTGGAGATGTACCATAGGGTTCTATGGACTTTTTCCCCATGTACAACATCGTAGGCACAGAATAGTGTAAACTTGTTCAGTAAGCAAATGCACATATACTTCATGTGTTTACATCCCTTGGCTATGATTGTTAAAAATGCTTGCAAACAATATTTCCTAACATTATATCATAGTTATCTTAAGAAAGACAGGATAAAGGATAAAACCCTGCCCCAGATACTGGAGAGATTTAATAAATACTTCTGAGGCTGATAAATATGTTTGTTCTCAGATTGACAGGATTTCCCTGTAATTAATCTGGCACAGTGAATTCTTAGAGCAGGGTTATCTCTAACACTTGTACTTCATTCTCCCAAAACAAGATTTCTTAGAAATAACTATTTTAATGTTTGCGTTCCTAACCTTACTTCTCTTATTATTTCTGTAAGGCCATAAAATCCTAACCAGGCATCTGCTTTTGATTTTAGATTTCTGTTTTTTCCTTTAAACTTTCTAAGCACCTGCCTAACCAGCTAACCAAGCTTCCCTTCCTTCACCAGCATTCACTCCTCCCACATGACGCTGTTAGGTTTTTCCTTAGTTCGCTTAGCTTTTTAAACACCTGCAGTTCAACAACAAGGATAGTATTGTCTGGCTATTTCACTTAGCAATGAGTTGATTTACCTGTCAAGATAAACTTCACTGTACATATTATTGGCTCTCTGGATTAATGCCTTATAAAACAGCACATTTGCACTGTTCTATGCCCTTCACGAGCATTAAACACTGATTTCATTTGATAGGCCAGATATTATATCAACATTAGTTAATGAAAGGAGCTTATTGCTGGGGGTTCAAAGATGAACTAGTAAGAAAGTGAAACTTGTAGATTCATGCTAAATGTTTATTTGTTATAAGGGATCTTTAGCAGTTATGACAGGAATTATCCATGTCCCATAAAAGAATACTGTATAGGTATCTAGTGGTCCAAGTTTGCTTTAAAAATACATTAAAATAAATATATAGCTAAATGATTAATGACAGCATTAACAGCATGAACACTCAGCACCCTTCTGTCACTATACAGATAAATATATCAAGAAAAAGGGAAATGTAGAATTTTCATCAGGTCAGAGATGCACTATATCATAGTTCAAATGACCTAATGTTTTTTTTTTTATCATTTTTCTTTTACAAAATGAATGTTAGACATAAAAAAGAATGTTTCCAGCTGTTTCTGGATCTTCTTTTAATTTATTTCTAATAAAGCATATATATGGGTAACAACTTCAAGCTGAGTTTTGAAACCTGAAGACAGTTTTCTGCCTTAAACAGTTAATCAAAGCCACATGAAAGCTTGCTTCAATTAAGTTCAGTCTAAGATAGCTATGATCTGATTAACTGCAATAGACAAAAAAAAAAAAGTTACAATTATCACTTCCCAATCGTGAATAACTCAAAAAAAAAAAAGGACAAAAAATGTTTTTAACTAGTAAAAGTAACAATAAATCTTGCTTCAAATATTAAAAACCATTCTTTATGGTTTAATATCCATTTGCTTACATCCTGAGTGTTGTATTCTTGAATTTACTAATTTACTTTAACCTGTTCTATTCTGCTTTCATCTTGGTGGGAAAAGCATCCCAAGGTAAAATGGCAGCTAGCCATGTATCTAATATGCTTTTACCTTATTGTGCAATGGAAACCAATTAGAGACGATTTGGTAAAAAAAACTCAATTGTAACTCACAGTATTTTTTTCCTGTCAATATTAAACATTTTACTGGAAGGTGATATTTCAAATTGAACTACATTAAAGAAGGTTTTTATGCTATGTGAATTTCAGAATTTAGTAATCTCTCACACTGTGGGTAGTTCCTAACTAATGCATATCAATATAGATCTGTCATTTTCAGATATATGACCGTTTGGGAAAAGTGCCCAAAGGGCCTGGTACCTGTAAGAACTCTCCTCCCCTTTCTGATAACAGGGCTTGTGATTTCCTTCCCCTTCCTCCTTCCATCACTGCTGTTTGGTACTACTTATGTCCCCAGTCTCTCCCTCGACTTCAAACACTTCTTATCTTAGGGGATTAAACCCTGTGAGTAATCCTTTACCCCACTTCCTCAAGGCACCCCTCCACCAATTCTTCCCTTCAATGTGTCTGAGCTGAGTAACACCGAACCAGTCCCCACCTCCCATCCTGGCCTAGCTCCTATAATACAGAAAAGCTTTTTCAATTAAGTGATATTTGTAAAAAGTGTAGACAAATCTAAGGCCCTCTTTGTATTCAGATATTATAATTAGCATTCATTCAGTCACTCAACAAGTACTCCTTGAGTACATCCTGTATACCAGACCCCAGGCGGGGCAACTGTCTTTCCTTATTATGGGCTTTGAAAATGAAGAGAAATACTGATAGTTTAGGAGGGAACAATTTTATTCCTGTTTCCTGCTTACTATTATTAGCAGGAAAACAATAACAAAAATCTTTGAAAACCTCAAGTTTAGTAAACATTTATTAGCCCTCTAGTATGTCCTGGGCTACGTGCTTGGCTCTAGAAAGAGCAACGTTAAGTGCAAAAGACCCTGTGCCATGTAGGGTCTTAAACAAGAGTGTGGACTAAGAGAGCTTTGAGAATGAGAATGAGCTTATATCTGGGACAGGAATAAGGTGGTGGCTGTGGACATGAAGCCAGTCGACCAGAACCAGAGCCAGAAGAGGCATCGCGAGGAGCAAGCCCAACATTCAGAGTGTCTTCCAGGGGCTTCGATAGGCAGGAGTTTCTAGCCTCCAACTAGAGGGCCTCCTGGGAGGCCCTCCCAATATTCCTTGTCAGAGATCCCTGCACCATCTACCCCTTCCCATCACTACAAACACTCCCTATTGAAACCTCTGAACAAGACCTTTGGACCACCAGGTGCAGGCTTGGCAAGTAAGTGAAGCGGCCAGATTTAGCAAATGAAAGTGCAGGGTGTCCAGTTAAGTTTGAATTTCAGATAAACAGCAAAGAATTTTTACTAGAAGTGTGTTCATGCAATACCTGTATTTGTATTGTTCTCTATTTTATCTGGCAACAGTAGAAATGGGATAATATTCTTATTTCTGTTTAGCCTCATCAGGCAACCCAGACACCATTTCAGAAGTACTTTCTCCCACTTGTGATTCTTAGCTTCTCAAATCATTGAGACATTTAGCAGGTGTCTCTGTGGTTGTCTTTCTGTGCTGACACAGATGAAATGCTACCTACCTCCTGAGGAGACTTTTCAAATACCCTGAAAAGTCACTCTCTATTCCATTTCAGTGCACTTGATGTTAGCTACCAAATAAACTATATATATATATATATATATAAAATGCCCACTCCAAAAAGACTTAAATGTAAATCAAGAAACTTTTCTAACAGGTATTTATTTATCTGTCTTGAGCAGAGTTAATGGTCTGGAGACAAGTTTAGTGGTTCAAGGCAAAAAAAAAATCAACTTTAGACCATCTTTACTGGGTACGTAATTGTCTTCTGATCAACTACCACTTGTTTTAGGCTTGTAAACAAAGAAGTATGTGAAAGCTTACTTTCTCTTTTTTTAAAGAATGTGTGTCTATGTTTATAGACATAGACATATATAACATTATTTTGAAGGCAGTTGGAAGAAAAATCTCCCTTGTTTTGGAAACCACTTATTATTAATGGGATAGAGAATCACTGGGCTTGGTAAATGCTTACCAATATATTTGGTAATATAAAACAATATTTTATAATAATATAATAATTAATATAATATAAAGTAATATAAATATATAAGTAATATATAAAATATAAACATAGTAAAGTAAAAATTAGGTAATATAAAAAATAGAAACATAGTAAATATTCAGTAATTCAAGAAATATCAATAGGCTAATAATCTTTTAATTTCTCCAGATAGTTTTGATTTTATTCAAAAGACAAATTGTCATGACAGCTCAGATTACTAGAAATGGATATAAGCTACAGGATAAAGTACATAATCATATTGTTCATGGCCTTTATCCAAGTTAATGGCCTTTATCCTTTCCAATCTAGCTCAGCCACTTGCTAGAACAAGTAATAGCTTCTCTGTCTCTGCTTTCTCATCTGTAAAATGGGGATAATAATTTCTCTACCTCACAGGACTGTTATAATGATTAAATAAGGTCATATTTATACAGCATTTAGAACGAGGCCTGGCACATATAACTGTCAATTACAATGAGCTCTTTCAAATTAATTGATTACAAATAATTATACTTATCACTTTGACTCTCCTAGAAGAGGAAATAAATTTTAGTATTTTACAGGCCACTTTTGCTGAGTTTCCTACTTTCTCATTCTTAGCTGGGTTTGGGGAATAGGGAACAATGGTTTTCATAACCATCTTATAACACAATTAGTTTCAGAAGGACAGCAGGAAATTAATATACAGCAAAAATCTGCTAATACCACTTTCGTTGAATTTCAGTTTCACCATACCTTGCTCATTCGTAGTTGGAATTGGGCGGTAGGAAACAATGTTTTCACACTATAATTAGTTTCAGCAACAAGAAATTAATATACAGTGAAAACCTGCTAGTACTATTTGTTTTAATGTCCTAGGATTTATTTTAGTGTTTAGTTATAATTTAATAGATTTCTTGGGGCTTTGTGTAGCATTCACATGCAGAACAAAATTATTCGAGAGCACTAAGAAATTATTAAGAATATTAAGGAATAATTAATTTCCTTTAAAAATCTGTCTCAAGGTTTAGGATCAATTCACACCATCTCTAAATGAATGGGTATAAGATGTGCTAACAGAACTCATACAGTGGCTGTTCCTCAATAGGAGAAAGAATTTCATTTTCTGTCAGTTTGGTCCTTTTTTAATGTCAATGCTTCTACCATCTGAGCAAAGAGAAATTTTGTAAAGCTAACAGTCTTAACTATCTTCACCTTCACTGGCGTCTGAAATCATACTATAGAAAAGGTCAGCTCTGTTTTTTTTTCTTTCCATATATACTTTGCTTAAACATCTGTGAAACACTGCATCCTCTCTGAAAAACTATTAAGAAAATGTACCCTCCTTCAGTCTGTGTAGGTAGACAGCAACCATTATGTATTCCAGACCAATGTCATTGAGGATGTCACACTAGATAGCATTTTGTTACCTTACCAAAAATATTTGCTATTTTAGCATTCTTCTTTCGATACAAAGGTTAGGATGAGGAAAATTTCAATATTTAATAACAGAACAACATGTAGATTCCAACACTACGCATGGTTTGCTCCAATTAAAAAGGCAAGGATTGAGGAATATTGTGGTTATCAAAAGGATTAACTGAAGGAAGGCAACATGCAATAGTGAGAAGGACACTGAACTGAGATGCTGCCAGGCCCTGACTCTCATCCTGGCACTGCCATTAGGAGCTATGTAATGTTAGGTCGGTCTTTTAAACTCACCACTTCTCATTTGCTTCCTCACTTGTAAAGTGAGAGAAGCAGAATAGATTCCCTATGAGATCTCTCTTTTAAAATTATACAATTTCAGGTAAATGTATATACCCAACACATGAACTCCTCCTTTGCAATTTAAGGGTTTTATTCAATACCATACTGCTTTTATTTCCAGAAGTGAAACTGGGAAAAGTAGTCACAGAGTTTATTTCCATTTCAATTCCAAATAAGACTCAGATAAAGAGACTTAAAAACAATAGATCTTGTCTCAGGAACACCTGCCACATTTGAGATGTAAGACACAACCAATCAGAACAGGGAAAGTCCACAGATTCCCCGCTCTAACCCTCTGCTCCTTTTAATGTAAACAATCAGATAAATCACTTAAAACCACAGATTAGTGAACAAGTCAGCTGTGGGGGGGGGGGGGGGCTAAGCACTAAATGTAAACAGGGGAAATTATGTAAACTTTACATATCTGAAAGGGCACCAAAAGTTCTTCCCAAATGGGTGGTTTACCATAAAGTCAAGCGTTTAGTGAATAGAGTAAATAGAGAGTTATAATGAAAGGCTAAGTATGACCCTGGTTAACTACCCACACGTACTCTTTAAAGACACCTACATATGTACATGAATGGACCATTATTAGTTCTTATTCATGTTAATCTAGTTGTCATTGAACTGTAGTTACTCAGTCCTAATGTTTTGCACAGGAATACTAAGTGCTTGACTCATGCCTTTGAAGCTGTTTCATAATTCAGAATAAAAATGACCCCAGGAAGGCAATCTCTTATGCCTTCTAAATGACTTTCTCTTGTCTGAACTTTTATTGTAAAAAATCAAGTAATCCTTTGTTGGGATGCTGTGCTAGTTACTCAAAGGAGTTTTATGTAATCTGCTCAAATTCGAACCAACAAGAATAATCAGAATTTCCATTAAGCTGTTCCATAGAGGACACTCGATAATAGCAGTACACAACCAACGTGACTCTAGATCATTTGTGGTAGAAAGTTCTTGAACTGAAAATGAATCACAGAGCAGAAAGACCAGAATGTGAGTAAGTAAAAGAATATTGGAATTGTTAATAGAGTTATAATTAGTAACTTTCTTGGCTTGTAAATTAGCCAAGTAATGCAGTTCAGAAATAATGAAGAACCTATCATCCCTTTTTTCTTTACCATCCTACAAATATTCACCGCCTTGTCATATCAGTGATGCATCTGACTAGAGGAGGACCAACAGGAGTCAGGCTTCAGGGCACCTTCTGAATTTTTATAAACATCCTTACTTCGCTGAAAATTCATTCTTTTAGAGTAACTTTCTAGTTCCCAAATGTCTTTGATCATGGGACAGCCCCTAGCCAAAGACAGGGATTTAAACTTTCATCTGATTGTCCCACAAATAATTTCTCATCTCCTTCTTGTCATACAATAGCAATTAATTTCAAAGCCTCCCTAGGGAAGTGTCAAAATTCTAAATCTAAGGACAATGATGGGGAATTTTCAGTACATGTTTTGAAGCTTCCTTTGTATACTCTAGTAGAGTTCAAGTCTGAAAATATTCACAATTATATTTGAAGTTCCTCAATCTCATTGGATTTGTCCCAAATAATTTTAAAGTTAATTTATATTTAGTTAGATTTTATCATAAATTTAAGGGCAGTGATAAACCATTAATTAAGCATCATTTATGAATTAAATTAAATATGAATATTTATCAGATACCCTTTGAAGACATTGTAGTAGGGATATAAAAGTAGTTCCTACATCAAAGGATGCTCTAACAACAGAGTGAAAAGACAACCTATGGAATAGGAAAAATATTTGCAAATCATATATCTGATAAGGAGTTAATATCCAGAATATATAAAGAACTCCTATAACTCAACAACAACAACAAAAAAAAAAACTTGATAAAAAAAATGGGCAAAGGACTTGAATAGGTATTTCTCCAAAAAATATATACCAATGGTGAATAAGCACATGAAAAGATGCTCAACTCACTAATCATTAGGGAAATGCATATTGAAACCACCATTTCATACCATCCCATTTATAATGGCTATTATTAGAAACAAAACCCAGAAAATAACTAGTGTTGGCAAAGATATGGAGAACCTGGAATCCTTGTGCAGTGCTGGTGGGAATATTAAATGGTATGGCTGCTATGGAAAACAGTATAAAAACAATTCTCCAAAAAATTGAAATTAAGAAAAGAATCAAAAGCAGGGACTCGAACTGATATTTGTACACCCGTGTTCATGGCAGCATTATGCACAGTAAACAAAGGTGGAGGCAACTCAAGTGTCCATCACTGAATGAATAGATAAACAAAATGTGGTCTGCACATACAGTGGAATATTATCCAACCTTAAAATAAAGGGAATTCCTGGCACATGCTACAACACAGATAAACCTTAAAGAAATTACGCTGAGTGAAATAAGCCAGACACAAAAGGACAAATATTGTGTGATTCCACTTATATGAGGCACTTAAAGCAGTCAAATTCAGAAACAGAAAGTAAAGTGATTGTCAGGGTTTTGGGGGAGAAGGGAATAAGAAGTTAATGTTTGATGGGCATGAGTCTCAGTTGGGGACTATAAACAAAGTTCTGGAAACAGATGGTTGCACAACACGGTGAATGTACTTAAATGCCACAGAACTGCATACCTAAAAATGGTTACAATTGTCAATTTTCTGTTATAAGTTTTTTTTTATTAAAGTACGTATAGTTAATTTACAATATTGTGTTAGTTTCAGGTATAGAGCAAAGTGATTCAGTTATACATATATTTTTTTCGGATTCTTTTCCATTGTAGGTTATTACAAGATATTGAATATAGTTACCTGTGCTTTATAGTTGGTCCTTGTGTGACTGTTTTACCACCGTAAAAGAAAAGAAAAGAAATGGTTTGTGCCCATATTGAGCTTACAATATAGTGAGGAAATAAGTGTGTATATAAAATTAGTACCTGAATAGCTATAATATAATGTAAATTAAATAATAATAAGACAGTAGAAATTAAATACTATGGTGTTCAGAGAACGCAAAGGTAACAGTTGTTTTAGGAAAGGTTTTATGGAGTATATAGTGGCTGGGGTTTACCTTTGGAAGATTAACACAATTTTATTGAGTAGAGAAGGTGGGAGCAGGTAGCCTACAGAAACAGACCAGTATAAGCTAAGCAGGGAAGCCAAAATCTTAGGGTGTGATTTTAAAACTGTGATTCCTCCCAGTTAGGTTAAAGTACAGGGTAGTGCTTCCCAAACTTTAGTGTGTATACAGATCACTTGGGAATCTTGCTAAAATGTAGATTCTGATGCTATAGATCTAATGGTAGGGTGCAAAATTCGTTTCTAATAAGCTCCCAGGTGATCCCAATGCCGCTTTGAGTGGCTCAGGTCTTGAGTATATATACCTACAAGTACAGGTCAGTCCAAAGTTGAGGACTTTGAAAACTAAAAGTCCGTACTTACTTCAGAGATAATGGAGAACCAATGGAACTCTTCTGGGTAGGAAAATCCTATTATTGGAGCTCTTTCTTGGGAAGATTAATCTGTCAGCCATGTGTAGTGGGAATAGAATGGGCAAAGACAGACACTGGGGAGACTGGTTAGGGGTCAATGAGACCTAGTAGTAGAAAGAGGCTAGGTGTGGTGAAGCCTGAGACAGGCAAGTGGGAGTGAAGGTTCAAAGGGGAAGACACGGTGAGAGGATAGCGCAAAGTGTCTTGGTGGCTGACATGCAGAGGAATATATGAGGAGGACAAGTTTTAAATGACAATGATTACAGTAAGCATACAATCAGGTTTCCACAAGACATTCCAAATTCATGCCTGTCATCCCAGCATAATTATTAATAGTGGCCACTTCCACTCTAAAAATGTCCTCATTTGGGTAATAAATAATATAATCACCCTAGCTTTATGCACAAGTGACTAACAGGATGTAGAGGAGAGTTAGGCTGCTTTGTAGTGGGTGATACTCATTTATTCATTCATTTATTCAATATTTACCAAATGTCAACTGTGTGCCAGGCACTGTTCTAAGTGCTGAGGATACCTAAGTGCCGAGTTTAAGTAAAAATGACAAAAACCTCAAGGCTTGTCCGCATGGAGTTTATGATCTTGTGGAGACTGACACATTCCAGAAGTGGGGGAGGAGGAGGAGATGGAAAGGGAGCAAGTTAAAGGTGCCAGGGAGACGTACAGCCAGAGGCAGTGTCAAGCATCAAGAAAGAGGTGTTAGTAAATACAAGTCCACACCACTCCAAACGTAAAATAGATAGCTAGTGGGAAGCAGCCGCATAGCACAGGGAGATCAGCTTGGTGCTTTGTGATCACTTAGAGGGGTGGGATAGGGAGGGCGGGAGGGAGGAGATATGGGGATATATGTATACATATAGCTGATTCACTTCGTTATACAGCAGAAACTAACACAACATTGTAAAGCAATTATACTCCAATAAAGATGTTAAAAAAAAAAAAAGAAAGAGGTGTTAGAATTTGAAGGGATGTAGATGCAGGTTTAGATATAGTTGTGGATCTTTATGGAGGAATGAAGCTTTGAGAGTGAGTGAGATGCCTCCCTGAAAGTAGACTTAGAGAGAAAGAAGAGACCACGGACAGTGCCTACACTTAGGGGACAGACAGAAGGGTCCATGAGCTCATGGAGAGGCATTCAGAGAGGTAAAAGAAGTTCCAAGGTATAACAGAAGCTAGGGAAGCAGGGAGGTCAAGGGCCCTCCAGGTAACGATATCAAAAGTTGCAGAGAGGTCAAGGAGACAAGGTCTGGGACAGGTGGGGAAGGGGAGGGCCAGCTTTGGGAAAGAATGCACTATGCCCTAGAGGGTGGTCAGTGACTGCTACATGATATTCTGTATATGAGAAAGAGTAGTATTAAGATTCTTAAGGTGTTCAACTTATTCTTTGATGATAATTTGCTGATATAATTTATGTATTTCTCATTGCCATTTTTTGTTAATAAAAACAACCTTTTTGTAGTTGTTGTTTCTGAAAGTTTGGAACAAAATAAAGCAAAAGCTCTAAGCATCTCATTTTTCATCAATAACTAGTGCAAAATTTTTCTCACAAGATTACTCTGAGAATGGATTAAAAATGGCACTTGTGTGCTGTAAAAATCTAAAGTCACAACAAGAGCCATGTTCTAGTTTAAAAATTCAATTTTACTTTATATCTTTTTTTCTCATATGAAGGGACATTTGGGAAGAAAGATTGATGGCAGTAAAGAGGTGTGTGTGAATCTAAGAACACTGAGTAAAAAATACTGGGTTTCTCTGAAAGGTAAAAACTAATTTATCTATACAGAATTGTCAGTACTAAGACTGCTATCACGCCAACAATTCCAGTAGTTTTGCATGACAACAGAAATACGTTATCTTAGCCTCATGGGACTAAATGAAATCTTAACAAAGCATTTAAATCACTCCCACCCAACCCCTTAGGTTACCCTCCCCACTACACACACACACACACACACACACACACACACAGTCACAAACACACCACTTGCAGAGGATGAGAATACATCCTATTTGTGCTACTTTTAAGGAAGACTCTACAATATTCCTGGATAATTTCTATCAGAATTGAAAGAGCTGCACTTAGAGCAGGAAGGTATGTGATTACCTTCTGTAGTTATGATGTAGTTCTTTTTAGTTTTTTCCTTGTCCTACACACAGTGGTTGGCCTGGGAGCGGAGAAAATGACTGAATGGGTAAATTTGTAACAACATATCTAAAAACGAATGAACAAAGTACAATACTGTTATTAAAACCATTCCCAATAGCCAATACAATTCTGGTAGGAATGTTTGGTAACTTTTCAGTGGCTGAATGACTACTTTTACAGCTCTGGAACAATGCTAGCGTTGGTTATCCTTTGTTGAAAGAAGCAATTGAGCAAAGCTTTATTTTGATTGGGGGTGGGGGGGTGTTAGTGTCTGGCTGTAGGTCCCTGGGGGGTCTGGGCTTTCCTTGGCTATCATACTTGTAATTCATGGAGTAGGTTCCCCAGGGAAGAGGACAGTTACACTTAAAATTCAGGAAGCAAGCATGCATGGGTTAGCATGGCATTCCAAACCCCCTCCACTCTGGCTCAGACTACGAGGCTTGGCCCCCAGGACCATCCTGAGCCTCCACTGCTGCCACACAGTGAGCTCATCACCCCAAACATACCAAATACATTCCAAACTCTGCCCATTCTCCATCTTCATGCTTAGGTAAATCTTACCTTCCAAGGCCCACCTGAAGCTCTTTATCCTCTACTATAATTTACCCCTGACTCAGGTTCTTAAGAAATAATTCCATTCTCTGAAACCGTGTTTATTATTAGAAACACGCATTTGACACAGTATATGCTATGTCAATTGTCATTTACTTGCTCCATCACCCAGCTGAACTGTAAAACTAGATCAGTTTTCTTTACAGAGTTCCCATGAGAATCGAATAACACATGTTTTAAAGCATCTTGTAAAGCAGTTCAAATTAAAAATATGTTGTGGGGAATGCCCCGGCAGTCCAGTGGTTAGGACTTGGCCCTTTCACTACTGGGGCGCTTGTTCAATCCCCGGTCGGAGAGCTGAGATACTGCAAGCTGTGTGGCGTGGCCAAAAAAAATAAAATACAAAATAAAATATAAAAATATACCCTATAGTACTTTTTTCCTGACATTTGCCAACTTTTTCATAAAAGCTGTATAACAATGTTTAAAAGGTAGGAAATCAGATCACTTTACAGTCAAGTTTTGACTGGGCAGATTATAGTCATTACACCATGCAAATTATACTCTCATATTTGCTTAGGTAACTCCCTATTGACATGACTGACCCTCATCTCTGATTTGACATTTCACAGAATTTAGAAGGGTAGAGGTTTTCACTTTGTATATTACAACATTTGATTGTCTGTTCTCTCACTGGGAAGGCATAAGAAAGACACTCTATAGAATTAAAATAGATAGTATAGATGCAGAAACAGATATAAATTATAGATTGAGATTTAACAACAGCCCTAGAAGGTGAGCAACATTAACATCTCCTTTTTACAGATGACAAAGGAAGGACAAAATGGTTTAGTAACTTGCCCAAGGTCACATAGCTGGTGAAGAGCTAGGACTGAAATCAAGCATTTTGGTCTGAGTTCACACCTTTCATTACTTTGCTGTGACAATCTTTACATCAGCAGGGGTAATAGCAAGGAGTTGAGTGATCAATTTCATTTAATTTAGGCATCACTTATTGGGCATTTACTAAGAGCTATGACCAATAAGTGCTAAGAATGAAAAATGAATATGCTAAGGTCCCTGGGCTCAAGGACAATGTTGTCCTATGACTCATAGAAACACATAATTTTAATACTTTTGCAGTAATAAGTGCAATAATCAATGCGTGTGAGACAGGAAAAGTTGTGCTTCTCACCAGATAGTTGTTTTATAGTTTGACTTATTTGTTTTACTTAAAATGTGGAGAATAGCCTTATCAAAACCAAGCACGCAGACAAATTCAAGTTCATACAGTCAGCATGGACGTTTCCTTTGTTTGCCAGTTGCTCTGTTAGGTAAGACTGTATATACAAACCTGAGCACTGTCTCTGCCCTGCCTTGAAGACAGGAATACAGCCAGTGGGGAGGAAGGAGGCATGAAAGGGTCTGATAAACAGACAAATGAAAATATAATGGTGTGAGTGCTATAATAGAAAAAAGAACAAAGTTCCCAGGGAAGATATTTGAACTAGATCTTGAAGAATAAACAGGCCCCTGACAATCAGAAGTGGGACCAGGGGCAGAGGGAGGTGGACGGTGGGAGTCGAGGATTTCCCAAGCAGAGAGGAATGTGTAAAGAACAGACTGGGGAAAGGGAGGCACGTTCAAGGTAAGGGAGAAGTTCAGTGTGGCCAGAGTATGAAGTATACAGGCAAGGAAGTAAGAGGTGGAAGAAAGAACTGGGCTGTGTCCAGATGGTGAATGGTTTTATAGGCTCAGCTCAGAATTGTAGACATAATCACAAAGGCAATGAATTCGCAACAAATTCTAGAACCAAAAATATAATGACTTTTTCCTAATTTTAGATCACCTATATGAGTATATAGAAATATTAGGGTCTGAGGAATGTATACAGTATTTCAAGAGAGAAAAAAAAAGTGTCCTCTGATAAAATAAGTTTGGGAGATACCAAGTACTATGTTACCTTATAAGAATTTTACAATTCACATTAATATAAAAATATTAAACATAGGAAGCCTATTTAACTTTGTCTAATCCAGCCTTTGTTAAACTTAATCATTGCACTTTTTTGATTCTCCCTCCCATATAACACCTATTAAACACCTCACAGTTGACCTATATCAGTATTCAACTGAGATGGGACCCAGCAGTGGCTATATACATACAGATTACACACCACTTTTTCATGTGAAAACTCTCACAGAATTTTAGAAATCATAATTCCTCAATTATATGATATTAAGGATCTCCTTTAAAAATTCTCTCAAATATTTTCAACATTATTTTTTTGGAATGTAAGTAATTTATTTTTTGATATGGTTTTACATAATGACACATCAATGTCAAAGTACCATCAGAGTGGACAGAGCTGTCCCATCTAGGGCTTATCCTGTTTCCTACAGAGAGAGAACTGACTTGTCCATGGCCACAGAGGATGGGAGTGGTCACATTGAATTCCGTAAGTGTGCAGACTTTCCCAGTCCCCGTGCAAACGCACAGAGACCAGGCTGCACTGCAGGATCATAAATGTAGCATGTAATACTTTATGGGCACTAAGTCATGAGGAATAGAATGCCCTTAGTAGAGTTATCTGAAGTTCTGGGTTCTCTTAGGTAACTGCAGGTCATTTACCCTGAATTTTAATTTCTACTTCTTCTGAGAAAATCATGTCTCAAGTTAAACTCATCCAGATATAGAAATTGTGCCCATGCTCCCAGAGCTTTCACAGAGCTCTCTCCTACCCCCATCCAACTACCTCTCTTTCACCTCCTCTCTTCCCACAGGCAACTCCTACTCTGGCTTCAGCTGAAATGTCACTTTTCCTACCACCCTCCCCAGACTGGGCAGGTCACTCTCGTCAACTCTTGGAATACCATTTGCCTTTTCATACTTTGCATTGACACAAGCTCTAATTTTAAGTTCATTGATGTGGCTATTTGTTTATTGTTGGTCCCTTCAGTAGACCATGAGCTCCATGAATGCACAGGCTCTGTTTTGGTCCAGTGTTGTACTGCAGCATCTAGCACACAGATGGTAAATAAACATGGACTAAAGAACACTAAAAATTCATAATTTGAGTGACAACAGTGAGACTGTTCATAAATTGGCTACAGCCTAGACCTCATTTTCAGAATTTAGGCTGGTTTAGATTTCAAATTATAGAGAAATGCTATTCTACTGATAACAGTTTATTGATATAGTAGCTTAATTTTCCTATTTCTAAATAAATAGTTGCTATTAATATTACTATTGTAATTGGTGAATAACCTAAACTTACCTGCCTTTAATTTTATTCCATGATGTCTAGCTTCTAGGTAATACTCTCTATATATAATATAATTCTTCATGTTGGCATTTATACACTTCAAATACTTTTAGCCTCATGTCTTCTATTCACTATCATTTAACCACACTACACATGGTTTGTTCCTTTAATCTGCTCCATAAATCACTCTCTCCTTTTCCTTTTATTATTCTGGTGGATCTCTCCAAACTTCTTCCAACTTATCAGCCCCTTTGTGGCTCTGGAGATTTAAACTAAAGCCAGTACTCTGTGTGTTTAGAACTCAGGGGTCTGGGATGGGCTGATGGGTGAGGTCTAGTTGGATCTTGTATAATAAGAATAATAATTTTTAAAAGCTCAGGAAATCAAACTTTCAAAGTACATTTAGATTCCTTCACAAGCCATGTAATATTTCTCCCACCATTTCCCTTTGGTGGCCCCACAGAAATGCCATATGCTTAGTGAATGCTTCCTCTGAGGTTGAGCTACCATGGAATACTACCTTACATGGAGAGAAATCTGGCAAAGACCAGTGGAAATGGCACACGGTTAGAGTTTCATTTGAAAAACAAAACCGCATGCCGTCTTTCTAGTCATCCCCCTGTTCCACTTTTCCACTTGCCTGGTCCTTCTGTCTTTTGTTAGTTTGTTTTCCTACCAGAAGATTTCTTCCGGTGGGGGTGGAGGGGTGTGCAGTTTGGACAGCTAAAAGTATGCAGCAAGCAGATTGTTCGAGGGCACATCATTATATGATTAATAGGACCTGACAGACCAAGACAACACAGAAGAGAGAACTCAAACCTTGATTGTGTGGTTCTATTTAATGTGTCACCTGCAAGATAAATTAGCCCTGGGAAAGCAACTTGGCTGGTGAGCCCAGCTCTAAAGCAGAGATGATGCGTGTCTTAAGAACACTGCCTTGCAATCAGAGAAGAAAAAGCAATAAAAGGAATACAAATTGGAAAAGAAGAAGTAAAACTGTCACTGCTTGCAGATGGCATGATACTATACATAGAGAATCCTAAAGATGCCACCAGAAAACTACTAGAGATAATTAATGAATTTAGTAAAGTTGCAGGATACAAAGTTAACGCACAGAAATCTCTTGCATTCCTATACACTAATGATGAAAACTCTGAAAGAGAAATTAAGGAAACACTCCCATTTACCACTGCAACAAAAAGAATAAAATACCTAGGAATAAACCTACCTAGGGAGACAAAAGACCTGTATGCAGAAAACTGTTAAGACACTGATGAAAGAAATTAAAAACGATACAAACAGATGGAGAGATATACCATGTTCTTGGATTGGAAGAGTCAATATTGTGAAAATGACTATACTACCCAAAGCAATCTACAGATTCAATGCAATCCCTATCAGATTACCAATGGCATTTTTTACAGAACTAGAACAAAAAATCTTAAAATTTGTAAAGAGACACAAAAGACCCCAAATAGCCAAAGCAGTCTTGAGGGAAAAAAACGGAGCTGGAGGAATCAGACTCCCTAACTTCAGACTATACCACAAAGCTACAGTAATCAAGACAATATGGTACTGGCACAAAAACAGAAATATAAATCAATGGAACAGGGTAGAAAGCCCAGAGATAAACCTATACACCTATGGTCAACTAATCTATGACAAAGGAGGCAAGGATATACAAAGGAGAAAAGACAGTCTCTTCAATAAGTGGTGCTGGGGAACTGGACAGCTTTATGTAAAAGAATGAAATTAGAACACTCCCTAACACCATACACAAAACTAAACTCAAAATGGATTAGCGACCTAAATGTAAGACTGGACACTATAAAACCCAGCGGAAAAAATAGGAACAACACGCTTTGACATAAATCACAGCCAAATCTTTTTTGATCCACCTCCTAGAGTAATGGAAATAAAAACAAAAATAAACAAATGGGACCTAATGAAACTTAAAAGCTTTTGCAAAGCAAAGGAAACTACAAACAAGATGAAAAGACAACCCTCAGAATGGGAGAAAATATTTGCAAACAAATCAATGGACAAAGGATTAATCTCCAAAATATATAAACAGCTCATGCATCTCAATATTAAAAAAACAAACAACCCAATCAAAAAATGGGCAGAAGACCTAAATAGACATTTCTCCAGAGAAGACATACAGATGGCCAAGAAGCACATGAAAAGCTGCTCAACATCACTAATTATTAGAGAAATGCAGATCAAAACTACAATGAGGTATCATCTCACACTGGTCAGAATGGCCATCATCAGAAAATCTACAAACAACAAATGCTGGAGAGGGTGTAGAGAAAAGGGAACCCTCCTACACTGTTGGTGGGAATGTAAATTGATACAGCCACTATGGAGAACAGTATGGAGGTTCCTTAAAAAACTAAAAATAGAATTACCATATGACCCAGCAACCCCACTACTGGGCATATACCCTGAGAAAACCATAATTCAAAAAGACACATGCACCCCAATGTTCATTGTGGCACTATTTACAATAGCCAGGTCATGGAAGCAACCTAAATGCCCATCGATAGACAAATGGATAAAGAAGATGTGGTACATATATACAATGGAATATTACTCAGCCATAAAAAGGAACGAAATTGGGTCATTTGTAGAGATGTGGATGGATCTAGAGACTGTCATACAGAGAGAAGTAAGTCAGAAAGAGAAAAACAAATATTGTATATTAATGCATATATGTGGAACCTAGAAAAATGGTACAGATGAACCAGTTTTCAGGGCAGAAATAGAGACATAGATGTAGAGAACAAACATATGGACACCAACGGGGGTAAGTGGCGGGGTGGTGGTGGTGGTGTGATGAATTGGGAGATTGGGATTAACATATATACAGTAATATGTATAAAATGGATAACTACCCAGAACCTGCTGTATAAAAAATAAATAAAATAAAATTCAAAAAAAAAAAAAAAAAGAACACTGCCTTGCAAGATGCAGTCCAATCACAGACCATGTTCAGATGAAAGGAGCAGTGAAATTGACTTCACACAAAAACACTTTGAATCTGACAACCAGTAATTACAACTAGATGGCCCTTCCTCCAGCTTTGATCCTTGCTGTTTATCACTCTGTGACGATTGAAGGGAAATACTTCTCTTCAGTTTTCTAAACAAGTGGTTAAAGCACTGTAGTGTTGTCAGCCAAGCCAAGAATCAGGGAGGCAGAATGTTAAATCAAATCACATAAAACCACTGGGCATGGCTTGTTAGACACTGACCAATCAATACTTTAATGCCCCTTAAGAGTATGCTGAGTCCATCGGCCCGAGAAAGCAAATGCTTTTGAATCAAGTGGACTAATATTAATAAGCTGCAAACAACTTTAAAAATCTACCAGTGAGTAGCACAAGAGTAAATAAACCTGTAAGCACAACAGTACAATAATGATTTGGTACAAAAATAGACGTTAGAGATCCTAATTTGAATTGTAGAATAAGAACTCAAAACACAAAGTATTAGAACTAACGTGATGGTTAGTTAGTTACACAGTTTTGTATGGGATGTAGTCCTTAGATTCTGTAATCCTTTCATCCCCTGTTGTGCCCATATCCTGCCCTCTCCTTAATCCTTACTCCAGCCACCTCTACCCCTGAAGAGTCTTCTGGGCTGAGGGAAAGAGGAAGTTAACTAAATGTACCCATGGCTCCATGGGAAGACCTAAGATTGTGAACTGTAGCAGAGGGCAGGTAACCTACACATAGAATCAAAATGATGTCAGAAGAGAAAGAGGCTCATCCCAAATCATTTTTGGCTTTATAATAGTTTCAGTTTCTCTGGGGCCCAACTGTCCAATATGCCTGGATATCCTGGAATTTTATTTTGGGAAAAAGGAATATAAAAAGCAGGAAAGGGGCAGAAGCCTTGGATATATCAATAGAGTAGCAAATCAGGGAAATTTTATTTATTTATTTTGACCACACTGCATGGCTTGTGGGATCTTAGTTCCCCGACCAGGGATTGAATCCAGGCCCTCAGCAGTGAGAGTACAGAGTCCTAACCACTGGACTGCCAGGGAATTCCCAGGGGAGTTTTAGAGAAGAAAAAATAACCCTATACCTAAAGGGTCTAGAAAAAGAAGAACAAACAAAACCCAAAGTTAGTAGAAGAAATAATAAAGATCAGAGTAGAAATAAATGAAATTGAGACTAAAAGAAAAATACAAAAGATCAATTAAATTAAGAGCTGGTTTTATGAAAAGATAAACAAACTTGATAAACCTTTAGTCAGATTCATCAAGAGAAAAAGAGAGAGGGCCTAAATAAATGAAGTAAAAAATGAAAAGAAGTTACCATCAACACTACAGAACTGCAAAGAATGATAAGAAATTACTAGGAACACTTATATGCCAATAAAATGGACAACCTAGAAGAAATGCACAAATTCCTAGAAATGTACAATCTCTCAAGAGTGAATCAGGAAGAAACAGAAAATATGAATAGAGCAATTACGAGTAATGAAATTGAATCAGTAATTTAAAAAACTCCCAAAAAACAAACATCCAGGACCAGACGGCTTCACAGGTGAATTCTACCAAACATTTAAGGAAGGGTTAACACATATCCTTCTCAAACTGTTCCAAAAAATTGCAGAGGAAGGAATGCTTCCAAACTCATTCTACTAGGCCAGCATCACCCGGATACGAAAACCAGGTAAAGATGCCACAAAAAAAGACAATTACAGGCCAATATCCCTGATGAACGTAGATGCAAAAATCCTCAACAAAATATTAGGAAACCGAATCCAGCAATACATTAAAAGGATTAGACACCATGCAAATCAAATCAAAACCATAAGATATTACCTCACACCTGTCAGAATGGCTCTTATCAAAAAGACAAGAAGTAACAAATGTTGGTGAGGATATGGAGAAAAGGGAATCCTCACATACTCTTGTTGGGAGTATAAATTAGTGCAGCCACTATGGAAAACAGTATGGAGGTTCCCCAAAAAACTTAAAATATAACTACCATATGATTCAGCAATTCCACTCCTGAGTATTTGTATAAAGAAAATGAAAACACTAATTCTAAAAGATATATGCACCCCTATGTTCATTGCCACATTATTTACAATAACCAAGACATGGAAGCAACCTAAGTGCCCATCGATAGGTGAATGGATAAAGAAGATGTGGTATATTAATATAATAGAATGTCACTCAGTCATAAAAGAGAATGAAATCTTGCCATTTTCAACAACATGGATGGACCTAGAGGGTATTACACTAACTGAAATAAGTAAGACAGGCAAAGACAAATACTGTGTGACTTCACTTATATATGGAATCTAAAAAACAAGGCAAATGAATAAACATAAAAAAACAGAAACAGAGTCATAGATACAGAAAACAAACAAGTGATTGCCAGAGGGGATGAGAGAAATAGGTGAGGGAGACTAAGAGGTACAAACTTCCAATTACAAAATAAATGAGTCATAGGTATGAAATGTACAATGTGGGAAATATAGTCAATAATAATGTAATATCATTGTATGGTGACAGATGGTAACTAGACTTATGGTTGTGATATATTTTGTAATATATAGAAAGATTGAATCACTATACTGTGCACCGTGAACTAACAACTAGTGTTGTAGGTCAATTATACTTCAAAAACAAACAAAAACATAGAAAAAGAGATCAGATTTGTGCTTATCAGAAGCAAGGGGTGGGAGAAGAGGAAGTGGATGAAGGTGGTCAAAAGGTATGAACTTCCAGTTATAAATAAGTACTAGGGGTGTAATGTACAACATGAGAAATATAGTTAATACTGCTGTATGTTATATATGAAAGTTGGTAAGAGAGTAAATCCTAGGAATTCTCATCACAAGGAAAAATATTTTTTCTTTTTCTTTTCTTTTGTATCTTTATCAGATGATAGATGTTCCCTAAACTTACTGTGGTCACAATTTCATGATGTATGTAAGTTAAATCATCATGCTGTACATCTTAAACTTATACAATACAGTATGTCAATTATATCTCAATAAAACTGGAAGAAAAAAAAAGGCAACATCATTATTTGGTACCGCTGCCCTGAGCTGTGAATTCAAAAGTAAAACTGCTCAGAAAATTAGGAGAGAAGCTAGAGGACTTGGTAACTGTTGAGGAAAAGCATATTCACCTGGAATGGTCAAAAAATAGTGACCAGAATTTTGACCTGGTGAATAACAGAGATAAGGGTGAACTAGAGATAATTTTAAAACCTTAAGTTATGGTAAATGTGTTTTAAATCAAATCGAGTAATAAGACTGAATTTGCAATTATTTCCTTGCTTGAATTTCTTTAGTCACTCATCAATTCATTATTTATTCTTCTGTTATATTTATATCAGCTGAATTCAACTGTGGGCCAGCAGAAAGCAGCTCCCCTTTCTTCTTCAACACTTGGCTTTCAAACCCTCTCTGTTAACCATTTTGTCCTCATTCTTTGGATGAAATCTGAAGTGCCATGGTTCTTCAGCTCACATAGCTGATTAAAAGTAATCTGGTCACCCTTGGTCATAAGAAGGATCTCATTTTTGACATAGAAATATCCAGTCCACTGTAATTATAAAAAGCTTCAAATTTTATCCAAGATGAAAGCTTTCCTGTTTCCTAACCTTGCTCTTCAGACTTACTGTCACCCTCCAATCCCAGCTCTCCTTAGATGCCCCTGGCTTCCTCAGAGGTTGCACTAGGTGGGGAAGGGGCCTGAGGCTGGGAAAAGTAAAGGTCTTAGATGCTGAGCTAGCTGGTCAGAGGAGCTCCATATTGGTGCCCTCTGGATGTGGCAGGTTCCCAAGGCTGAGTCATTTTCCATGAGGTCACGTTGCTGGATTTCTTTTCAGCCCTGGGTATCTGGTGGCCCATCCCCTCTGTCACCATCAGTTGCCCCAACAGGCAGTTCTCACAGTGGCTTTTTCTATAAGGTCCACGTCCAGCTCAGGACTACGGGACCTGTGCTCTCTGCCATCAGTGGGAAAGCAGTTCCCTCCTGTGTCTCCTTTTTGTTCTACAATTGTGGCAGGCAGTTCAAGGCACAGCCTTTTGCCTTTATCTTCCCCAGAAAGGAATTAGGCACCATTTCCTGGTCCCTCCAAAGTGCAGGGAATGTAAGTCAAGTTTTCTGGTCCCCTCATGCACTGGGGTCCTAGGGCCCCCATAGTTGACTTGAAATGAGAGGGAAGCACATTGACCTCTCTACCAATAAAAGCTGCCTTCCTTACTCTTCAATTTCAACCCTTTTAAAATTTTGAGGTGGGTGATGGGCTGCGAACAGGATGGGATTTTTACTACCCTCTTTGCAAATCCTACATAGGCCTTCTAGTATCTTGGTCTGGAATTGGGGTGAGGGGTGGAGGGACTTGGCACCTAATGTTTTGATCTTTACAGTAGGGAATCTTGGCTGAAAATGATTAAAATGGTTCTGCATTATCATGGGTTTACAATGAACAGAAACACCTAGTCAGTGCCCACGTTATGCTGGGCTCTGTTCTAGCTGCCCGAGATTCAAAATGAAAAGACATGGTCACCTGTCTTGAGGAGCTTGCAGTGGAGCGAGCACTGCCCTCTCCTCCATACTGTTCAAGTGGTCTTTGCTCTCTAAGTACATGAGTGTGTCCTGGGCTGTGAAGCTGGAAAAGGGAAAGGTACAAGTGTGAAGAGCCTGAGGGGTTAGAGTTTTACTGGTGTGTTTCTGAAGGCTGGGACTGTGACGTGGAGTTTATCACGCCCGACCAAGAGAGATGCCAAAATCAGGAGGTGAGTAGAGCCAACGGGAGGTGGAAGTCAGGGTCCAAGAAGCCTCAAAGGATATCTACTGGGTTGCAGAACAGTAGGAACTGGAAGTAAATACCAAGGCTGGGGTTCTGAGAACTAAAGGAAAATTGACCAAAATAGCTGAGTTTAGAGTAAATGGGCAGAGATCAAGAGTAATGGGCTAGAAGAGGCCATTGTTTGTGGCTTGCCCTAACTTGCCAGCAGGGGTGTAATATCGGAGTGGGTTGCCAGAGTTAAGAGATAAGTGTAACCACAGGGCTGGGTCTTGCAGGAGGAACTCTGTGTAGCCTGGGGGGAGCTCTTGAGCCCATGTGGTTGCTGCTTGAAGCCTTTAGAGATGAGGCACAGGCTGAGCCCCTCGATGGGGGAAGCTGCTTAAGAAGAGTCAAAGGCTTGGATCCTACGGTGAGATTCCTGCCTTCCTACTGGGTTGGTTTATTTAAATTCCACCCTTTCTTCAGAACTCAGCCATCTACATCTTTTCTAGAACCTTGTTGTGATGTCTGTTTCCTCTGAGCTCTCATAGAGTTTGGAAATTAGTAACATGCTGCCCTGCATTGTCAATTCACCTTTGTAAACACACTTTTTACTGTGACTTGCTGAAACATAAGGACCTTAAATAGCTTCCTTGTTCTCTGCCCTGCAGCCTGGCAACTGTACCGACGTTACTCACACTGGCAGGCTGAGATCTGCCACAGCCTCGGATCAGTCCTCATGCCGACAGCCTTACAGCAGATGTTTAGCACTGTGCTGGTCTTGCTGCCGGTGACGCTGGTGTCCCAAGCTCCCAGTACCTTGCTGACTCTTTACATTTCTGTTCATGTGTCAGTCCTTCAGACTCTGCTAAAATGATCCCTGCTACATGAGGTGCATACAATTGGTATATAAGGAAAAATGACCCCACCAATTAAACAGTTCTGAGAGGAAAAGGGGTCCTTTTCCCCCCTCACCCCTTACACAGAACTATAGTAGAAGGAACTCCAGTGGAGGGAGGCTGAAGGAGCTGAGCCAGGGCAGACACGGATTGCTTCTCACCACATCATCTTCATCACCTACCATCTGTAGCTCTTTATTTTCTTATTATACCATAATAAAATTGTATGCAAACCTTTTACTCATCATAAACTACAGAGAACAACAACAAACTTCATTAATTCCCTTGAGAAATTAATCATTCTCTGATATTCAAATCATATGTTGACATTTAATTACCTAGAGATAATTTAAATAAAAATTTAATTTACCTAGAGATAATATAAATTTAATTTAAATAAAAATTTAATTACCTAGAGATAATATAATATAAATAAAATTTATATTATATTATAATATAATATAAATAAAAATTAAAAATTGATTTCCACTAAATTTATGTTACATAGCCATATAGTCTAATAACCATGTCAATTGTAAGTAAAATCCATTTTCTATATTAAATTCATTTTATCTTCATTTTATTTTTCAGGTGGAAAATAATCTGGCATTCATGGTTAGGAAGCAAGAATGCCCTGTAATTTTGACCTCAATATCTTCAGACGTCTGGAAATAATTCAAAAGAATGTTTAAACATTTAACATTTAACAGGTACACTGTTAAATATTTGACTTATTTCCTAGTCTTATTTTAAAAGATCAATTGAAGAAAAAGAAACAAGAGTGATCTGCCCTTCCTTTGTACAGGATAAAATAAGGGTATGGAGGTCACTTCCAGCAACGATATTTTATACCATGAATGGAGCCTGTGAAATCTAGATAGAAGGGAAGGTGCTGGAAGCTAGAAAAGGTAAAACACTCAGAAAAATCAATTAAAAGCATGTCTGAAGCGCTTACTTTATGAAAAGCACTTTACAAACTATTGTTAACAAATACAAAAGAAAAAGAAGACACAATCCCTGTGTTTGATAATTTTATAAAAGCTAAAAGAATTGCTGAGCTCAAATTCACTTCCAAAATCAGAGCCAAAAAGCAGCATGCCCTGGCTTTGGTTATGTGGTTGCTTTGTCCAGCATTAGCTCCATAATGAGTGACAGGGATCAATTGTTTTACCATCAACCCTGTGTTTCAGAAGAACTTGACTTTTGCTATCCAACGCCCTGCCCACTTGACTTAGTTGGTTAGCACAAGTTGAGGATTCCAAAGGTGCCGGTTTTATCCCTTTTTGCAGTGCGAGCCTTGTTCTATTTTACAATGACAAATGGCGTTTGCAGATCCCATCTCTTCATAAATTTATGTCATTTGTCACAAAGCAGAAACAAGAGGTTAAGATGGACCAATGTAAATCTATCGGCATTACTGAAAATATAACTCAGGGCACACGCTTTGCTTGTGCCAGGGAGGCTGTGCTCAAGTATGAGGAGGGTGTTGTTATTTCTGGTCCAAGAAGAGAGGGAGTTTCTGTTCCGACCACTTTAGAGAATAAACCAGACTAAACCATACAGCTTTAGCTCTGGTGAAAATTATGCTGGTGGCTAGGAAATCCTATCTATCATCAAGATGTGAGAGCTCTTTTCATTTTGCATGCTGGGCCAGAAGGAAAACAATTCTAAGTGCATCACTGGGAATCTACGTCCCTCTTCTACCTCTAAATGAGTATAGGTAGAATATTTCTAGGTGTGGTTGCATAGACTAGTCCCTACTTCTGAATTTCTTTTCCAGAACGTATCAATTTCAAATGGTATCATGTGAATTCTTTTAAGCAGTCAGCAGGTTACTTTTTCAGTTCATGTGTGTGTTTGTATATGTGTCATAGAAAAGTAGATTTTAACCCCTCTCAGTGATGAGAAAATATCAGAGTCTAGGTTATGATAAATATATAACTAGAAGATGTCATTAATAATTTTTAAAATTTACAAGGAAAATTCACTACTTCATTTTATGTTAAAATAAATGACACTATCTTAAGAAGTGGAAAACAACTGAGATGAATTTTAGCATTGTTATTGCTTGCCCTAAGTAAGGAAAATCAGAGCAGACAACATTCAAAATTGGCAAAACAAAAACCACAACTATAAACTCTTCAAAAGAAGAAGGTCAGGTGTCACCAGTTTTGTCTTGCAATAGTCACTGCATTTACTAAAATCTTGACCGATTGAAATTTGTGCAATTTATTTTAAAATCAGACTCAAGGTTTGGTTTTGTTTTACAAGCCAGAACATTATTGTAAATCAGTGTTGCAAGAGCAGTGCCTCTTTGGCAAGATAAGTGTGCAGAGTACATACAGGAAAGATATACAGGCCAAGCACACCCCATATTCTTTAACATATAATTTGGAAACATTTCATAAAAACTTCAACACATACAGAGTGATGTAAGTCAGAAAGAGAAAAACAAATATTGTATATTAATGCATATATGTGGAGTCTAGAAAAATGGTACAGATGAACCTAACTGCAGGGCAGGAATAGAGATGCCGATGTAGAGAACGGACATATGGACACAGGTGGGGGGAAGGGGAGGGTGAGATGAATTGGGAGATTAGGACTGACATATATACACTACCATACGTAAAATAGATGGCTAGTGGGAACCTGCTACATAGCACAGGGAGCTCAGCTCAGTGCTCTGTGATGACCTAGATGGGTGGGATGGGGGCGGGAGGGAAGTCCAAGAGGGAGGGGATATATGTATACATATAGCTGATTCACTTCATTGTACAGCAGAAATTGACACAACATTGTAAAGCAACTATACTCCAATTAAAAAAAAAGTCAACACATCTAGGAAGGTTATTATGGATGTGACAGAATTAAGTTATAAATGACTCTCAGCTGGACTTTACAAATGATGGAACAGGGAGTGTTTTGGTAAAGATGCCCAGGACAGCTCAGGGAATTAGCATGGAGCATAGACCCTATGTAGTCAATTTTGGGTCAATATTTACTGATCACCCATCACCAACATCTCTATCCTGAACTGGGCTGTAGGAATCACTCAGTGAGACTGCCTACAGCCTTTCACAGCACCCTCTACCCACCATGTCAGAAGGACCTTTTGGCAGGATACTAAAGAAAAATCTCAATACTAGTATGATATTTTGTAAAGAACCCAGCTAACAATAAAATGACTATCTTCTGAAAAATCTTCACAGTGTAATATCTTAGGATGTTATTGCTCTAAGGGCAATATTATTGCTCTAAGGGTGTTCCACTAGACAGGTTTTTAGGATGGATCAGTTCTGGCATAATGTCACTGAACACAGTATGAACTCAATTCTGTTGTGGGAATTCTTTTCTCAATTCTTTGTATTGCAGGAGGAGAAAAAAAGACAGAAGAACTGAGCTGCTCATGATTATATAGACATCCCTATAGACCAATAGTCTAATTCACATTTATCAGTCAGAAAAGTAAAATGCACAGAGCGCCCCTAAGCATCCTGTAATATGCTTTGTTTCTCCACCCTGTTGTTTTTCCTCCACCTCAGTTATGTTTAACGATGCACATTCTTTGCTCAGTGCTCATGCTCAGTGACCCCATGCCAAGCAGGCTGGAAGTGTGGACGGGAAATTATTATACTGAGTGAAGGACTCATATTACCTTTGGATGTGAAGGGTGCCATGCTCATTTAGCCTGTCATCACGTTTGGTCTGATGTGGTGGAATGAATGTGGTAATCGAGTTTTGCATTTATTTAACCACATTATTATATTCTGCCTAATTAAGAAGAGAAATCAAGTCTTACTATCACCTAATATGCACTGGCAGGAACACTTTTTTGAATACGGATTGGGAATCTAATCCTATAAGTCTCACACGGGCCACCTTTCCACTGACTTCTATTTAAATTTTGCTTGCATGAATTACACAGGATAGAGTCCTGAGCAAAAAAAAATGTAGAAATCAGGCTTTGTTTAATTATTCCAAAGCCCTTTGTCTCTTACTTGTAAGGTACAAAATGGCAAAGGCTCTTGGCAGATGCCTAAGAGCTTTTATAACTGATGTTGAGATCAGCTGAAACAAAGATGCATTTGTTGAGCTCCAGCTTCAGATGCTGGCCTGGCTTTTCAGAGGTAAACCCTAAGTGTTTGCTCTTGGATATGGATAAGAGTTTTTCAAAAAATTGATTTGCCAATGCTTACACAAGGCACTACTGCATATTATGAATCATTTGCTTGTCTAACACACGAGAAACAAATTTAAAATACATTAGCAGCATATGGCTGGAAAGAAAGGCAACCCTAGGCAGAGGATATTCCTGGGAAGCAGGAAGATTTGCTAAAACCCAGATTAGATTAAGCATTTGGAGATGAAGAAATGAATTAATTAGCATCTCTAAAAAGGCAGCAAGGTGATTACCAATAAGGAAAGCAACATGGCATAGTAAACTGCACGTGGGCTTTGGAGTCTGTAGACAGCTCTGCCTTTTGGTGCTTGGCCAAGTTTCTTAAACTCTCTAAACCTCAGTTTTCTTTTATAAAGTGGGTCTACCTACCTGCCTTGAATATCTACCTGCCTCTTAGGTAGAGAGTCAAATGAGATTATGTTCTGAAAGTGACTTGTCAACTGTAAAGACCTACACAATGAGAATACTAATAAAATAATATCTGATAAGATAATCATTATCAGAGTAACAATATCAGTTACTTATTCTGTATCAGGCACTGCTTTACATGAATTATCTCATTGGGTTGCATGCTATTCTTATCCTCATCATTTTACAGAAAGGAAACTGAAGGTTAGACAGGTTGAGTAACTTAACCGTGGTATATTTGGCGTCCACATTTATGCTTTAACTTCCATTCTGAATTGCCTTCTAGACTATAACCATTATGAATGCTAACTGAATTTATTTAGTGATGATATCTGTGTTTTCACATTTTCCATTAAGGTGATCTTTCTTGTCTAATATTTTATTGACTAGCCCAACCATTAACTCAATAGCATTTAATACATGTTTTCTATATGCAGCACACTCAAAAAGGTGTAAGGAAATAATTACAAAACAGAAAGTTGGGATTTTTATTCTAGAGTGACAGAACTTGCACACAGAGGGAAACATTTAAAATGCAATATGAAAACCAGTGCAAAATTATGTAGGCTGGATTGTATATAATTAAATCCTGAAGAACGGAGAAAGAAAATAATTCTTGCAATCATACAACTTTAGAAGTGCCTTAATTTTTATGACCAGTTATCCATTAAAAAAATCTTTTTTTTTGGTACTATTAAAAGCCTAATCCTTGGAATAATAGTCCTGTGTGTTGGTCTCCAGGGTTATGAGGATTCTGGAACTGCAGCTGTTTAAATTAAATTTAAATTAATTAAAATACAGATTAAAAATTTCACTTCCTCTGTCACACTAGCCAAATGTCAAATAGGCAATAGCCATATGTGGCTAGTGGCTATCTTATTGGACGGCGCAGATGAGTTTCCACCATGGCAGAAAGTTGTACTGAGCATCACTGCTCGAGAACGTAAAGTCAGTAAGAATCCCCTCTCTCTGCCTCGGTCTGGTGGAGCCTAGGGAACTTTCAAGTTATATATGTAATCACATCAGAGGATTTACAGGTATATTTAGTGTGGAAACTCTTGGAAAGAGGTAGGACTTACTGTTGATCAATAGGATAGAAGATTGAGGCATCAAGTTTGGAGAATTATCTTAGCCTGACTCTTTTGTGCCCCTTGGTAAAGCACAGGACTTGCCAGTGACATGTTTACTGGTGTACGTCACCTGTGCAGAGGTAAGAAAGAGGTGAGGAGAGTGGGCAAACAACCGTGGCCAGAGCGGTCAGTGCTGTTCTGAGAGGTCTTTGGGACAGATGAAATGGCCCAAGCAAAGACATGGAAATTTGAAAGCTTTTCTGACCTAGTTATGGTGTAAGGTGCTTTCAGAATGGTAGAATCTCAAAGTGAGACAACAGCAGAAAATGGTGTTGAGGTTAAAACTAGGTTTAGATTGTAATGGGCCTTGTATTCCCTCAAATGTTTTAATGTTATCCATTAGGCTGCAGGGATCCACCAGAAGTCTTCAAGCTGTGGAATGACATGATTGGCATAACTTCATTTTTCAGGAAAGTAATTATGGCAGAGTTGAGGAGGGTGCTTAGGTTAGAGGTTGAGGAACAGCTTCTAGGTTTTCCCTTAGTAGTGTTATTGTGTCTAATCACCAATTATAATAACTCATGGTTCAAAATAAGAATGGTTCTAAAAATAGCTACAATTTTTTTTTTACATTAAACAATAATGACACTAAAAGGACAAATTAACGCTTTGTTAAATATGCACTGGTAAGGTGGATCATTAGCATGGCCTGAAAAATTCACTCTTCTACTGAATAAATGAGAAAGATTTGAAAAGCAGCTGAAATCCATTCTTGGTCAATGTATTAATAATATTTATAATGTTCTTAATTGGTTTTATAAGATTATGAAATGAAAGAGTTGAAATAATGGACAATCATCAGGCTGGAAATAAAATGGGAAGATGGATAAAATATGAAAGATGAGAAAAGATGAGAAGTGAGCCTGGGCACTCTCACTGTGCTGGCGTTTGGCTCATTTGAGGAAACTATTTGGTAAACTGAGTAACACACTCTTCCCAGTTTTTCCTGTTCTGCTTATTCAGTCCTGAGTTGTCAAAATAAATGAGGCTATGCTGGAAACCTCTTCTCCCCTGATCATACCTCAGCCTGAACCCTTGCTTTATGGGCTGTGAATCATTGTGTCTAGACCTGGATATGGGTCCAGTCACATAACTAGAAGGAGGAAGCCACCAGTCTTGGTAATCACTCTGAGATTGGAGGTCTTGACTTAATAAGGATGGAAGAGATACTTCTATTCAGGCCTAAACCATTTACTATGAAGTACATTAGAGCATCAAAGAAGTCAACCTGACATTTTCCCAAAGGTTTAGATGAATTGCCTTTTCAAACAAGGGGGAGAGAGCAGCCTCTGAGGCTTTCTAATGCCTCCCTCATGACTCTACATTCACTTGACTGGCCTCGGTGCAGAGAGTCTGACCCTGTTAGCCTCCCTGAAAGGCATCCTTAGACTACATCTCTGCTTCAGAAAAATAAGTGTAAGTGTTTTGTTATTCTGCCCCAGTTTATGTATGCAATTAATTCTACCTTTATCTATATGCAACTTAAAGCCTAATTATTTTTGATGACTGTCCCAGAAACTGTTGAAAAATAAACAAAACAAAGGGGACATCTGCTTCTACCATGATGAGGGAACTGGTGTGGGATTTGTAATCTCATTGTAAACAAGGAAAATTGGACAAAACTTACAAAATCATTGTTTCAGGCATTATAAAGGAAATAGCGTAGGACTGTGATTCGTGAGAGAAAGGAAATAGATAAGCTGAGCTCTACAATCACCCCAGCTTTCTGCCTGGAAGGACTTTCTGAATTGAGGTGCAGGGAGGGCGATCTCCAGCAAAGCACAAGGTCATATTAAATGGAGAAAACAGAGATAAGAATTCAGGGAAGCAGACATGACTGGAATCTACAGATCAGAGAATCAGAGAGAAGGGAGCTATGCAGAAAAAAGCTATAGAAATCTGCACAGGGTCTCTTTGAGTCTCTTGCTGAATACTAACCTGGGATGCATAGGAAGAAACTCCATGAGGCCAAGAAAGAACAACCAGGGAGCTATAAGTAGTGGGTGACAATGTTCCATTTGTCTCTCACCTTTCTGGATAACCTTGTGACCAGAGGCACTGACTACATATATTATGAACTATTTATTCAGGTATGTTTGCAGAGCAAACAGCTTTGGAAGACAGAGGTAGTGTCTCCCTCAAGAGCAAAGAGACATTTACTTCCCATTATAAAAGATTCAGGTTCCCCAAACTCAGGCTTCCTCTCCTTTACCACACTGTACTGCATGTGCAGACATTGCTCTGTGGGAATTGGGGCTCAGGAAGATAGTGCAAATACTGACACCCTGGCTTCTGCTCCTGCCGTGAGTAATAAAGTTCTTTGTCTCTGACCTAGGAATCATGTCTTCTGTCGACATCCTTGAAACTATGAATGACTAACTTGTTAGCTTGCAAGGAGGGTAGAGCTCAGAACCTTCATAGATTTGGACAGTTTTGGTGATGAGGGTGGAATGCTAATAGAGATGTCATTTTCTGGAAGATGAAGGATGAGGACCTCATGGGCCAAATAATGGGATTTGAGAGAAAACTATGGGAATTAGTAACAAACAGCAAGTTGTTGACTAAATCATATGGTTGATTGGGCAATACATGGTTCTCCCCTTTACTGCCTGTTATTGAGGAGAAACTGGGTAGTGGTTACAGGCTGTGTACCAGAAAGTAGACTCAAAGGCAGCTGCTCTGTGACTAATTCTCATTTGAGGAGGAGAAAAGATGTTTCTTACCAATCTTGCAGTCAGCCTTAGGTCTGTCCTGTTGTAACAATTAGTGCTCGTAAACATGCTGGAACAATTGGATATTCATATGGGAAAAAATTAACCTTGACATTACCTCATGACATTCACAAAAATGGATAATATAACAGTTAAAACTATAAAACTTTTAGACAACAACATAAAATCAAGATTTTTAGAATAGGCATAGGATTCTTAGAACACAAAAACGTGAATTGTATGAAAACTGCTTAACTGAGTTTCATCATCAAAATTAAATTCCTCTTCTCTGAACACATTGCTAAAAAAAAAAAACAAAACAAGCCACCAAGTGAAAAAATATTCAAAGTACCTATTTCTGAAGATTTATATCCAGTATATATAAGAACTATTCAACTCAATAATTAAAAAGACAAGAATCCAATTTAAAATGGACAAAAGGGGCTTCCCTGGTGGCACAGTGGTTGAGAGTCCGCCTGCCAATGCAGGGGACATGGGTTCGTGCCCCGGTCCGGTAAGATCCCACATGCCGTGGAGCAGCTGGGCCTGTGAGCCATGGCCGCTGAGCCTGTGCGTCCGGAGCCTGTGCTCCGCAATGGGAGAGGCCACAACAGTGAGAGGCTCGCGTACCGCAAAAAAAAAAAAAAAAAAAAATGGACAAAAGATTTGAACAAGCACTTCACAAAAGATTTGCAAATGATCACTTAGCACAATAAACGATGTTCAATATCAATAGTATCAGGAAATTGCAAATTAAAATCACAATGAGATACCATTGCACACAAGTGTTAGTGAGGGTGTGCAGCAACTCAAATGCTCATATGTTGTGGGGAGGGTGTAAAAGAGCACAAGTACTCTAGAAATTACTCTGGTAGTTTTCTTATACACTTAACATATAACTCAGCAGTTTCACTCCTTAGTATTTACCCAAGAGAAATGAAAACATATATCTTTGCAAAGATATTTAAATGAGTGTTCAGAGCAGATTTATTCATAATAGGCCCAAATTGGGAACTCAGAAGTCCATTGGCGGGTGAGTGGACACACAAGTTGTAGTAGATGTATAGAAGGAAATACTTCTCAAGAAATAGAAAGGAACAAACTACTCACAGATGAGAAAATACAATTGATCTCCAGAACATTATGTAAGAAAGCCAGAACCAGAAGAGAACATTCTATGTGATTTTACCTATATAAAATTCTAGAATAGGTGTAATGAATTTCCAGTGGAAGAAAGTAGATCACTGATTGCCTGGGGCTGCAGTTGTAGCGGGGCAATGCCAGCAAAGTGGCACCAGGCAACTTTTTGGATGGTTATTCTTAATTGTGATGGTGGTTACATGGGAGTTACATTTGTCAAAGCTCATCAAGCTGTACACTGAAATGGGTTCTTTTCAGTATATGTAAATAATACTTCAGTAATGTTGATTTAAAAAGAAAAGATCAAGTTAAAAAAAAAAAAAGATTAACATGGTATGTCAAAATGACCCAGAACCGATCCTAAAATGTCCCCATTGACCAAAGTTGACAGTTTAAGTATCAAAAAGAGAATAATGGCTGGGGATGCCTGAACTACAAGGAATGTATTTTTTTTAAAAAAAGTAGTTATATTCTATAATTACTTGTGTGTGTACACACACACACACACACACACACACACACACACACACACACACACATCAAAGAACAGAATTTAATTTTTTTTTTCTTAAAGATGTTTTCCATGAGCAGTAACTGTTCTGGAACTAGAGAGATCCTAAAACAGGATTACATTTTTAGGATCTCAGATTTGTTTGGTTTTGAATTACTTATCTAAAAAAAATTTTATATTTTCTAAGCAAAAAATGGATGGAACTTTGAAAAGCCAAATTAGGTAGGCACTTGCCTTGAGAATGCCTTGAAAATGTGCTTTGCAGACTTCCAGCTACAGGGAGCTTGACTGACCTGGGGCCCCAGCTGTCACACCTTAAATGCACTGCTTCACTTGCACTAAGGCCATGCTTCCCATGGGCTGTTCCTAGCCAATGACTGATTGCAGCAGTCTTGCTAAGGCAGCCCGTTCCTGAGGGCCACAGGACTCTTCCAGAAAGCCAACTTTGGCTAAAGAACCCCATAATGGTTTTGATGAATTTTCATTTCACTTCATGGAAGTCATGGACACTTTCACTCAACCTTCCTTCCTTTATTTCCTTCAGTAGGAGATGTGCATCATAGTTGGATGGCTCTCCCAAGCTTTTCCAGCTCCCTCCCCATTTTTTTCTCATGGGCATTTTCTTCAATAAAATCCTTGCAAGTTTAATTTCATCTTGGTGTCAGTTTCTTGGAGAACCTTAACAAATACACGATCCAATACGTGATGATCTTACATAGCCCACTGATGGCTCCTCTGTGCTTACACTTATCCCTATTAAATTTCAGCATATTGATGTATGGCCCATTGTTCCAACACATCAAGGTATTTGTGGATCATGATTTCATCATCTTTTACATCTATTATCTTTTTCCACCTTTGTGACATCCAAAAATCGGTGAGTAGTTACATGTCTTCTTCGAGTTGTGAATAAAAATATTGGACTGGAAGAGCCAAATGACAGACCTTTTAGTCAGGCAATCAAAATCTATGATAGGCCTAACAGTACAAA
Source organism: Monodon monoceros (assembly GCF_005190385.1). Lineage (NCBI taxonomy): Eukaryota > Metazoa > Chordata > Mammalia > Artiodactyla > Monodontidae > Monodon > Monodon monoceros. The sequence goes on along the minus strand of NW_021703785.1, from coordinate 65,734,184 downwards.
GAAGTTTATGTTTTCATAAATTGAATAAATATTAGAGAATTATAAGAATAGTAAATTATATGTAGCTAGAAGGTGGATAGTATCCTTATACTCAAATTGTACATCTCCTCCTACAACATTTTGCACACAGAAGGTGTTTATAATCACTACCACCAAGACAGCAATGGCATCAGAAAAATGTAGAAAATAATATTTGAAACAAGTGGTCTTTCGTAGTTTGCTTTAGAAATAAGCTGTTTCTAAATATTAGGGTAGAGAGCACAGCATAAAAATTTCAGTTCTTAAAACAACAATAGCTACTTACTAAATGAAATAACTTTTAAAAGCAATGTAACTGAATTCCCTGAAATAAGGATTTGGTAGTTAGCTTCATTGTGTATTGTGATAGTTCAAAAAAAACCACTTAGCTTTAATTCTTTTGTAATAATGGCAAATTTTGTTTGTGTTTAGATTAGAAATGATTGTGTGGGAATTATGGGTTTTCTAAACTAATTGTTTTAAGGATAATTTGTTCAGAGGCCAAGGGAGTGCCTGGCAAGTAAGCAAGAGAATAAACTTCTGAAAATTCTTTTTTACCATGGATATCCATGCTCATATTAAAAATAATTTTTATACTATATACTTAAGAGGATTTATCTTTCATTAGCTCACAGATTTCATGGGATTTTTTTAAAAAAGAAATGCAATAGGCCAGAAATAAACATTTTGTGATAAATTTTGTCATTAATAAGAAGCTGAACCTAGGCATAATTTCAAGTGTGTGCACTGTCATGGTGAAAATGGTCATCTCGCTGAAAGTCACTGTCTCTCAACAAAGCTTCGGTCCAGTTGAGTATCAAACTACAAGATACAGACTGCTATTTTCTACTCTAACTTTTAGAATTCATGAACATACAAAATATTTTATAAAGGGAACCAAATCACCCATTAATCTCCATTTGCTATATGAATAAGGAAATAGAGCTCAGTGGTTCAATTTTCTATGTAAATTCTGGTTAAAACTTTTCTACCTTGGATTCTTCTGTTATTCTAAGTCTGATTAATAGGCATGTTCTATTACATGTTTCTCTTCAGACCTCTTGAGTCATAAGCAAACTTTCATCTTTACTTAGTTTAATAGCTAGTGTTATTGATGAGCAGTAGTATGCAGAAGAGACTGGTAATTGCTGGGTTTTCATAGCTGAAATAGATAATAATGAGATACACTTTTCCTGGATAGAGGAAAAAATTTCTCAATTGCTCCTGGAATATAGATGAAGAAACTATACAACAGTACTACAAAAGGCATCTTGATAAGTAGCAGATTCAAAGAGGACAAAAAAGGAACTGGAATTCTGCTGACATAACTCTCTTCTCAACTGTATTATTTCCTTTTAAAGTCTTTTTTTTTTTTAAGGCAAGGGTCCAAAAAGGATGTGTTTTCCCACAAACAAGGACGATCAAAGTTAAATGCTCTTCTGTTATTCATTTGAGAGAGAGAGAGAGAGAGAGACTGACTAATGGAAGAAATCAAGAGCCTTAAGGAGAAATGGTACAATGTTTTTATAAAGGTATGAGTATTTCTGATGTTTGGAATGCATGGGTGGTGACTTGGACAAGGTAGTGATCCAGAAAGAGAATCTAAGATATGTCCCTTAAGCCACCTAAAGGCATGACTAAGAACAAGTCACTCTAAACAATAAAGTAAGCTCTAGGGCTAAGAAAACACCAAATGTGGGCACTGAGCTAGAACTGAACATTTTGTGAAATGACAAGGTGTGTGTTTCCCTCTCACCAGACAGAAATGTGAGAAGGAAATGTCACACCCTGCTAAGGGGAGGAGGGGGATGTCAGAATCACTTCTGGGGGAGTTCCCTGGCGGTCCAGTGGTTAGGACTCAGTGCTTTCACTACGGGGCTAGGTTCGATCCCTGGTTGGGGAACTAAGATCCTGCAAACTGAGCGGTGTGGCAAAATAAATAAATTAATTAATTAAAAAAATTTTTAAATCACTTCTGGGACTTTTTCAGGCTACTTTTGCCTCAAAGAAATTCTGACAACGCCCATCACAGGTGCACACTTACACACACACACTGCACACAATCCTACCTCCTTAAGAATTAGTGTTCATTAGAGCCACCCTTACTGATCAGTGGGTTATCATATCTTTGGGTTGGGTGGGGCAGAAAGCAGGCTAAGAGCCACCACCTGGCTGAGTTTATTTCCCTCCAGCTTTGGGTGACCATCCGTGTCGCCGGGAGGGCTTCCAGCTCTGTGGAGAGGAGAGTGGACTGTGAGTGTGCAGAAGATGGCCTCACCTTCTCACTAATCCTTCCCACACTCCACACGCATGGGCGCTCACACATATGAAGGGCTTGCCCAGAGAAGCCAGCAAATATTCATTGTGCTCACACTGCTCAGAATACTATCTTGAAAACTCCAAGAGAGGTGCACAGGACAGGGAAGAAATGATCTCTGCTTTGAGAAATGCAGAGGGCTCTTATCTAAATAGGGTCCTCCTTGGAATGCATTTGCTGACAGAATGACCTGAGTCTAACTCAGTGGATTTAGAAAATTAATATAAGTATTGTTAAGTAACGTTACAGCTTTCCTGTCCCATAGTTTTGTGTGCATGACAAATATTTGTTGAACGAATGATAAACACAAAGATGTGGGCACAGCCTACCTCAGCTAGGTTGATAAATAATAGAAGAAGATTCAAAAGAACTTCTAATTTCTATCTCACGGTGATTGTGCTTCCTCTATTACCTCAAATATCCCAATCACAAATTCTGTATGGAACAGTTCAGAGATAAATTTTCTTCTAAATCTTACATGTTATCTGACTCAGAAAATAATAATAATTGCTAACACATATTGAGCACTGCTATACGCAGGGAAGTATTCATATTAATTTTTGTACATCTTGTTTAAGGCTCATAAAAGTCCTATAAGATGGGAACTACTATTATCCCCTTTTATACAGATGAGAAAACTGAGCTTCAGGCAGGTTAGATAACTTTTCCATCTAGGATGTGGCTTAAAGATCACAGAGCTGGTAAGAGGGAGAACCCAAATCTAGCTAATGACAAAATCCATACTCTTAACTACAACTCTATATTGCTTTGTTTACCAATACATATATAAACAGATTTAAAATACTATTTAAGGCTAACAAAGACTTTCTGAGGCTGTGATATTATATATGTATATGTACATATATATATGTATATGTAGTCATAGTCTAAGAAATATACATTGACATAGTCTAAGAAAAGTATTTTGCTTAAAATGCTATTGTTTTAGATATTATGCTTGCTTTTCTAATTAAGCAGCATAAATCTTTCTCAGGAAGAGTTTTCAGAATGTAGTTAGCTCTCATTATTCCTTGTGGTTATGTCCTACAAAGTAAGTCTTAACACTGAATCAGTGCATACTGAGTTATTGCTCCTAAGGGTTAGGTTCCTGGGAGCCTCTGGTCACAACATGTTTGTCAACCAGTCAACATATAATCTTTTTTTGGTGTGTTTTTCTTTTTAAAGATTATATTTACACTATATTGTTGATTAATTAACTTGAACTCATGGCCAACGGCAGTATAACTCATGCCTGAACGTCCTTATCTAACACACCTATTTTCTCTGTAAGACACATCACAACCTTTTTACACTTAGGAACACAAGACAGCTCTTCAGCACTACCCTTGGGGCACATTTTAAGCAGCAAAATCAGCAACTAAAACAATAACATGAAAAATGTGGCATTAAATAGATTATGAAAAGGACCCTTATTTATAGTACAAGCTGAAACAGGAAGTAAAACATGGCCTTGTTCAACCTCAGCTGGGGACACGTACCACTGCTCTGTGCATGTCCATGAATGATCTAAAAATCCCCCCAGGGTATTGCCTTTGGGGTTACAAATAAGTTGTAGAGAGTAAGTGAATTCACAAATGTTGAATCTGTGAATAATGAGGATCAACTGTGTATATAAATCACCTGAAGGAAATCATGGCAGTTGCACTGAGTGAAGCCGATGTCATACTAGCTCTTTCTTTGAAACAGCAGCTCAGAATATGGGTTCCCACTGAACTTTTAGCCAATTTAAACCATTCTCCAACCACACACATATGAAATAATTTCTCATCTCTGGTTACAGAGGCTAAAAGCATGCAATCTTTGAATCTGCATTTTCTAACTCAGATGTAGGGTGTTCTCCATCATGCAGGCCTCCTTCAAGCACACTGGGGAGGCCTGTTACTGTGCTCCTTTTCTGTATAGGACACATTCACTGTCTTTACCACCGCCCCCCCCCCCCCGCCATCATGGGAACCCGAGAGCTCTGTTCTGTAGCCAGTAGCTAAATGCAACTCATGTCAGGGAGGAAAAGGGTTCAAGCACCTTGAGGACAGAACCCCAACAGAAATGGAACTGCGTGCACAGTACGGCCTGGGCTTCTGCATTTTTGCTTTGTTTTTATTTTGTCCTTTCTTCCTGTTGTGAGAGTGTTCTTCTGAGCAATAATGGGTAGAAACAGCTTAATCATACTTGTGAAAAATACTACTTAAAAGTGTCATTTCAGATGGAAATTATGCCTCTTTGTCCTGGCAGGTATTGTTAAAAGCATATAGACAACATACACCACCTGGTGGGCCTTTAGCATCCTTGTCTCTGAGTTTAAGTGAGCCTTGTTACTTTCTCCATTAGGGCTCGAGTCGCAGCCTGCTGCTGCTTAGGGAAGCTTGGGCCTGGAGCCTGGCACATCGCCTCAGCTGCGTGATGGCAGGCGGCAGTTCTCGCAGAGCGAAGTCACAGGAGAAAATCTATTGCTCAGAAATCATCAAAACAATAACGGAAATGGCCCTTAATCTTACCCTATTCTCACAGAATCTGGGTTTGAGAGTAAGTTTTATAATGTACTGTAACCCATTAATTTACATTTACTAATCCTAAAGTGAAAAGAAGTACAAGCTCAACAATGGGAATTGTCACTGGATGTGACTTTCTGTTGTCCCCCACTAGGTACACACTCAGAGAGCAGAGAATTTGTATGCATTGCCTGGTGCCTAGCTCCCCCAGATGTTAGTAGTATGGAGGTGAATCTGCGTTACTGCATTATCAGTTTTTATTTTTATTTTAAAATTTTTAATTGTGGTAAATCATATATAAGATAAAATTTACATTCTTAGCCATTTCTAAGTGTACAGTTCAGTACTGTTATTACTGTGCAGCCAATCTTCAGACATTTTTCATCTTGCAAAACTCTGTATTCATTAAACAACTCTCCTTTTCCCTCGCCCCACAGCCCCTGGAAACCACCATTCTACTTTCTGTTTCTGTGAATTTAACTACTCAAATTCTATCAATTTGACTATTCATTTCTATGAATATGACTACCTCATATGAGTGGAATCACTCAGTATTTGTCTTTTTGTGTCTGGCTTAATTCACTTAACATAATGTCGTCAAGGTTTATCCATGTGTCACAATTACCTTTGTTTTTAAGGCTGAATGTATACACCACATTTTGTCTGTCTATCCGATGGACACTTGGGTTACTTCCACCTACTCCTTTATTTTAAAGTAACTAAAATCTAGTGAAACAAAGGGATGACAATATATACCCTTGGAATGAAGCTGATTATTATGGTCTCTTTAAACTTAGGAATTAAGCCTATTTCCTGGAGCTAGGTGATATGACCATGGCTTATGTGATCCAGCCTATTTTATCTCTCTCCTCATGCCCTACTTCACTCACTCTCTGGCTGTTTTAGCTCTTCATCTAATAGGTCAAGTTTACTCTTACTTCCAGGCCTTTGCCAGTGTTGTTCCCTCTGTTTGGAATGTTTCCTCTCCTCAAATTTCTGGATAGCTCTCTTCATCCCCTCAAATCTCTGCTCCAATGTCACCTTATACAAAAGACTTCCCCTGACTATCCTCTGCCAACAACAACCAACCCTATACTCCCTGTCTCTCTTTTGCATGATATTTCCATAATAGCCATCCCCATAACTCATACGTCGCCTTGTTTTTATCACCTACTTTTCCACTAGAAAGAAAGCTCTATGAGGTCAGTCAGGACTTTGTTTTATTCACTACTGTATCTCCGTACCTAGATCTGTGTCTGGCATATAAGAGGCCCTCAAAAACATTTTATTTATTTATTTTTTGGTATTATTTATATATTTCTTACTAAGTGCCAGGCATTGCTCTAAGCACTTTGCAAATGTTAACTCATTTCATCCTTATACTCATCCTAGGGGGTGGGTGCTGTAATTGTCTATATTTTACAGATAAGGAAACTAAGGGCATAGAGGAATCAAGTAATTGACCCGAAGTCACCCAGCTGGTGTATGATGGAGCCACAATACAAATTCAAACAGCATGGCTCTAAACCACAATTCTGTGAGTGAAGGAATGAAGAAAGTGACCCTTAAATTACAAAACAAGAGGGAAGAGGTTGTAAATTTTCTCCTTTCCATTATTCATCTTCATGTTCTTGCTGGGTGACAAATTGTACTGTGAATTATAGATTCCATGGGGCAGAAGACGGAATAGGCAAATTTCTCAACTGCCTTCCCTTTCTGCTGGCAGAGAAAAGCCCTGGCACATGAAGTTACATTTCTCTCCACTCGGGTATTATGTTCAGGGCTTGGTTATGGGCAGTGGAAGTTAGCACAGTACCCGCCTGACTAAACAGGAGTCAGGTGGGTACTATGCTAACTTGTTTCAGAACCTGGCAGGTCAGGATATACTAACATCCTTCTGGGAATAAGATTTAGTCATTTATATTTACCAATCTTAACTGGAACTGCAAATACCTTACCAAGAAAGGAAGACACTCTGAAATTTCAACTTCATTTTATGCTATACACAAATATCAACCTTTGGAGGCATGTTTTATCCAGTATATTCTCCTTACAGTTTAATTGTTCCCATTATTCTCTTTCAGCGTACTTTCTCCTCTCTTCCCTGCTGTGTCCTTCACCATGTAGCATATATTTGATACAGCGTCTTGGAATTCCCCTAATGTGCCACTTCAGTTGAACCTGGAAAACACTGAGGTGATTACTAATTTATTGCTGTCTTCTGCTAAGTGCTTAATAAAAATCAACAGCTGTGTGTGCCTTTCCATTGTAGCAATATGCTTGTGATATATGACTAGGTTAGGTAGTTGTCAGGTGATTTCTTGAAAATCTTCTAAGATAATCTACCACCTCCATTTTATTGGTGTCATGGACAATGTTAACAGTCATATGAGTGGAAGTAGAAGCAAGGAGCATATGGAGAAGAGCAGGTACTATACACCCTCTTCTTCAAAAGGCTAGTTGTGAGCAAAAAGGCTAATGACGTGGAATAAGGACACCTTGCCTGATCTCAGTAACATCCCAAGAGAATCAGAATTAGAATGCTAAATGCATGTCCAACCAAAAGGCCAAGGATGTAAACTTATGCAGCCATCAGGCTTTATCTCCTACCCCAAAACTCAGTCATTTCTGGTAACAGACAATGACTCGTCATGGGCCTCAACAACTGCAGCGTCACCCAGAATGCTCGACCTCCTGCCCCCTTGGGCTGGAGGAGAGCCTTGCTCTACAAAAGGAGACCTCTGTGTGGGATGGATAAACCTCTGTCTGTGCTAACCTTTCAGTAAAATAATTTCAACTTTCTATTTTCAACTATCCTCACAAACAGTACGGCATAACGGAGTCACAAACTGCCCTGAGCTCATGTTTCTTCTAGATCCACACAGAACACTGCGGTCCTCTGGCAGAGAGCCTCTGCAGTCTGTGCACAGCACGGGACCGTGCAGGAGGTGGCATCTCCCAGCCCCAACTCACACATCAGCAGGACATTCTGTTATGCTAAAGAAAGAATATGCTTCATTTTCTTTACAACTTCTAGAAATGTGACATTTCTTCCCAGCCAGGCCTCCCCAACTCCAGCTGCTCTGAGTATCAAAATTCCCTGCCAAACTTTTAGTGTTTGACAAGGTGTTTAAAAGAAGAAGCTCTTTAATTTGCTACTCCTATCACTACAATATCTATGTCTTCAGCTATTTCATGGCAACATCTGACTCGAAATATTTGAATTCTTGAAAATATTGGAACATAGAAGTATTTATTATATCATTTATTTGATTAGAAATAACTTCTATGAATAAACTGTAGCTTTTAATTTAAATTTAGACAATTCCCAAACAGTAAGCTCCTGTCATTCTCCAAAATAGAAAGCATAAGGATGATAGATAGCAGGCCAAGACTGATCCATCCCCACTGTTACACCTTTCCTGTTTCCTTTCTTACTTAACAGAACTGGACTGATTCATTTCAGATTCCATGCTTTTAACTGGGATTTCAGCTGATTGTTCTCTCTCCAGAGACAGCACCTCTCTTCCCCCTGCAATGCACTTCTGCTATGACATTCCACTCGATCCTTGTAAGGCCCGGGCATCCTGGCAGGCTGCTCCAGTGGCAATGACCAGGCTGATGTTCTGAAGAAATGCAGGGTAAGTGGGAAGAGTCTCCAACTCAGAAACAAGCTAAGAGAGCTCTTTATTTCAGCAGGCATAGAAAGTGATGGGTTTCTTTGGAAAGAAAATTTAAAAAAATAAAGAAGCACTATCCTTTATGAGTGTCAAATGAAGCATCATTTTGATTATTCTCTATATTTAAACCAGGAGGCAGCTGCTAGCCTCATTGGTGCTTTGAAATTCCTTGCTTCAATTTTGATTTTGTACTGTTTTGGTGACTTACAAAGCAGTTGGCAAACGGTTAAGGCCTTTCCATGGGTCATGTATTGCTGAGGACATCACCTATACAGCCAGCTTCACTTTAGACCCTCCTCAGGTTTTACCAGAGCAACAGATGGATCCATCAACCATTTGATTCTCAGCAAAACTTTGTCAGCCAAGTGATAATAACCTGCATGCTGTTTGTAACTACAGAGTCTCCCTGGAGGTCATCTGAGGACTCTGAAGAGCTTTAGGAAAAATCTCTAATGGGTTAGGGTGCAGTGAGGATAATAATGGAGGCCAAGGATCAACAGATCTTTAACTTCTCACAGCTTTCTACTGTGTGAGTGGGCTTTACTCCTGAAGAAATAACTTCACCCAAAGCTTAATTCTGAATTTCCAAGTGTGCACTCACTTTCCTGCAGGATCACCTCTTTTGGGTGCACTGACTCACTTTGATTGAAAGTAGAAGTCTGCAGGAATCTGCATTAAGCCCAACATGCGAGTAGTTCCCCTAAAAGCAGGGAGGAGAAACTAAGCAAGAGTACTAGAATAGGATACAAGAGGCTGGGAAACCGGCTTCTTGCCCTGGCTCTACCACTAACCACTCATTTGTGATGGTAACTCTGAGCAAGTCACCCCGACAAGGTTTCAGCTTCCTTGTTTATAGGGTGAAAGGGTTGGACTAATTATCTATAATCTTTTCTCCAGCTCTAGTATTCTCTGAATCTAAGTGATTAGATGATAATGATGATAATGATGATCAATAATGATAATGATAATCATTATAATAATGACAGTGATAATGATGATCAATGAAATTAATCATTTTCCTGAGGCTTTCTCTCAATCATATATTTGAATCTCTAAGAGAGAAACAGAGAAAGCCTACAAGTTTGGGAAGCAAAAACAAGTTTGCGATTTTACTCCCAGTTTTATCCATTAGGTGGAATCTTATAGAAATAACACTGGAGTACTGTAATACAAATTGGAGTCATAATATTTAATATAAAAAAACCCAATATCCTGACATTCTCTCTTTAAAATGAAACAGTCAATAGAGAAGGTGCATCTTGTCCCTTTTTACCATGTAGAGCTCTCTATACGCAGATCTACAGCAACAAATTTGAAAATGTTCAGGAAATGGATAATTTCTTAAGAAAATTAAAATTTCCAAACAACACAAAATGAAAAGGTTAAACAGACCAATTGCTATAAAAGAGAATGAAAAGGTGAATAAATATCTCTCAAGTTCTGATTAATTATAAAGCCAGATCATTCCAATGGTATTCAAACTGCTTTTGAACTAACTCAAATTTATTTTTATAAAACCAGGATAACTTTATATTAAAGATATCACAATGTATAGAAAATTGTAATTAACCTCAACTGTAAACATCGGTGCAAGAAATATAAAATTTAAAAGTAGCAGATATTCAGCAATGTATTAAAATAATAATACTTTACGTTAAAACAAAAAAGGAAAGCATATAAGAACAAGAAGAAAACATAAGTGAATTACACTATAACCTAGGTGTGGGGACCAGCTTTCTACCTTTGAGCCAAAGTCCAGATGCAATATAAGAAAAGGTTGATAGATTCAACTCAAAGCAAAGCATCACAAATGAAACGAACTTTTATGTGACAAAAACTCCATGAGAAAAGAGTGGAACATAGAAGTTCCAAATGACAAAACAGGAGAAAATATTGTTAATATGTATTATAGATAAAGTGCTAATATTCCTAATATATTGGAAACTTTCAAAACTCAAGAGTAGAAAAAGACCAAAAATTGACAGAAAAATGGGCAAAGGACATGAACAACAATTTGTAAAGACATACAAAACGCAAAACAGCCATTATACATATGAAAAGATGCTCATCTTCATTCATAATAAGAGAAATGTAAATTTAAAGTACACTGAGAGATCAATTTGACCTACCAGACTGGCAAAAGTAAAAGCTTGAGAATATATTCACTTGGTGAGGCTGTGGGAAATAGCACTTTTATATATCGCTGTTGTGAATGCAAATAAGTAAAGCCTTTCTACCAAGCAATTCCATTTCAAGAAATTTAACCTTCACATACCCTGGCAATATGAAAACACATATGTGTAATATTATGTCTTTCAGCATTATTTGTTTTTGCAAAATGTTGGAAAGTACCTAATAGCCTAATCATAGGAGATAAGTTGGTTAAACCGTGGTCCGTACACACAATGGAGTGCTATGTGGCTATTAAAAACAAAACAAAACAAAAAATCCCAAACTGATACGAAGAGTGCTCTCCAGGATATATTGTTAGGTGACATAAAAAAACATGCAAAAGAGCAAAAACAGAATACTAATTTTGTGCAAAAAAAAGAAGAAATAAGAAAGTATACATGTATTTGCTTAGTCTGGCAAAAACAAAGGATGAGTTAACTAGAGAGAGTGTAAATGATAAAGCAAATAGAACAAAATGTTTAAAAAATATTAAAATGTTAAAAATTGGTAAGTCTGGATGATGGTTATACAGGTAAATCTGTCAAAGAGTATACAGGCTTTTTTGGACTATTTTTGCACCCCCAAACTCATTCTATGAGGCCACCATCACCCTGATACCAAAACCAGACAAAGATGTCACAAAGAAAGAAAACTACAGACCAATATCACTGATGAACATAGATGCAAAAATCCTCAACAAAATACTAGCAAACAGAATCCAACAGCACGTTAAAAGGATCAGACACCATGATCAAGTGGGGTTTATTCCAGGAATGCAAGGATTCTTCAATATAAGCAAATCAATCAATGTGATACACCATATTAACAAATTGAAGGAGAAAAAATATATGATCATCTCAATCGATGAAGAGAAAGCTTTTGACAAAATTCAACACCAATTTATGATAAAAACCCTCCAGAAAGTAGGCATAGAGGGAACTTTCCTCAACATAATAAAGGCCATATATGACAAACCCACAGCCAACATTGTCCTCAATGGTGAAAAACTGAAAGCATTTCCACTAAGATCAGGAACAAGACAAGGTTGCCCACTCTCACCACTCTTATTCAACAATAGTTTTGGAAGTTTTAGCCACAGCAATCAGAGAAGAAAAGGAAATAAAAGGAATCTAAATCGGAAAAGAAGAAGTAAAGCTGTCACTGTTTGCAGATGACATGATGCTATACATAGAGAATCCTAAAGATGCTACCAGAAAACTACTAGAGCTAATCAATGAATTTGGTAAAGTAGCAGGATACAAAATTAATGCACAGAAATCTCTGGCATTCCTACACACTAATGATGAAAAACCTGAAAGTGAACTCAAGAAAACACTCCCATTTACCACTGCAACAAAAAGAATAAAATAAAGAATAAAATATCTAGGAATAAACCTATCTAAGGAGACAAAAGACCTATATGCAGAAAATTATAAGACACTGATGAAAGAAATTAAAGATGACACAAAAACATGGAGAGATATACCATGTTCTTGGATTGGAAGAATCAACATTGTGAAAATGACTCTACTACCCAAAGCAATCTACAGATTTAATGCAATCCCTATCAAACTACCACCGGCATTTTTCACAGAACTAGAACAAAAAGTTTCACAATTTGTATGGAAACACAAAAGACCCCGAATAGCCAAAGCAATCTTGAGAACGAAAAACAGAGCTGGAGCAATCAGGCTCCCTGACTTCAGACTATACTACAAAGCTACAGTAATCAAGACAGTATGGTACTGGCACAAAAACAGAAAGATAGGTCAATGGAACAGCATAGAAAGCCCAGAGAAAAAGCCATGCACATATGGTCACCTTATCTTTGATAAAGGAGGCAGGAATGGACAGTGGAGAAAGGACAGCCTCTTCAATAAGTGGTGCTGGGAAAACTGGACAGGTACATGTAAAAGTATGAGATTAGATCACTCCTTAACACCATACACAAAAATAAGCTCAAAATGGATTAAAGACCTAAATGTAAGGCCAGAAACTATCAAACTCTTAGAGGAAAACATAGGCAGACACTCTATGACATAAATCACAGCAAGATCCTTTTTGACCCACCTCCTAGAGAAATGGAAATAAAAACAAAAATAAACAAATGGGACCTAATGAAACTTCAAAGCTTTTGCACAGCAAAGGAAACCATAATCAAGACCAAAAGACAACCCTCAGAATGGGCGAAAATATTTGCAAATGAAGCAACTGACAAAGGAGTAATCTCCAAAATTTATAAGCAGCTCATGCAGCTCAATAACAAAAAAACAAACAACCCAATCCAAAAATGGGCAGAAGACCTAAATAGACATTTCTCCAAAGAAGATATACAGACTGCCAACAAACACATGAAAGAATGCTCAACATCATTAATCATTAGAGAAATGCAAATCAAAACTACAATGAGATATCATCTCACACCAGTCAGAACAGCCATCATCAAAAAATCTAGAAACAATAAATGCTGGAGAGGGTGTGGAGGAAAGGGAACACTCTTGCACTGCTGGTGGGAATGTGAATTGGTACAGCCACTATGGAGAACAGTATGGAGGTTCCTTAAAAAACTACAAGTAGAACTACCATATGACCCAGCAATCCCACTACTGGGCATATACCCTGAGAAAACCATAATTCAAAAAGAGTCATACACCAAAATGTTCATTGCAGCTCTATTTACAATAGCCCGGAGATGGAAACAACCTAAGTGTCCATCATCGGATGAATGGATAAAGAAGATGTGGCACATATATACAATGGAATATTACTCAGCCATAAAAAGAAAAGAAATTGAGCTATTTGTAATGAGGTGGATAGACCTAGAGTCTGTCATACACAGTGAAGTAAGTCAGAAAGAGAAAGACAAATACCGTATGCTAACACATATATATGGAATTTAAGAAAAAAAAATGTCATGAAGAACCTAGGGGTAAGACAGGAATAAAGACACAGACCTACTAGAGAATGGACTTGAGGATGTGGGGAGGGGGAAGGGTAAGCTGTGACAAAGCGAGAGAGAGGCATGGACATATATACACTACCAAACGTAAGGTAGATAGCTAGTGGGAAGCAGCCGCATAGCACAGGGATATCAGCTCGGTGCTTTGTGACCTCCTGGAGGGGTGGGATAGGGAGGGTGGGAGGGAGGGAGATGCAAGAGGGAAGAGATATGGAAACACATGTATATGTATAACTGATTCACTTTGTTATAAAGCAGAAACTAACACACCATGGTAAAGCAATTATACTCCAATAAAGATGTAAAAAAAATAAATTTAAAAAATCTTTCCAAAATATGCTATAAAAACTAAGCGAGAGATAGACATTAACAAAATTAATTTTAAAATATTTTCAGTAATGCAGTCTGTAAAATACATTTAAATAGTGCATTAGCTCACAAAACCTTTTATCAACCTGTAAAATTTTCACTAACTTTCACTGTTTTTAACAGTGATATAGCAAGGATAAGTCTGCAGGAAATTTATCAGAAGCATGAGAAAATGATGTTTTCACTGTGGGTTGCAGTTTTCATTTTAACACCTTTTATATTTATTGAATACTTGATTGCTTTAGGATCTTCCTGGGTTTCTTATAGCCCCTAAAATTCCTAGCCAAGGCCGTTTTCATTCATTCATTTCAACAGATTTATATCTATAGTGTCTATAATACGCTGGACACTGTGCTAAGTGCTTGGAGAAAGAGAATGATAGTTTTTTAACAGTAGAGGAATTGTCAGTAACTAGATAATGATCCAGTATGAAAAGTAAAACATTTTGGAAAACTAAATAATATGCTGCAGGTAAAGCCACAAAAACTAGACAAAATAGATTCCATTTGAGCTGGTCTTCAGGATAGCAGACAAAATGGGGAGTTACATTCAGGACAGACAGGAAGAATGTAGGGAAGTATGGATGTGTGGAAGAGTATGGTATGATTGAGGAAGAAAATGTAGTTTGTGAGCATGAAGGGATCTGATGGACAGAGAGTAGAAATGACAGATGTAGCACAGTACTGAAATTAAGTACACCGGCTCTTTATCAACAAGGGTGTCAATTCAGTGGCGGAAAGAATAGTTTTTTCAACAAGTGATGCTGGAACAACTGGATAGCCATATGCGAAAGACTGGAGTCAGACTCCTTCATTGGACCACACACAAAAAATAATTCCAAGTGATCAGAGGCCTAAATGTAAGTGCTAACACCACAAGACTTTTAGAAGAAAACATACGAATAAATTTTCATGAACTTGGGTTAGGTTAGGCAAAGCTTTCTTAGACATAAGCAACATAACAAACATAAGCAACAAAAGAAAAAATGAATTGGAAGTCATCAAAGTTTAAAAAATTTGTACTTCAAAGAACATCATCAAAAAGTGAAATGACACCTCACAGAATAGGAGAAAATATTTCCAAACCATATATCTGATAAGGGCTTGTCTACAAGAATATATTTAAAAACTCCTCAACACTTTGAAACAACTCAACACTTTGAAAAGACAAATAACCCAATTTAAAAATGGGCTTACAAATAATTTTAAAAGATTTAACAAACATTTCTTCAAGGAAGATATGCAAATGGCCAACAGGCATGTGAAAAGATGTTCAACGTCATTAGTCATTAGGGAAATGCAAATAAAAACCACAGTGAGATACTATTTCATACCCATCTGGATGGCTATAATAAAAGTCAGATAATAATAAGTATTGGTGAGGATGTGGAGAAACTGGAACCCTCACACATTGTTCGTAGGAATTTAAACTGGTACAGTCACTTTGGAAAACAGTTTGGCAGTTCCTCAAAAAGTTTAACACAGAGTTACCATATGACCCAGCAATTCTAAGTATGTACCCAAGAATAATAAAAACGTATGTTCACACAAAAATGTGTAGATGAATATTCATAATAATATTCATATAATCATAATAGCCAACAAGTGGGAAGAATCCAAACGTCCATAAACTGATAAATAGATAAACTAAATAAAGTTTATCCATAAAATGGTCTATTACTCAGCAATAAAGAGAAATGAAGTACTGATACATGCCAAAATGTGGAAGAACCTTGAAAGCATTATGGGAAGAGAGTAACGAGGCACAGAAGACCACATGTTGTATGAGTCCATTTATATGCAATGTCCAGAACAGGCAAACAGGCAAATAGAGATAGAAAGTTGATTAACAGTGGCCAAGGACTACAGGGTAGGATTAACGGGGAAATGGGAAGTGACGGCTAATGGGTGGGGGGTTTCTTTCTGGAGTAATGAGAATGTTCTCAAATTGATTGTGGTGATGGTTGCACAGCTCTGTATACAGGGTAAAAACCATTGAGCTGTACACTTTTTTTTTTTTTGAGTTGTACACTTAAATGGGTGAAATGTATGGCATGTAAATTATATCTCAATAAAGTTGTGTTTTTTAAAAAATTATGTCCTGTTAAAAAATAAAAACACACACTCTAGAACCAGATTACCTAGGTTGGAATCTATCTTTACCACTTACCAGTTATGAAGCCCTGAGCTATCAATAGTTACTTAATTTTTCTGTATCTAGTTTCTTCATCTGTAAATGAGTGAATACTTCCAGCTGAGGTCTCAAGGGAAATTTTCACAGATGTGGAATTTGGGCTGGTCTCAAAGACAGTGTTTTTATAGATTTAGAGATGAAGACCTTAAAAGGGAGGAGAGAGGAACTAACAATTCTGGAGGAGCTACTGTGTGCTAAGCATTCTACATACATTAACTTTATTTAATGCCCCCTACTTTGTACTTATGAAAAAATTGACTCAAAGTGAAGTGATTACATGACCAAGTAGGAGTTCAATGGCCGGCCCAGAAGCTCCTGTGTCTGGCCTGAGTGATGGCTGTGAGGAGGCAAATACAGACAGCTGCAAGAGGGATGAGCTGGAGGCTGTCTGACAGCATGGGAGGGGGGTGGGGGTAAGTGGCAGTCAGACTGTTTAGGAACTCTGATGGCCAGACAAGTTTTCTGGATTTCATCCCATGGGTGATCGGGAACATGCCTATAGGGAATAGGAACTGCCTATAAAAAAAAAGGCCATAAGCAGTAGGGATGTGGATGTATTTTACATGTAAAAAGCTAAATTCATTTTGTATGTTATTATATAACTCAAGTGTGCCTTTCAGAAACCTTACAATGTTACTCAAAATAGGCATAGTCTGAGAAGCTTGCCTTTAGTGAATTTTCCAGAAGAGAAATTGGTTTGCTTCCACAACTGAAAGATGACTTTTATAGATGAATTAAACTCCTATCCAAGGCTGAGAGTTTGTTAATTTGAGCTGCTGATTGTTATCAAATGACAGATGGATTTTGATGGGAGTTTTTGGAGCTAAGAATAGGTAATAGAAGTTTTAAAACTCATTGAAATTCTCAAAAGATGAACAAAAATTGTAGTCTCACTTTGTACAAGAGCTCAGTGAAAAGGAAAACCACCATATATGTAATTATTCAAATGGCACAACAGATTTGCATTGTATACTCATTTATTCAGTGGTGTTTTGTTTTTGACTAGCAGCGTGAAGTTTTGCCTATGCCTCCTACTTGGAAAGAGATTCTTTCAAGGCCATCAACAAGCAGAGTGTCCAGCAAGCATCTGAAGTGCCTAAGGGCTGTTAGAACTGGCATGCCACGGTTGGCACCAGGCAGTTGAAGGAACAAGTTGCAGATGCACACCCAGTCCCATTTTAGGTATCCCAACCTCAAGTCATGCTGCTAGATTAGTGCCTGTGTGTGGAAAGTTTCAAATGCAAGGGTGTGCCTTCTCTCTAAGCCTCAATGGAGATCTTAAACCTCCTAGAAGGGTGCTTTTGGGGAAAAAAATGAGGGAGTGCATTTTTGTTTACTGCAATAACTAGGAGCTTCTACTAGAATTTAGTGACTATCCTGAAAGCCATGGGACAGGCATGCCCAGGGAAGAATTGCCCTGCGTTCTGCATGATTTCCAGACCTCCTCCCACATAAATTATTATCTGAGCTCCTCTGCAACTAGAACTTAATTCCATTTTAGAGACAAACAGAAAGTAGTTTTTACATGGTTTTAATACACACTGAATTTTCCAGCAATGAAACTACCATGTAAATTGTGGGAAGGCTAACATTTAGTATTATTTAGACTTATTTTAAAATGTTAAATATGACCATCTATGATTAAAGCATTTATTTTGTAATTACCTAGGTTTTTCAATACTGTTCCCATGCAATGATTATACAATTTCTCTATAGCTTCTTGTAGTAAAGCTTTTTCTAATCCATCCTCATTCTCTGTTGCCCATGGAAAGAAATGATCTCTAGTGTCTTTTTAAATATGAGTCTGACTGCATGCATTGCCATGAGGTGGAATTTCAAGAAAGGAGATAGGTTTTTTGTTCTCTGTCCCATGTTATAACGCAAGGAATTAATTATTGTGACACCATACATGAACAAAGCTCAGCTCATTTGCAAGAAATCAAACTTTCTCATTTTCTCTACATAAGAGTTGACAATTTGTCTTAGCATCTAATCTTTACTTTAATTAAGGTTATTTTCTTTTGCCTTTTATCATACACATAAGTCTGTCTGTTATTACTCATCTCGACCCTGGTTTTATTCTAATTCTATGCTTACCTCTACTCCTTCATTTTCCTGTAACTCTTCTACCAAGTGGCTTTGCATATTCTTACCTCTTTTAAATCTAAAACTACTCATTATAAGCATCAGATTACTTCATTATATCTTCTAATATAATCAAGCTGAACATTATATATTAAATACACAATCATTTAATTGTAAATTTCCTTTTATTTCATTATATATTAAATACACAATCATTTAATTGTAAATTACTTTTCTTTTTACTTATTACACTTCATTTATTATGTTGCTTTTCAAAATTATGTGTATCTTTTATCCATAAATTTCCTTTCAGAGTGGTAGAGTGTACTTATTTGTTATAAAACTTATTATGAAATAATTGTTATATTAAGTGGCCATAGTACTTCTATTATTGAAGCAAAACATATTTTTTACCTTTTATATCTAAGGAAGCAGAATGTGACTTATCCAAGATAACATATAAAGAATGAGCTTTGGGCTTCCCTGGTGGCGAAGTGGTTAAGAACCCACCTGCCAAGGCAGGGGACACATGTTTGAGCCCTGGGCCGGGAAGATCCCACATGCCGTGGAGAAACTAAGCCCATGTGCCACAACTACTGAGCCTGTGCTCTGGAGCTCGCAAGACACAACTACTGAAGCCCATGTGCCACAACTACTGAAGCCTGCAGCACCTAGAGCCCGTGCTCCGCAGCAAGAGAAGCCACCACAATGAGAAGTCCGCACACCGCAACAAAGAGTTGCCCCACTCACTGCAACTAGAGAACACCCGTGCACAGCAACAAAGACCCAACACAGCCATAACTAACTAACTAAATAAATAAATATATTTTTTTTTAAAAAATGAGCTTTGATATCTTAAAAGTTAGAACATCTTGACTTCTCCTTCTATTCTTGGTTTATGGCCTCGTATCCGCCGTTAAAATGCTTTACCATGCATCACTTGGCTACTCAGTAAATATAAGTTGTAGTTGGAGGTGATGATGAGAACTTTGTATAGAGCTAGTAAGTAAGCAAGCAATAGCCACTGTATATTGACCACATGCAGGCATCATACTCAGAACTTTCCGTCTGTTATCTCATATAAGCCCCATAACAATTATGCCAAAAAGGTATGTTGTAATGTATGTTTGCAGATTAGTAAAATGAGGCTTATTTCAGTAACTTCTGTTACTTCAGTAACTTGCCTTTGATGATGAGGCTAGTAAGTAACAGGAGCCTACACTCAATTTTCAGCCTGTCTCTAATGCCCACATGTTCTGTCTCTAAAAAGAAGAGTGTTCTTTAGTTTTGCATTAAGAAATGTAAAAGATGAAAATAATATTTTGGATTGCAGAGGGAAGCAGGAATGCTTTCAATAATTCCACTAAGGAAATCAATAATCCCTACAAGTATTTCAAATAAAAACAATGGAGGAAAAGACACTATAACTCACACCGGTGGCTTACTGATTTTCCCTAGCTATGCCATGATGATCCCCTTTCTCACCACTTAAATTGATTCACTAATGTTGCTCCCCACAAGACTGTGTCAAACAGCAAATCACAGAGTGACTTATAAAAAGATGTTATCATTTGTGCTATCAAAATGTGACTAGTCTGAACCGAGATGTGATGTGAAGTGTGAAATACTCCCAAGATCTTAAATACTTACTACAAAAAAGTGAAATGTCTTATTAATATTTATTATTTTTATTTTATGTTGAAATGATATTTTAGAGCTATGGGTTAAATAAAATATTCTGAAAATTAATTTCATTTGTTTCTTTTTAATGAGGCTAATAGATTTTAAATGACATATTTGCCTCGCATTTGGGGCTTGCATTATATTTCTATTAGTACTGTTATGGAGCATATGCGTTTTCAAATAACCAACGTTAAAATCAAGTCGTGGGAAAAAAATTGAAGGACAAAAGCAAAACAACAAACAACACTCAAAACTGGTGTGCTAGAAAAATTATTTGACTAAAGTTTCAATGTTAGTTTTGTCTGTCAGTCAGTAGAACAGATGCATACATGTTAACAAGTCATTTAATGCCTATTAACCTCAGTTTCTGTAAGATCAAGATAACAACTACACAGTAAGTTCCCTACATACGAACCTTCAAGTTGTGAACTTTCAAAGATGCGAATGTGTGTTCGCATGTCCAATCACGTAAGTTAGTTCACGTGTCTGTTGTACATTGTCATGTGCGCTTTTGTGTACTTTACTGTATGGTACTGTATAGAGTACAGTAGCACAGTATCTTTATTTCAAGCCCAGTGTGTCTGGAAGCAAGCATAAAAGCAGCGGTATATAGTTGATTGTGTTAGTTGGTTACCCAGGCTAACTTTGTTGGACTTACAAACAAATTGGACTTACGAATGCATTCTCATAATGGAACTCGTTCGTATGTAGGGGATTTACTGTATTGCTTACCTCACAGGTTGTTACAAATGTAAAATGCAAATTATTTCATTCGTTCATTCATTCAACAAAAATTTATCAAGAACCCAGTATGTGCATGTACCGAGGATACAAAAAATAATAAATTGTGGTCTGCTTTCGAGGATATAACTTCTGCAATAGAAGATACAGAATGTTATAGGAGATATAATTTCTGCAATAGAAGTTATAGAATGTTATAGGAGCCATGACAGGGAGGATCATAATGTGTCGTGTGCCGGTTTACTCTGTTTGGGGGATTAAGGAAAGTTCAACAGAAGAGGGATTAGCCTCTGATCTGCCTCTTGAATGTGCAGAGGGATTTACCAGGTGGGGAGGTCAGGGAACATCTTGTCTTTGTGTCCCTGAGGAGTGAGAGAGCAGAGGGTGTTCAGTGAACAACGGGGGAGATTAAAGTGCTGGCCAGTAAAGGAGAGGGGTGCCTGCGTTTCCATGTCAGAAGGTTCTGGGCTGGAAATTTCTGATGCAGAATGAGAGGAACCCCAATTACTTGCCAGCTGTTGGTGATGGTGCCCATATTCTAATGTGATTTTGGAATCTTTGTTCCTTTCTTAGAAGAGGATGTTAACAAAAGTCATACATATAAATTAGCGGAATGTAACTGAATAGTATTCAATGATTAATTTCTGTAAAAAATTATATGGGGCAGAATATTCTTTTTTTTTAAGCATATGATCAGCCCTTTGGATTAAGACAATGTCTCATAAAAGGTCCCACATTTTCAACTGGATAATTTCAGGGCTGCCTAGGGGAAGGGGCAGCTTCACAAAACAACTGGAGCTTACAAAAAAACCGTTTAGACCTACCAGTATTTCCAAAGACTGAATTAGTGGCTAGAGGTAAATATACATCAAAGTTACTCATCTGTAGTAATGTTGCAGTCAATATGACTGAAAATTTTCTATGGGACTATATTTATTTGTAATAAAATTGCAGTGAAAATAATGGTGTGTGAATGATGGTTTCAAGATTATATATTTAAATATAGCATACTTATAAAAGGCAATTTCGAAAGCAAAAATTATGGCTGTCTTTTAACTCTGGTATTTTCCTTAATGCACTATTTACGGAGATTGCATTTCAAGAATAATAAATATAAACATGGATTAATCTTAAATCTATTTACAAGATGTGGGTATATCGTAGAACCTCAAAATGAAATAATACTTTGTTTTCAATATTAACTTTATATTATTTAAGAAACCAATATGCTATGCATAAAAGTAGAGAGATCTATTTTTTTAAGATAACAAATAAAAAGATAAAATCATGTTGTTATTGAATAGAAAATTTTTATATTTTCCTTTCAGATCATGAAACAAATAGGACATAAGGTGAAAAAGATGTTTTTCGGCTAAGGTCTATTATTTGCAAGAAATGGTACTGAAAAACAAACAAATTAATCTTCAATGTTTCTGACTGAAGAAATTATTGATTATATCAAAGAAAGATTCTCTTAACAAGAAAATACTCTTTCCCTGCTGCCAACCAATTAGCTACCAAGTGTTGTATCTGCTTTCTGCTTTTCTGCTTTCTGGTCATGATCTCATCTATTCAAGGTCTCTTACCCTCTAGTAGAATCTGCCTCATTTCCCAAAAGACCACAAAGGGGAGAAACCAGGTACTGATTTGTCTTTTATCATTTAGGGTTTGCTCAAGTCTGGCTTCCTCCAAAGATACTATAGAGGCAACAACAGCAACCATAAGATCAAACCTCTTTCTTTGCTTCAATTTTGGTCTCCAGAACTCATTTTTTATAAATGATTACTATTAATGAGGGGACATTTAAATGAAGTTTTATTAAAATATTTGCAAAAGTAATTTTTCCTTGATTTTAAGGATCCTGCCTGTGTCCTTGCCATATTTATATTCTAAATTGCAGGTATATAAATATAACAGAAAATATCTACATTTTGATCACTTTATGTATTGTTTGTTTATTCTCTTCCCCACTAACTGTGAGCACCTCGAGGGAAGACACTGTCTTTTCCTTCTTTGTGTTCATTATGTAATGAATCATAATGCCTACGCAATAACTCAATAAATTTACGAATACATAAAATACAGTGGTTGGACAAGTAGTAGCAACGAGCAACTCCCAGGCTCCCCACCACCCCATAATCCCACTATACTCCTCAAGAAGTATTTGTTTAGTGAAAAGTACATGATCTTAAAAATCAAATAGAACCAGGTTTAAATTCCAACTTAGACACTCATTGAGCAATTTAATCTTACTGACCCTTATTTTTTATATGTAAAAAGTGAGGACAATATCTCTTACATTACAGGGTTTCTTGAGGATTGAATGAGGGAATATTCATAAAGAATCATCATGATCTAGCACACAGTAGGTACTCAATAAACTCTGATCCTCTATCTTCCTCTAATATCCCAGACTTATCCTCTTCAAACTGGATACTCAGCAATGTGCCAAGAATGTCACAAAGCCACTGCATAAACACAGTTGTCTTCCTACTGCATATATATTTTTTCTAGATGGCACACAATTATATTAATACAAAACAGTTATTCAGAAATTCTTCTAGTCATCAAATGTTTTTGAGCACCTGTTATGTAGCAGCAGTCTGCTGGGCATATAAGACATGGGCAATCTAATCTAATGGAAAGGAAGGAAGGAAGGTAGGTAAAAAGTGAGGAAGGAAGAAAAATGGAAGGGAGGGAGGGAGGGAGGGAGGAAGGAAGGAAGGAAGAAATTAAATTCTGACAAGTACTGTGAAGGAAACCAAAAGTTGCAGAGCTAGAAATTAGTGAGGGGAGGAGGCAACCTCTTCAGATAGAGGGGGCAGAGAAGAGTTTTAAAAGCAGGTGGATTTAGGGGGCTTCCCTGGTGGCGCAGTGGTTAAGAATCCGCATGCCGATGCAGGGGACACGGGTTCGGGCCTTGGGCCGGGAAGATCCCACATGCCGTGGAGCAACCAAGCCCGTGCTCTACAACAAGAGAAGCCGCCGCAATGAGAAGCCCACGTACCGCAACAAAGAGTAGCCCCCGCTTGCTGCAACTAGAGAAAGCCTGCGCGCAGCAACGAGGACTCAACACAGCCAAAAATTAATTAATTAATTAAATTAAGAAAAAGAAAAAAGCAAGTGGATTTAAGCTGGATGATGAGGAGACAACCATGCTAAGAGTCGGGGACAAGCATTTAAAGTGGAGGAAACAGCAATGCAAAAGTCACCTGAATTCTTCAGGTAAAACAAATTTCATGTTTGCTGGCTTGGCAGTTTCCCTGACTTCCTGTTATTGGGGGCTTTTTGATAGATATTTGGGAAGCACTGCTGCGGAGAAGACTTTGCATGCCAGGTGCAAGAGGTAGGAATGGTGGATAAAAGCCACTCTCCTTTCCATCTGTATTTAAATTGGCAGCTTACAAGGGCTATAAGTAAGTATCCAGAATAAACTGGTACAACTCAAATATGGAGCGAAAGAATGTGAACTAGATTTACATAGCTCTTAAGCTTTATGCTGCACTTGCATTTCAACGATAGAGATTCATACAAATTAATATAAAATAAAACCAAGTTTCCTCTCGGAACACGCTGATGCTTTCCTTTTGCTTCATGTGGGCATACTGCCACGAATGGTAATTGCTTCTCTTTATGTAGCTATAGGAAATCACAATTCTAAAACTTATTAAATTATTGTAAATTTCACTAGTCACACATTTACTGAAAAGCTCTGTTTTCACTAAAGAAATCTTAAGAGAGGGGATTTAAGTTGGATAACTTTCTTGAAGGAGGGATAATTTTATCTCATTTATCTTTGTGTCGCTAAGACCTTGCACAGTGCCAGGGACATAGTAGATGTTCAACATTCTATGAGTTAAAATGAAGTCATAATTTCCAATTGGGGTTGGTGAGGGGCACTGAGAATTTCTCGATCTTGGGCATTTGTCACTACAAGTAAATTCTAATGAAATGGAAGAATGTGTATATTCCATAGCATATGCTTCTGTTCATAATCATTGGATTTGGCTGCACTTTTGACACCCTGTGTGCCCTGTATCTCTAACACTTGGGAAATTCTTTTTGTGACAGAGCCTTCATATTCTTGATAATGGGCCTAACAAAACTCTATAACACAATGAAGCTGAGGGGGCAGAAAGTAATTACAGTACTCTCAGGAAGGAGGGATAGTTATGGCCAAGAAACTTGTTTTGAAACTGTGCTTGGAGGAGCTGTCTGTGTTGCCCTAATGAAATTACTGAGAAAAAAATAACATAAGTGATTTCTTCAGATGTGACCTTATTTTCCCTAGGTTTTCAACTCATTTTTTAAATGGAAGAGAAATTTTTTTTTTACACTCTGGAAGCGAAATGTACATTGTATGTGAAGAACAGTTTATCAGTACAAGATTCAAATATTCTTGATCGTGAGCAATACTGGAATTTGGCTTTGGTCTCCTATTTACAAATTGAAGAAAGGAAAAATACGTACCATGAGAAACTGAATTTAAGGACAGATTAAGTCAACTACAGCTATATGGGTTAGTTTTTAAACATTTATATTCACTTTTCAAAATGAATTAATTTTTCATTGTATTAGGAAGTCATACCATAATATGTACCATTTATTTCCATTTTGACTTTTTATCTCACAAAGGTCACAGTGTTGATCGGAATAAACTCAGAATTTACTCCACTGTTACCATAGCAAATATTCCTTCCACAACTAGGCTTAAATAGTTTGGTCCTATTGGACAGTTTATACCCCTTAAAAAAGAGTGTAGTTATTTAGTGACACCCTCTCTTAAACTATTAGTGAAGGTAACCACATCGACTGGCCTTTAGACCACCTCCTTGTGCCTAAGCTTTTCTGCTTGAGATCACTATTACATTGGGTTCCCCATTTATCTCTCTCCAGAGACTGAGACCAGAGGAAAATGTGGATCAGGCCACACAAGAAAGAATCATTAGGAATCACCTTACAAGGGCAGACAGTGAGGCTGGGTCACAGTATGTCCTTTTTCTATGTCATGTTACATCTTACATCTCTCTATATTGAATAGCCTCTTCTGTCTGACCTCTATATTACATCTTTGGTAAAACACACAGAGAGAAGCTCTTGGACATTCCAATCAAGAAGCAATGATGGGAAGCCAAAAATGAGGGGATCTGACTTCACATTTTACAAACAGCAGAAAGGAATGACCATTAAAAATTTGAATCGTAAAAATAATTTAATCTGAAAGATGAGATAAAAAAAAAAGAGAACAGCTGTTATTGAAAAACCCAAACTTATGGACTATTTTACATTTGCAGGGAAATTTGAATTAGGCTTCAAAAATTCTCCTCTGATTTACATGTGAAGAAAAATTGTCCTCAGACTTCCCTCACCAATATTTCCTACTCCCAAAGCGCTTTCCATAAAATTTATGTGAAAACTGATTTGACTCTTTTCTAGTTTCTGCTGGCCTGCTTGCCTATTCTTTTTTTTTTTTTTTCCTGTCAAGATGAAACACTAGCTGGCAGAGTGCATAAGCAGTGAAAAATTGAGCCTCTGGTAGACTGAAGCCCCACTGCGTGATACCTGAATACTTGTAGATAAGCTCCACATCCAATCTGGTGCATTTACACCGGATCAGAGTCACCAAAGACGGACTTCCTCATTGGAGATTTGTTAGAAAAGTACTTGTCAGTTCTGGCCAGGAGTTAACGGCAGTTGTTTCTTATTTACTCTCTTGACTGTAGCTTTTATGTGATGGAAAGTATTTTTTAACTATAACAAGTTTGATTTGCTTATGATAAAAAGAAAATAAATCTATCACATTCTAGTTAAAACCTTCACATGCTACTTTTTTGTGTAAATCCTTCATTTGGTGATTTCTGGAGTGAAGCACAGTCTTTGCTGACGTAAATTCAAGATCAACTCTAGCTCAGGTTGGAATTTCAACAAGAGAGGTGAAGCGCAGAGGGTTCTACTTATGGCATAGTTTACAACTGGGACACATTCATAAGATTTTAAAAGTGGGCTTTGCTTATTCCCTACTTAGGTGTCAGTTGGTTGAAGGTTATGTATTGTTAAGGTCTCAAATATAAAAATGGATATGGACAAAACTGTGCATGCTTGATGCTACAAGCATTTCACAGAACAGCAAAAGCAAACTCAGTCTGGTGATTTTGCTACAGCTGGTGGGCCCTGCACACTTGTTGGTCCAGTGTGAAAGTCTCCTTACAAATCTCCCCAGGAGACAGAAGAACAGCAGATGACTATATCCCAGAGACCCAATGCTGATGCTAATTTGAACTGAAGCTGAGATCTTAGGTATCTGAATAGGGACTAAAAGTTTTCTCCAACAGATAAAAGAAAAAGAGGTCTTCGAAAACGAAAACAATGATGGTTACCGAAGATAAGGGCAGCATTAGAGTATTATTTTTTAGTGGCATTATTTGACAAGATTATTTCAAAAAAGCCTTTAAAGGTATTAACTCAGAGAAAAGAAGTTTTAATTTTTTCATTGAACTTTTCCAGAAACACATTATCTTCAATATGTAAAGAATGTGTATAGTGGAGTCACACAAAGTTTTTGAAGTGGCTTCCTTTCAAGTGTAAACATTTAAATGACCATATGAAGTAAGGACAAATGAGAAGATTCAGAATATGTCCACAATGACTGTTCAAATAAAGAACTGTTCAAATAAAACAACAGCTGCTAAACCGTTGGTAAGAAGTGGTGGTTCAGGGGGTTGTTAGCTGTTATTTTATGTAGTTATTGAAATAAGAAATTCAATAAATTAAGATGTAAAACATTTAAATAAAAAAAAGATGTAAAACATTTTGATTTATGCAGAACATTTCCAAATACAGAAGCTATACAAAGAAAAATTGCTACCCTTTTTTATTGTTAAGAGGACTCACCTGAGCAGTTGTTTTGGTACGGGTGTAATCTTTTGTTACTACTTTATCTATAGTATATATTTCAAGATAAAGCCTGGTTAGGCAAAGGAATTTCTTTTTTTAATTTAATTAAATTTTTTTTGAGATATGGTTCACATATAACAGTATAGTAGTTTCAGGTGTACAACATAATGATTTCACTGTCTATACAACATATTTGTATAGACAGTGAAATGATCACAACAGGTCTAGTTATGCAAAGTAATTTCTATCCGTATGGAACCAACTGTACAAAACAGGAATTAAACCCACAATATGGCTGCACGAGTACTAGGGAAAAACTGAGTGAACTGATCCAGTTTTCAAGACGTAGAATATACTCTAATTTAACATCATACTGTGACTATCAATTATTCAGCAAGACTTGTGGCATGCTTAAATTTATAGTGACTAGGCAAGGCTCTTCAAACAACTTTTATAGGTAAATAGTAAAACAGACTTCATCAAAGAGACTTACCTGCTTTCTCTTTGCTTTGTTTGTCAGACAGCACCTGTATAAAAAAATAAAAACTCTCTTAATATCTCAAAATTACACCGTCTTCATCAAGAATATCATCACTGAGTTTGAAAAAAAAATCAGATTGTAAAATTAGAATCGAATGGCCTCCAGAAATGAAAGTAAAATACCAATTAGGGTATTGGATTGAATGATTTTAGTGTGCACAAAGCATTTGGAATAATACAAGTAATTAAAATACTCATTGACAAAGAAGATGCATGAAGTTTATTTTTCTCAGACTTATGTAAAGATTTACACTATACTATGCATCCATTTAGCAACTAGAGGAAGACTGAAGTCTAGTTTTTGTCGTCTACTCCACTGTCCTCATGTCACCAACAACCTCCTTAGTGCTAAAACCATCCCCTGCCTCACTTTATCTCTCAGTAACATTATAGCAGCCAAGGCAGCTGAGCACTCCTCCCGTCGAAAGCTTTATCCTTCTAGGCTCTTGTTCTCCCATGCGGTCCCTGTTATCTCTTCTACCGCTCTAACTGTTCCTTTTCATTTTCTTGGTGGATTCCCTTCTTGCCTGTGCCATTCTTGCATATTGATTTAATTTACTTTTGTTTTATTTCATTTTTCAGACATGGCACAGGGCTGGCTTCTCTTTTTACTTTGCACTTTTTCCAGGGTGATCTCATCTACTTTCCATCCATACACTGATAACCTCCAGATTTATATCTCCAGCCCACATCTCTTTCCTTGAGCTTCAGGCCAATAGAGGAAACTGTTTATTGGACATCTGCGTTTGGACATTTCACAGACACCCCAAACACCATGTGTTCGGAGCTCAACATTATCCGCCCCCTCACACATACACCCAGCCCCAAACTGATACTCTTTCTGTGTTCCCATCTTAGTGAAAGGCATCACCATTGCTGTGGACTGAATGTGTGCATCCCTCCCCAAATTCATGTGTTGAAGCCTAATCCCCAATGTGATGGTATTTGGAGGTGGAACCTTTGGGAGGTAATTTGGTTTGGATGAGGTCATGGGGGTGGGTCCCCATGATGGGACTGGTGCCCTTATAAGAGGATGAAGAGCTCAGAGTTCTCTGCCATGTGAGGACTCGGCAAGGAAAATGGTCATTTGCAAACCAGGAAATGAGTTTTCACCAGACACCACATCTGCCAGTGTCTTGATCTTGGACTTCTAGCTTCCAGAACTGTGAAAAATAAATATTTGTTGTTTAAGCCACTCAGTCTATGGTATTTTTGTCATAGTAACTCCAACTGATGAAAACAACCATCTACCTGGTTGCTCAAATTGGAAACCCAAGGATCATCTTTGACACTTTTCTGTCCTTCCAGTTAAATTCTGTTTATGCCTACTCTCGAATCTTGCTTGAATCTATCTTTTCATTTCTACTTCCACATCCTGGGCAACATTCATGTCATGCTTAGATAATTGCAATAGCTTTCTAACTTCCAGCCTGACTCTATCTAGTCTTATTTCCCCCCAATCTATTCACATCCAGTGTGATGTTTCTAAAATACAATTTGATCATGTTGCTTTTGTTCTTGGAACTGTTCAATGGTTCCCCATTACCCTAAGAATAAATAGAGTTTAGAGGTTAAGATCTATGTTTAGCAATCAGAAAGGCAGTTGCTTGCTGCGTGACCTTCAGAAAATTACCAAATTTCTCTGAGCCTCATTTCCTCATCAGGCAAACAGGGTTGCTTTGAGGAGTAAGTACAATAATTCATGTGACGTGCTGAGCAACAAGTGTGGCATAGAAGAGACATACAATAAATATTTGTTGATTATTCTGAAGGAATTTCTCAAAAACAGAGACTTATATTTTATTAACTTTTTCAAAGCATCATGTAAATAATACTCTACGAGAGTCAGGGATGAAAGAGACAAAATGCCGATGCAGGCACCAGTTTCGTGGAAGACAATTTTTCCACTGACCGGGGTGTGGGGTGGGGGTGATGGTTCAGGAGGTAATGAGAGCGATGGGGAGCGGCAGATGAAGCTTCCCTCGCTTGCCCACTGCTCGCCTCCTGCTGTGTGGCCCAGGTCCTAACAGGCCACGTACCACTACCAGTCCGTGGCCCGGGGGTTGGGGACCCCTGTTCTCACAGTTCCTTGCACCCCATTTTTATTCTCTCTCTCTCTCACCTAATTTTATGTCTCTGTTCACACTTACACTGGGTAAAAGCAAGCTCACAAAAGGATTGATGACTAACAATGAGAAGATTCACTTTTCCCAAGGATATCCATATTTTAAAGGCAACGTCTGATGACAAACACCAAGTACTGAATCTCTAATGGTAAAACTTGAGACACTGTGACCTGGAGGAGGAGAAAGCTCTCTCCACATTTCTCAAATAATATCAAGTAGGTGACTACTTCCTACTCTATAGAGAGAATTCAACTGACTGGAGTAGTGTACCATATTTAAATGGGTCTGACTTGATTTGGAAGCAAATATATTTAATGACTATTTGATTTGGAATAGCAAGTAGAATAAAATTAGAAATTTTATTTACTTTTAAATTTTATTTACTTTCTAATTTTTGTTTTAATAATTTAAAAATAATTTTTAATAATTTTTGTTTTAATAATTTTGTTTTAATAAATTTTTTGTTTTAATAAGATAAGTTTTGTTACCTGAACATAATAAAACATTAAGAATCTTTTTTTTTTTTTTTTTTTGCGTACGCGGGCCTCTCACTGTTGTGGCCTCTTCCGTTGCGGAGCATAGGCTCCGGACGCGCAGGCTCAGCGGCCATGGCTCACGGGCCTAGCCGCTCCGCGGCATGTGGGATCTTCCCGGACCGGGGCACAAACCTGTGACCCCTTAATCGGCAGGCGGACTCTCAACCACTGCGCCGCCAGGGAAGCCCAAGAATCATTTTTAAATATCATAATAATGTTTTAATAATCATTCAACATAGAAATAGCCCAGTGGGATTCTTCAAGCTCAACTGCTTAAAAATTCTCAGTTATGAGCTAAGAGCAATTGCTGCAGGGAAATGTCAGCCTGAGGGCTTAAAATGGAAACAAAACATAGCAAGTAGGCTTTCTCAATCACTCCTTGAGATTGATTGCTAATAGAGCTACTCACACATTAATAATGACTAATAATAAATAATCATTGACAGAAGAACTAAAGTCAGATTACTTGATTCCAAAATAAATCAGTGCAACCCAGGTGAAATAAGGATTTCCAGATAAAATAAAAGTATTTGACAAAAGTATGGCCAAGTATCATTTAGTTCTAAATACAGAATATTGCACTGAAAGGTGCAGAGTTTGAATTTGGTAAATGTATATGGAATATTAAAAATATTAACGTTGTTACGATGAGAAAAAAGTAGAAATTAAATGCCTGAAATTAAAGCAACAAAAATTAGTGTTCTTGAAAAAAAAAATTAAAAATATTTCTAAAGTTTAAAGATGTTGGAGATATTTGAAAATGAACCCTTAATGCATGTAACCATTTCAATAGTACATGAAAAATTAGACACAGAAGTGTAGGGACACTCCTTTCCCAGGAAAACTGATGAGACAAAGATTAAATATATATATTTTTTACTATGTTATGTCAGTTCTAAAATATTCATAAATGTGATGGTGAACATATATTTCCTTACGGATATACAGCAATATTTTAGCATAATAATTTTCATTAAAAATCACTAGATGACAGGAGCTGAGAGGAAGAGGGAATGGGGAGCTGTTGTTTAACAGGTACAGTTTTGCAAGATGAAAAGAGCTCTGGAGATGGAGGTGCTGATGGTTGCACAACAATGTACTTATGCCACTAGACTGTACACTTAAAATGGTTAAGATGATACATTTTATGTTATGTGTATTTTTCCACAATTAAAAAGAAAAAACACAAAAATTAGATGCACATAGTCTATTGCCACTTGTTATATGTAACCTCCCACTATCTTACACTTCAAACCACTCTGTTTGGAAATCCAAATAGAATAGGTCTAAGATCCAAAATGTGACTTATGGGTACATAATAAGGGAACTGCCACTAACCTGGAGATAATTATTTATACTCCCTAAAGTCATCATGAGATTACAGTCAGCTCTAGAAACATAAAGAAGGAAGGGTGCTCTTTGGAGAAAATGTGGGATAATGTCATTCACTGATGCCAGGGCAATTTGATTAAAAGTCTCTAGACAACCAATGGGTTATTTCTCTGGATATTTTATTATCTGTTGAGTGTTTAGTCAACATATAGAAACACTCATGTCTAGCACTATGCTGGGTGTTTGACCCTTTCTCTCTGTTGTATAGATGGCTGAGGGCAGGTAATTATCCCTCTGGAGATTCGGGAACTCTACAACGGTTAGAATTATCTCATGGATAAATCCTAGTAAATTCGTTTGAAGTATGTCTGAGTCACTTGCCTCGTTTGGTGAGATCCTCAGAAGGTGTTAAGTTTTTAATACCGCTAAAGCCATAGTAATTATAAATCCATGTTCACAGAGTCTAAGAATAACAACATTTTAGGAATTTGTTTTATGAACATGAATTTAGTACACAATTGCTTTTTGGAACAAATTTACCCAGATATGTATCATAGACAAATATGCAGACGAACCGAATAGAACAATACTAGATAACCATAAAAACATCCAGATAATTTTTTATTGGGAGGCGATGGCCCTTGGAGCTTGTGATGATCAGTCAAGTCAAATACATCGACTACTATTGTCCAAGTGAAACCAAAAAGCTGTTTCAACACCTGCTGTTCCTGAAACACAAAGGGCCCATTTGTTCCTAGTGCCCTTGTAGTAAGCCTTTAAAACTAAAAGCAGCAGATAAAATCCCAAAGTAAATAAACTCTTAGGAAAACATGTAAGCCATTTTACTATTTGCTCTTTACTTTGTCCAGAATACACCTGTTGGTTTTAAACTCAGCAAATTATACTCAGCGGTGACCCTGACTTAAACATTACAGAATACTGTCTAAGTAGCAATGAGCAGATAAGGTTAATCACCAGATTACCACTGGAAAGCTGGTTTCCTTGGACAAATATAAGGGATGTGAGTATTACACACTGACTTTGGCCCAAATAATTTAAGACTCACTGACTGTGATGTAGGTGAATATATATCTCAAAAAGAAACTTTTCCTAATCTCTCTCATGTTAGCTACTTAAAAGATTATGCACAAACTATACATAAAAATGAAAGAGAAAAGGAAATCTTTAAAAGCATTGTAATCTCCAATTCCAGAGTCATTTTAAGGAGCCCTGCTAAGAGAAAAGTTTCAACCAGAGTATCAGTTCATGAAGAAATAAGATGAAAATTTACTGTTCCTTAATTACCATACTAAATTCTCATTACTGACTTTAAATTTGAATTCAAAATATTCCAAGAATAGCCTTGTAAAGAAGTTTCCAAAACTTTTGATTTCTGTAAAAATTCCTTATAGTGGTTCCTACCTAATTGTCAAAGCTATCGCTTCCCTGACTCAGGCTGAGAAAAGCCTGTAGTAACTCTTAGTTAGTGGGGGTGTGGGGAGAAACAGAAGATAACAGATTTCCTCACAAATAAGTACACTATGAAAGCCAAATAAAAAGCTGTTAAAAAGGCTAGAGAGAATACATAATTTTAAATCTACTCTTTCTTTTTATTTGATCTTCACTGATTTCCTTTAGACTTGAGATATAGAAAGTAATGCTTATTTTCAGTGCTATATGAAAATTTCAGTAAAGCTTAAACATAAGAGTCAAATGAAAATCTACTTTTATGGATTGAAAAATATTTTGATTCAGCCCATGATGTATGAATCTTTCCACTTATAAATTTAAATTTTGGAATATGTATATTAGTATTCACATATTTGAATAGAAGTAGTAAGTAATGCATAATTTCAGACATTTAACCTAAATGCAAAAAAATGTATAGTCTTTACGAGTTCGGTGAGTCTAAAGTTATGTTATTTAATAAACCATGTCATTTTAATATGCATGCTTGACATCTGCTGCTGATAAAAAGGATTTTATATTTTATAGTTAACATTTAAAGAAAAAACATAACTGTAGTTTTGCTATTTATCACAGACCACAGATGGCATAGGCCACATTTGGGTGGCTTCATTTCCTTCTTGAATAGTTTATATAAAGAGGCCACTTGTTTTCTCTCTTTCTGTGTATGTTTTATATAAGGTTTGGATCAAGTCCCAGAAATGAATAAATGGAGGAAGAAAGGAATGCCTCAAATGAAAATGAAGTTTCTTAATAACATAACTGATTATAGAATTTTCCTGGATCAAGCCTAGTTAATAAAGTTCATTCTAAAACAATGATCCAAGGAATTTTCATCTGGATAAATAGTTGAGGTAAGTTTTCCAGAACTGCGAAAAACCCTCAGGACCTAAAAAGTTCCATCCTTTGAACAACTGCATTTTCTCTAGGCAAAGTGGACTAATCCTTTGATTCAAGGCAGATTTTGCCGGGAGCCTGTAGGGAAGCAGCAGCTGAGCATGATGCTGCAGAGACAGCCCAACTGCTCTGGAGGTGTCCAGATGCTCTCCTTGTCTCTGGACCATGAACCTGGAACATGGATCTTCTTGTCCTGCTTTCTCAGACTTCCTGTGTTCCTCCCTTTAGATCCTATGCTGATGGTCCTGCTCCAACTTGGACATTGAGCTTGGTGTGTCCCCTGACTCTGACTGACCCCAACACACCAGCTCCTGACCCTTTCCTCTAGAAGATGTACTGCTTATCTGGAGGCATCAATGCAATAGTATAAAACATATATAAATTTTCATTAAATTGTGTTAGAAGAATTAAGAATCAATGACTACACTTACACGAGAATTTACCAGATAGTAATAACAGAAATATTATGTTATGAGACACTCAAAGTGACAAACAAAAGCTCTGAGTGCAAAGCCAACGGATTAATATATGAGAAATGGGAGTGTGAATTAATTAGCTCAAAATCAAACTTTTTTTCTCCTTATTTGGTTCAGAATCCTTTAATAATCATAAAAAGTGTTTGGTTTCACGATTTACCTACGAATTTCCTAGCCCAGTAACAAATCACAGCCCTAGTAAAAAATGCTTCCAATATCTTGGTCTGGCTATCCAGCTTTACAAGAGTCCTGATCCACCCTAAGATAACTGGTAAGAGTAAAAGACTCCAAGATTTGATAATCTAGAAGGGTAGATAAGACATACACACAGAAACCAACAGAAAGCTATTCAATGAAGAATTTATTATGATACAGAATTAACTGATTTAGATAAGTGCAATTAACATTTAAGAATACCTTAAAGATAGTAGTGAAAGGACTTTCACTACATTTAGGTGTGCTGCTGAAAATCCAGCTGGATGAAAATGAAATTGAGTTCTCTACTCTGAATGAGAGTCACAGTCTAGAGCAGAAGACAGCCCCATAATGAGAAGGTTGTGACCCTTTGGAACAAATATACCAATAGAGGTGTACGTAAGGAATGATGGCTGCACAGAGAAAGGTGTAGTGGGCCTCATGAAAAGAATCGGGGGGGGGGCGGTTGTATAGAGAATAATATTTAAGATCGCTCCTAATGAATAATCTCACTGGTAAAATAAAAGGGAGAGGGGAATTCCAGAGAGAAGGGACAACATGTACAAAGGAAAGGGGCAGAGGAAAGCATGACTCTGGGGAAATGCTGTAAATCAGTTATAGGGAAGAGTGTAAAATGATGGGGTTAGAAAGATAAGAATGGGCTAGATAATAGAGGAATTTGTATACTATACTAAGGCATTGGGAACAATGTCTATGGGTGATAAGGACTCCAAAATTATAGGCTGTGTAATGGTAATTCAGAAGCAACATAAGGGATGGATTGGGGGAGGAAGAGTTTGGACACAAGTCAGGGGATTGTTCAGTAGGTCAAGACCTTGTGAAACAAAAGGACCTGAAATAGACTATGTGTGAGGATGTGGTCATTGAGTCATACTTAGGAGGGGATTGAGAGCAGGGAAAGAGAGAGAGAGAAGGATAGAGAGAAGTGTCTTGGATAGTTTTCAGGTTTTACTTAGGAAATTGGTCCACAGAGGTGTCACGCTGATAAAGATGAGCAACAGGGGAGGTGGTCAGAGGTTTGGAATATAAGGTAAGGAATTCTACTTTTAGACACATTGAGTTTGAAGAGACTGTGGGACACCGAATGGGGGCTGTATAAAGAAGCTGGATTCAGGAAAGTGGTCTGGACTGAATGAATATGGAATATCAGTGAGAATTCCAGCTCTGAAAGAAGATGAGCTTGTTAGAGGAAAGTGTGATTATACCGAGAATAAGAGAGGTGAAGACAAAAGTCTGGGGGCATCATAGTATCTATGACGCTGAAGGAAATGACTGAGGGAAAGCAGCCAGAGAAAAGAGTGATATAGAGTATGACAAAAAAGGGAAGATTTTAACCAGGAGGAGTAGGTCAGTAGAAAAGGACTGAAAATGGACAACTCTGAAGATACTAAAATTTGGTAATTATGAAGTGGGCTTGGCTAGAGACAGGGGATAGAAATTTGAATAAGATAAATTAAGGAATACATGGGAAATAAAGTAATCTAATCTCAAGAAGCTTGGCCTAGAGAGGATGAAGAATGCAAAAGTGCTAGCATTAGTGAAACCACACAACTCAGATTGGGACTTGAACTCATGGTCTTTTCATTGAGATCACACACCTGGTCTCAGGACTTAATGAAGCTCAGGTTCTTGATGTCTCCTCGCAGAAAGAATTCAGTGAGAGACAAAGTGATAGGTAAGAAGTGGATTTATTTAGAGAGAAACACACTCCACGGACAAAGTATGGGCCATCTCAGAAGGCGAGAGGCACCAGGGTCTGAGGTTGTCAGTTTTTATAGGGGTGGGTAATTTCATAGGCTAATGAGTAGGAGGAGTGTTCCAACTATTTTGGAGAGGGGGTGGGGATTTCCAGGAATTGGGCCACTGCCACGTGTTGACCTTTTATGGTCGGCCTTGGAACTGTCATGGCACCTGTGGGTGTGTCACTTAGCATGCTGATGTGTTACAATGAGTGTATAATGAGGTGCAATGTCCACTGGAAGTCAAATCTTCCACCATCTTGGATCTAGTTAGTTCTAAACAGTTTTTGTCATGTCCTATGGCTATATCATTCTTTCAAAGGTTGTGCCCTGCCCCCTTCCCTCCTGTTTCATTAGGAGGCAGTTTGATGGAGGGTTTTTGTAAATTCGAAGAGATTTCAATATCTTCAGGGCCTGAGGAGAAGGAACTCAGTGAAGATTACAGATGCAGTTACAAAGGAGCAGGGATCCTGAGGAGGGGGCAGGCAAGGACCCAGGAGTGCAGGACCTGATGGGGGAGAAGACATGGATGGTAGATACTGACAGCTTGGCTGAGGTGGACCAGTAGGGTGACAGCTGACAAAATTAGAGCAGGGAGTGGTGACAGAATGTAAGGGGCATACACATCTGAGGGCTTCCAGGTTTTTTGGGGGTGTGAAGGCCAGGATGAGGGAGGTCTGCAGCTGAAGAGGGGGTACAGGGGAAATCTGTTTACCAACTGAGAAGTAACATAGTGTTTCCTTTTTGTAGTCCTCAGATTATAGTCTCATACTCAAATATATTTATACTTTATATAAATATAAAGCTATTCTGGGGACTTCCCTGGCTGTCCAGTGGTTAAGACTTCGCCTTCCAATGCAGGGGGTGAGGGTTTGATCCCTGGTGGGTGAGCTAAGATCCCACATGCCTTGTGGCCACAAAACCAAAAAAACATAAAACAGAAGCAATATTGTAACAAATTCAATAAAGACTTTAAAAATGGTCCACATTTTTTAAAAAAATCTTAAAAAAATATATAAAACTATTCTGTAATTATTTCACAAACTCATCTCTCTCCTCAAGCAAACTGTGAATACTGGAAAATTAAGACCTGCCTCTCTCTATTTCTTTTTAGGCATTATGGTACAGTACATCAGAAAGAGCTGGGGTTTTGAGGTAGACACATTGGGTTTGAGTCTTGAATCCAACTCTGACTATTATATGGTTTTAGGCAACTTTTCTCACCTATCTGAGACTTAGTTTGCTTATATGTAAAATGGAGATAATAGTATAGACCTCATAAGAATGCAAAGATTAAATTTAAAAATTGTGTACCATCTCTCATCCATAGCCTCCAGGACTAGATTGGGTACATAATAAGCTTAATATATGCCTTCTAAGTAAAAGAGGAACCTGGAAAACCTATGCGCATCTACATGAAAATATCCTCTCTTCAACTACTATATTCAGTTTCATATCTGACTTTAAAAATACTGCCCACCATTAAAGAAAGTATGGAAAAGAAGTCATTCTGTCACACCCTAATTCCGTCCTTCAGTGATCATACCTTTCTCCTCACAGTTATATGTGCTTAAGTAAGAAATCCAAATTAAGAGTTTGGTTTGGCTCTTACCACATGGCGGGCCTCCTTAGGCAACATCCCCCCAGGTTTGACTGCTTCGTAGGCCTATTTGCCTTGGCTTTCAGGCTTGTTTTTATAGACCAGTCCTGCCAGCTTTTAAGATTATACAAGATTATAGTGGCATATTTTATTTAATGCTTCATTTTCTTTATAAGAGTGGTTTTTGGTTTTTAAAAAACAAAATGCCTTTTAAGTCTGATGAGTTGTTCAGCTGAATATAGGCTGAATTGGGTCACCAAGTTCTGGACACAGCCCTGGAAAATGTCAGGAGTTGGATGGTCTACTCTTCTGGCCCCAGCTCAAGTAACTTCCTGAATGAATCTTAAGTGCTTTAAGAAATAAAAGCACTCTTAAGAACTTGTTCTTAAGAACAAGAGATATTGGCTTTGGGGGAGCATCCTTTTCATTTTGAATTTGAAAACCACAAGAAAATCAATAGTTTAAGGAAATGCCAATAACAGATGAAGTATAGGAGATAATAATAACATAGTATCACTATTTTTATCTGTGTTAATGGAGGTCTGGGACTTTATCCAGCAAAATATAATTTAACATCATCTTTAGATATAAATGATTGTATAGATACTTTGCTGCATTTAAATAAGAAAAGAGAAGCATTTCCTAAAAATGAAGACTTAAAAAAAAAGGTGAAGAAGGTGGTATTTTTGGTCCAGCAATTTGGTCCTCAATAGCAGAAAAAAAATGGCCTGAATTCTTCTTGCTTCTCTGTTCCTGCCAACCTCTGCATAAAGGTGCTGACGAGTAGTGAAAAGAACAAAAGGAATGTAGTAGGAAGAAGAAACTTAAAAAGCAAGGCTACAGGGAGATCAGCTCCGTGCTTTGTGACCACCTAGAGGGGTGGGATAGGGAGGGTGGGAGGGAGCCGCAAGAGGGAGGAGATATGGAGATATATGTATAAGTATAACTGATTCACTTTGTTACAAAGCAGGAACTAACACAGCACTGAAAAGCAATTATACTCCAATAAAGATGTTAAAAAAAAAAAAGCAAGGCTGATCAGTTTATGATATGAAACTCACAAGCTAGATAGTACTTGAACAACCAAAAGATGACTTCTTTTTTTATTGTATTTACTTAATGCCTTGTCTCCTAACTTTAAGGGCTTCTGACTTGTGGCGGCTATAAATGCACGGGTTGGATCTTCTGCTCAGGGAGCTATAGCCCCTCTAGATCCACCACCTCCTTGGTGTTGAGGCCATACTTCCTGCAGGCTGCATCCGCCCAGTGAGTGAGGTTGGTGGGGATACCAATAGAGCCCTTTCTAGCCAGAGGCAGGATACTCCCTATGGACAAATTTGTTACAGGACCTTCCATTGGTCTGGCCAAACCTTTCTTGGAACCGCAGCTGGTCTGCAACTCCTCCTTCCCTCTCTCCTTCCATAAGTGCCAGACTTCCAATACAGTAGGGAGGCTCTTCCCAGCTTTCTTTGCTCCTGTTCTCAACAAACCCCCTGCATGTCTAATCTTACCTTGGCATCTGCCTCTTGGCAGACATGAATTAACACATTCATCCACTATCTTGCATTTGTTTTATGGTCATAAGCAGGTATTTATGTACAGAAAAGCTGAAGCAAAGAAAGATTTAATAAACTGCCAAAGGAGATAAGATAACTCAAAGACCTTAGGCTTCCATCTTAGGGCCTGGGGCTCCATCTTAGGACCTGAAGCTCCTAATGCCCCATGGTCTTTCACTTAACAAATATTTATTGAATGCCTCCTGTATGCCTGCTCTGGACCTTATCCTAAGAATAAAGGGCTCCTTTGAGTGGCATGCTCAGGTCTGTGATATAATAAGGTCATTCTGCTGCAGATTGGAGAAAGAATTCAAGGGGAGCAAGGCCAGATGAGAGGCCAGTTTGGAGGCTGGTGCAGTCACCAAAGAAGAGATAATGGTAGCACGTGTGAGAACAGCCCCAGCATAGATAAAAGAGGTAGGGGAATATTTAACAGGGAAATATGAGAAGAGGGATTCAGCATATACTTACTCCTCACCAGCCCTGGGCTATACTCTGGGAAGACAGGAAACATTAGACATTCCCAACTGTCCAGAAGCATTTGAATGACTTCCGTTCAAAGATGTGTGTGTAAAGGAACTTTTGCTTGACTCCAGTCCCTTAAAGCCCAGAGACATAATGGAAAACAGGAGGAAAAAAACCTCCCACACCAATAAAACAAGAAAATGGCCACATGCCTAAACCACAGACTATGACACACAGAAGTCAATTACAGTGGGAAGCTCTGCCAGAATGAGGGTGCTGAGAGCAGCCCCAAAACTCAGACTCTGAACAGGATGCAGACTTCTCCAAAAATAAGTGTCACAGTAGCAGAAGGTCTGGCCAGGCGACCCTCTGATTAGAACAACCAGTGCTAGGAGAATTTGGGAGAAGCAAGAAGTGCCTTGCGTGATGTGTCTTATGGATACCCGGGTCTGGATTTCTCTTGGAAGGGCCCCTCTGAGCACTGAACTGCCTGCGAAACGTGTTTATTATTTTTAATCTTGTGGGTTATTTTTCATTTTTACAGCTTTACTGAGGTAAAAATGACATAGAATAAACTGCATAGATAACGTAGTAAATTGGGACATATGAATATACCTGGGAAAACATCATCACAATCAAGACACTAAACATCCGCCTTCCAAAGGTTTCCTTGTGCCCCTTTGTAATCATCTTTCACAGCCTCTCTTGCCTCCCAGCTCTAGTCGCAGACAATCAATGACCTGTCTCCTCTCACTATAGACTAGTCTGAATTCTTAAGAATTTTGTATAAATGGAACAAAACAGTATTTACTCTTATTTTTTCTGGCTTCTTTCACTTAACATAATGCATTTGCGATTCATCCGTATTGTTTTATATATCAATAGCTCCTTTGTATTGCTGAGTAGTAGTCCATTGCATAGAGACATTACAATTTGTTATTCATTCTTCTATTGATGGACACCTAGGTTGTTTCCAGTTTGAGGTTATACAAATAAAGCTGCTATGAACATTTGTGTACAATTCGTTGTATGGATATTTTCTTCCAGTGGAATGATGGAATTATGATAGGTGTCTGTTTAACTTTTTAAGAACTGCCAAGCTGTTTTCTGAAGTATTGTGCCATTTTACATTCCCGCCAGCAGTGTGTAAGAGTTCTGTTACTCCACATCCTTGCCAACACGTGGTATGGTCAGTCTCTTTAATTTTAGCCACTCTAATAGGTGTATAAGGGTATTTAATTTTTTGTGGTTTTAATTTTCATTTCCCCAATAACTAATGATGCTAAGTGGCTTTTTCGTGTGCTTATTTGCCATATGTATACTTACTTTGAAAAATGTCTTTTGAATCATTTGCCCATTTTTTAAATGGTCGATCATTTTTTCATCATTACATTTTTAGAGTTCTTCATTTATTCTGGATACAAGTCCTTTATCAGATAAGTGATTTGTGAAGATTTTCTTTCAGTCTGTGGTTTATCTCTTCATTCCCTTCACAGTGTCTTTATTTTATTTTATTTTATTTTTTTTTGCGGTACGTGGGCCTCTCACTGTTGTGGCCTCTCCCGTTGCGGGGCACAGGCTCCGGACGCGCAGGCTCAGCGGCCATGGCGCATGGGCCTAGCTGCTCCGTGGCATATGGGATCTTCCGAGACCAGGGTCCGAACCCGTGTCCCCTGCATCGGCAGGCGGACTCTCAACCACTGCGCCACCAGGGAAGCCCTTCACAGTGTCTTTTGAAGAGAAGTTCTTACTATTGAAAATGTCCAGTTTTGTAATGAAATATTTTTGGTGTCAATCTAAGAAATATTTGCCTTACCCAAGGTCAGAAAGATTTTTCTCCTGTGTTTTATTCTGGAAGTTTTACAGTTTTAGATTTTACATTTGTCTATGATCCTTCTGAGATAATTTTTGTTAGTGGTAAGAAGTCTGGACCAAGATTCATTTTTTCACACATGAATATCCAGATTGTCTCAGTACCATTTGCTGAAGAGACTGTCTTTTCTCCATTGAATTGCCTTTGTCCCATTGTCTGTCTCCTTTGCATTACTTTATACTTTCATGGTGTCATTTTATCTCCTTAATTGGTTTGTAAGCTGTAACTCTGATTTTTGTACTTGTTGTTGATTAGGTTCTTAGTCCTTGGTTTGGGATTTACAGTTTACATCTTTGACTTATCGGTCTACTGTCAAGTAGTATCACACAACTTCATGTATGGTACATAAAACCTACAACACTTCACTTCCACAGTCCTTCTTCAGACTATTACTTGCATACATTTTACTTCCATATCTGTGATAAACCCCCAAATACACTGCCGTTGTATTTGCTTTAAACAATTATTTTTAAAGAGATGTAAAATATTTTTAATTGCACTTATCTTCATATTCATCATTTCTCACACTCTTCATTCTTTTGTGTAGATCCAGATTTCCTTCTGGTATCATTTTCCTTTAGCCTGGGGACTTCCTGTAACATCTCTTATAGTACAAGTCTGCTGGTGATGAATTCTCTGATATTTTTATGTGTAAGATAGTTATTTTACCTTTATTCTAAAGATTTTTTTTTCTGGGTATAGAATTCTACTTTGACAGTTTTTCTTTTAGTAAACATACTATTCCATTGGCTTGCCTTGTTTCCAAACAAAATTTGAGGTCATTTTTCTTCATTCCTCTGCATAGAATGTGTCTTTTTTCCCTCTGGTGGCTTTTAAGATTATCTTTTTATCATTGGTTTTAAACAATTTCATTATAACGTGCCTTAGTGTAGTTTTCAGTTTTTTTGTGCTTGGCGTTCACTGAGTATCCTGATTTTGTGGGTTTGAAGTTTTCATCAAATTTGGAAAAATTAAGCCATTATTTATTCAAATACTTTTTTGTTTTCCCCTTTTCCTTTTCCCTTGGAGACTCCAATTACAAGTATATTAAGCTGCTTAAAGTTACCTCAGAGCTAAATGATATTTTTTAAAGTAAATTTTATTTTTTAAAGCAATTTTAGGTGTATAGCAAAATTGAGTGGAAGATAGAGTTTTCATATACTCTGTCTACATAAATACACATTTATTATAATTGATGAACCTACATTGATGCATCATTATCACACAAAGTCCATAGTTTACGTTAGAGTTCAATCCTGGTTTTGTACATTCTATGGGTTTAGACAAATGTATAACATGTATCCAACATTAGAGTATCATACAGAGCAGTTTCACTGCCCTAAAAAGCTTTTCTGTTCTGCCCATTCATTCTTCCCTCTCCCCTAATCCCAGGTAACCACTGATCTTTCCCTGTCTGCGTGGTTTTGCCTTTTCCAAAATGCCATATAGTTGTAATCAAACAGTGTGTAGCTTTCTCATATTTGCTTCTTTAACTTAGAAATATGCATTCAAGTTTCCTCCATGTATTTTTCATGGCTTGACAGTTCATTTCCTTTTAGCACTGAATAATATTCCATTTTCTGTATCACAGTTTACTTATCTATTCATCTAGTTGTCCCACCTACTCAAAGACATCTTAGTTGCTTCCAAGTTTTGGCAATTATGAATAAAGCTGTTCTAAACATTTGGGTGTAGGATTTTCTGTGACATAAGTTTTTAACCCCTTTGGATAAATAGCAAGGAGCATGATTGCTGGATCGTATGATGAGAGTATGTTTAGCTCGTAAGAAACTTCCAAACTGCCTTTCAGAGTGGCTGTACCATTTTCCATTCTCACCAGCATTGAATAAGAGTTCCTGTGGCTCCACTTCGTCAGCATTTTCTGTTGTCA
Source organism: Monodon monoceros (assembly GCF_005190385.1). Lineage (NCBI taxonomy): Eukaryota > Metazoa > Chordata > Mammalia > Artiodactyla > Monodontidae > Monodon > Monodon monoceros. The sequence continues at coordinate 65,689,849 of NW_021703785.1, read as the reverse complement.
GTGTTTTGAATTTTGGCCATTCTAATGGGCGTGTAGTGGTATCCCACTGTTGGCTTAATTTGTCTTTCCCTGATGACATATGAGGTAGAGCATTTTTTACATGCTTCTTTGCCATCTGTATATTTTCTTTGATGAGGTGTGCTTCCCCCGCCACCCCGCCCCCACCAACTCTTTTCTCTGTGTGTTTCATTTTATATAGTTTTTATGCTTTCAGTTTCACTCACTGATCTTTTCCTCTGTAGTATCTCAACTATTAGTCCCATGTAGTGCATTTTTTTACCTCAGACATTCATTACTAGAAGTTCATTTTTTAAAATATATACTTTATGTCTCTACTTAACATGCTCAATCTTTCTTCTGGCTGCTTGAACACATGCAATGTGGTTATGATAGAAATTTTAATGTCCTTGTCTAAGAATTCTATCATCTGTGACATTTCTGGGTCTGTTTCTATTTATTAATGTTTCTCCTCACATGAGCCGTATTTTCCTGCTTTTTTGCATTCGTGGTAATTTTTAATTGGATGCCAGTCTTTGTAAATTTTTCCCTGCTGAGTGCTGAATATTTCTGTATTCCTATAAATATTATTTAACTTTGTTCTGGCATGCAGCTAGGTTAGCTGGAAATGAGTTAATCATTCCAAAGCTTGCTTTGCTGTGTTATGTGGCATCAGAGCAGTAGCCTTTATTCTGGGGCTAATTTTCCCCCATTACTTAAGCGATTTTCTTTGAATACCCTACTCAATGTCCCGTGGATTACAAGGTTTTTTTCTCTCTGGATGAAGAGATTACAAACTATTCTCACCCCCTGGGTAAACTCGGAGATGGCTATCGCTAATCATTTCTGGTGGTTCTTCCCCCTGTCTTTGGGTAGTTTTTTCACCTTCATGTGCTGATCAGTAGTCAGCTGCAGATTTGGGAGTGGAGAAACTCTCTACAGCCTCTTGGAGTCCTTTCCCTCTGTGAAGGGCTTCCTCCAGTGCTCTGCTTTATATTCTAGCTGACCTGGCCTCCCTGTAGTCCCAACGTTTTCTCCCAAGTCAGGGAGACAGTCAAGCTCCCGCTTGGGTCCCCCCTACCTTCACTGCAGCCTAGAAATTTTCCTCAGGCAGTAAGCTGGGGCAATTGCAAGGCGCATCTTGTTTCTCATTGTCCAGGTTCAGTTTCCTGTGCTGCCTGATGTCCAATGTCTGAAAACCTTTGTTTCACATGGTTAATCTGTTTCTTTAGTTGCTTCCAGTGTTATTCTATTTTATCTGTAAGTGGAAGTCCCAAATTGTTTTTGGAAAATTATTTTCTATCATCTATCTATCTGTCAAGAGATTTATGGAATGAAGGTCAACAATGTTAACAAAGATTGTTTCTAGGTCATGGGATTGGGATGATATTTTACTTCTTCCTTTGTTCTTTTCTCTTTCTTAATTTTTAATGTTGACAATGCATTGCTTTGACGTTTAAAAGCAAACCATGGCTCGTTTCTCCAACAGAACATTTCCTATCCCCAAATTTTTAAAAAGGCATTAACATGTATTTTTTCCCTAGGTTTCTAAAGCATCATGCAGAATAAACAATTTTAAAACAGTGAAGAAAAAGAACAATATCTTTCTTGCACTAAACCAAAATTGCCAATTCTCTACTTTAAAACTATGTTCTCTTACCTGAAGTCCCGGCAATTTTAAGCCTGCTTAAAGACATAAATGTGTCTGATATCCATATAATGGAATAATAAGGAATAAAAAAATCAGCAATAAAAAGGAATGAGCTATCTATAAATAGATGAATCCCAAACATTAGGTTGAATGAAAGAAACCAGACAAAAAGAGCACATATTGTACAAATTCATATTTGTAAAATTCTAGAAAATGGAACCTAATCTGCTGTGACAAAAAGCTGGTCAGTGGTTGTGTGGGGATGACAGTAATGAAGGAGGGATGACAAAGAGGCTGCAGAAACTTTTAGTGTGATGGATATGGTTGTTATCTCAGTTACGGTGATGGTACCCTTGTTTTATACATATGTTAAAACTTATCAAATTGTATATTTTAAATTTGTGCAGTGTATTGTATGTTAATTATACCTCAGTAAAGCTGATTACAAAGAAAACAATTATTTTTAAGTTAAAAAAAGTCTGTGACATATATCTCTTATAAATTCAGAGAGGAGAGGAATTAGGACATATTGAATATCTGCTCTGTGCAGGTCAGTGCTAAGTGCTTATACTAGGTTTTACAATCCAGTCTTCACACCAACCAAGAGAAACTGGCATTACAATTCCCATGTTCTGCAAATTAGAAAACCTAGGCTCAGGGAGATTAAGGGCCCCTCAGTAGGAACACTGACATTTAAATTTTCATTTCAGATTTTGCCGTTTCTACAGCGGTACACGCCTCTCAGGGCATTTTTGTCTATTAGGAATCCTAAGCATTACTTATACATGTAATTTTGTAACAATATTCTGGCTTATTGTGTTTTTTTATGAAGCTAGGTTATAGGTAGGCTCTTTATCCTAGATGTTTTTTACAGACTACTCAAGATTGAGATGAAATATTTGAATTTGTAATACTGGTTTTTGTTTGTTTCTGTTTGTCACGATACTCATGTTTACATAAAATTTAAAACCTAAGATAGACACAACACTTTGTAGAATGGCAAGAAGAACCAGAAATCATTATTTCATTTAGAGAACGTAACACGTTCGTCATCTGTTAAAGTCCAGAATAGTTTGATTTGCAGCAATCTCCATGGAATTGGCTTTGTCATAAAATAGAACTACATGTTTTTCTCTCTAATTGTTCTTTGTATTGTAAACATACAACCACAATAAAGAAGATACAAACTTGAATATTACTTCTCTATTCATACTTTCCAGCCTGCCTCCCATGCTTCTACTTCACAAACCCTGCACTCTGCCCTGTCTGTTCCATCACCCACTTCTCTAGCCATATATTCTGCCTTTTGCCTCTAAACTTGTATTTATACAAGTCTTTCTTCCTGGAATGAAGTTCACATTAAAAACTTCAACATTCTTTAAAGAGTTGTTTAAAGCCTCCCTCACTCAGCCTGGTGTCTTTCCTGTTCATCCTGACCAAAAATTATCAACTCCCTTTTCCCAATGATTGATTAGAATATTTATTGTCTATACCATTCACTTAACCCTTAGAGATCACATACCGCCTTATTAGTCTACACACTAACTTTACTCTTTTGCATTTTACTTTATTTTATAATTTAGAATTTTTTTTTTTTGCTATACAGTAGGACCTTGTTGTTTATCTATTTTATATACAGTAGTGCATATCTGTTAATCTCAAGCTTCTAATTTATCCCTCCCCCCTTCCCCTTTGGTAACCATAAGTTTGTTTTCTATGTCTATGAGTCTGTTTCTGTTCTGTAAATAAGTTCATATGTATCATGTTTAAAAATTCCACATATAAGTGATATCATATGATATTTGTTTTTCACTGTCTGACTTACTTCACTTAGTATGATAATCTCTAGGTCCATCCATGTTGCTGCAAGTGGCATTATTCATTCTTTTTTATGGCTGAGTAACAGTCACTTGTATGATATACATACCACACCTTCTTTATCCATTGATCTGTCAATGGACATCTAGGTTGCTTCCATGTATTGGCTATTGTAAATAGTACTGTTATGAACATTGGGATACACGTATCTTTTTGAATTAGAGTTTTCTCTGGGTATGCATTCAGGAGTGTGATCAATGAATCACATGGTAACTCTATTTTTAGATTTTTATGGAACATCCATACTGTTCTCCATAGTGGCTGTACCAATTTACATTCCTTTTCTACACACCCTCTCCAGCATTTATTATTTGTAGACTTTTTGATGATGGTCATTCTGACTGCTGTGAGGTGATACCTCATTGTAGTTTTGATTTGCATTTCTTTAACAATTAGCGATGTTGAGCATCTTTTCATGTGCTTTTTGGCCACCTGTATGTCTTCTTTGGAGAAAGGTCTATTTAGGTCTTTTGCCCATTTTTTGATTGGGTTGTTTGTTTTTTTGATATTGAGTGAGCTGCATGAGCTGTTTGTATATTTTGACTCTTTAGCATTTGAAATGATCAGAAGGCAGGAATCCTGTCATATATGTCTTTGCCTCTCATTTGAGTGCCTTACTCTTAGTAAATGGTCAATATGTATTTGGTGAATAAATGAATAAGTAAATGATTTTCAGGCCTCTAGAAGTGCCAAGGAAATTTAGAGAAAGCAGGGACCATCTGTATAGAACTCACTACAGTAACAGAGATCTGGGGTATGCTAACAGCGGCCTAGATGTGCAAAGCAAAACAAACAAATGTGTACATGCACATTTTGTTGCTGGATCCTCATGCAACCTGGTGGGAACTAGTGTTTTATCCCTTTTGGGTGTTAAAATATAGGAGGTCAATTGTTACTGAAATACCTATGGATCAAATGGTGTGATGTCTGGGATTTACTTCAAAATAAGCTGGTAAGGGGCTGGGAGAGTATACTGATGAAAAAAACTAGATTTCTGGTAATTATTGAAGCAGTGGGATAGATAATAGGGTTTTATTATACTAGTCTCTATAGTTGTCTGTATTTGAAGATTTCAATAAAAAATTTAAAAATATTTAGGTTAAAGCAATAAGACATGTGCAATGAAGCACAAAATATTCTCTTTTATACAATAAGTAGATTAGTTTTATACCTATGTCCCTCCAAAACTTATTCGATCAAAGACAATAGAAAAGTCAACAGTTGGAAGGAATCTGTTTCCATGCTGCATTGCTCTTAAAGCACTGAAATACTGGAGCCCTGTGCTGGTCTTATGCTACTTTTGCATAATGATACTACGTATTTCTTTATTCATTTAAAAAATGTGTTGAATGCCTACCATGTGCTAAATACCACATTAGGTACTACGGTACCTGCCTACGAGAAGCTCTGGTCTAGCAGGGATCAGATTACAGGTAGTCAATAAAACCTTGGATTCTCCCCATTTTATATAAGCACAGCCACAAGCCAAAAACTTGGGAATTATCCTTATTTCCTCACCTTCCCTCGTTCCATATATCTGATGTATCATCAAGTCCTATCTACTCTACTTTCCCTAACATCCTAATTTTCCTCTTCTATCCTTATTTCTACCACCTTCTTTTCTTTTCTCTTCATTTCTAGCAATCATCACGATCTGTTGCCTGGGTTACAGCAGTCTCCTAATTGGTCTTCTTGCTTCTATTTTTGTATCCTACCATTCATCTTCTAAGAGTAATCTTAAAAAATACATACTTCAGATAACGTTCCTCCCCACTGCCTAAAAGCCTCTAATATGTTCCCATCGCATTTAGGATGAAACTTACAGTATCTGGCCTCTCTGATTTGAACTCACAACACTCTCCTTTCACTCTGCAGCAGACCTGCTGGGCTGCCTGAAGGAATGACTTGTGCTACACTACAGATGTATTCCAGGTTGGCTGGGAAATAAAATCTGCTGATTACTCTGTATACTACATATTATCTCTCCTGAAGAAATACAGCAGTGTATAACTGGCACTGCCATAACCATATTACTATCAGATGTTAGGTTAATGTACTTGATATTTTAAAAAAATGAGAATAAAATATAACTATAAAATTCCCCTATGCTCCTAGCAAGTAGTTATAAAGCATTTTCAGACTTACAGCCTCAACATTACACCCATGAATTGAATGTGCTTACTATTTATTTGTACTTTATTATATCTCACTAAACTTTCATATATTTGCGTACTAACATCACACAGAAGTTTAAAGGCTGGATAGCAGTTAAATAAAAATCTTGAAGTGAAAACAGTAAACTATAGACAAAAAATCAACAAGCAAGCTAATCTAGAAAAGTAGCATGATATTATATCATTAGTTGGTATTTCTAAACTGATGTCAAAGCAGAAAATGCAACATAAAATACCCTAGGGACGAGAAGAAGGCTTCTGTGAACTCGAAAGTCTTTTAAAGACCTAAATACAAATTTAAGACAATTCAGAAGGGAAACACACACTTGGCATTTCTTCCTGACCCTTGGTCTACATAATAGCAAAAATAAAAATAAAAATTTCCCCAAAAGTAAAACTAGTGTATAATTTGAGAGCAGATCATTTTATTTTCCAAGAGGACACTGAACAGATGGGACATCTCCTCCAGAAAGCTCTCTGTTTGGTGGGCAACTGGAAGGACTCACATGAGGGGTTGATGGTGAAGTTGGACTAGCCTAAGCACAGCACAAGAACTTCCTTCTCAGGGCAAAATGAGGGCACTTACTAAATCTGTCTCAGGTTGGATGTCTTTGGATTGTATATTTAGGCTAAGGGCATAGTAATAATAATGGAAACCATTTGGAAGTGGGTAAGTAGGACGGTAGAACTTACCATGTGCCAGACACTTAGAGACCCTTAACTTGTAGCATCTATTTTAATCTTCACAAAAACTCCATTAGGCAGATGTTATTATATCTCCACTTTATAGATGGTAAATATATTTGATATTGTCTGAATTATATGTCTTGGCCTCCTCAGTCTCTGGGACTGATGTAAGGGCATTTTTGCCCTACTGTTCAAGGGGATGGTCATTAAGATCTTTACATTCCAGTCACCTTTTGGAAAACTCTACTGTGTTATAAGACTTTTGTTATTTGAGCAAACGTTAGAGCAAAACTGGCAGCAAAGGTGCAAGAAATAAGGGCAGTTAAAATCAATGCACCGCTTTTTAGCAACTGCCTTTGTTCACAAGGATATAATCATTGATTCTATGTGAATGACTTCCAAAGAAGCTATTACCACCCTGAACTCTTCCCTTCAGGTCTAATCCTACATATCCAAATTTCCAAAAGACTCTTCCAGGTGCATATTCTTCTGGACATCTAATTCAGTATTTTAAATCAGAATTCGTAATTTCTCTTCCCATCCTACTTACCCTCCCTCATGCCTAATTTATCAGTATATTAAAGACACTGATATCTTTACAGGAATTTGAAACATTTTAATCCTCAGATTTCATCTCTTACTGCACTCTCCATCCAATTAATCCATTGACACTTCTTGTAATACTGAGCAACCATCTATTCTTTCCTCTCTGTGAGGAATTCTCACCAAGGGAATGAGAGCAGAGGGATATGGTAACTTCCTGGCCAAGGCCTACACCACCCTTTCCTTCCTAATATTCCATAAAGGTGAGCCACCTGCTAACCAAGAACATATTCCTCAGACTAATGTGTTGAGTCATTATTTATTTGGGGGATTTACACGTTATTGCAGCCTAGCCTACCCTAATATACATACTATGTGCTAGGCATCGTGCTAAGCACTTTATATGGATTATCTCATTTAATCCTCAGAATAATACTATAAGGAATATATTAATATTATTACTATTCCTTTTTTATAGAAAATAAAACTGGAGTTTATGTAGTTCAAGAAACCTGTGCTTCACGAGTAAGTTTCAGAAGCAGAATTCAACCCAGGATTGCCTTATTCCAATGCCCATTTCTTAACCAATACAACATGATCTCTCTCACCTATAAAAAATAAACTTCAATTAACACGACACGGTACATCAACTATACTTCACAAAAATAAATTAAAAAAACAAATAAACTCCAGTAATTTTCTCTGTCTTTGGACCTTTTTAAGAGATGTTCAAGAGATTTTGGCTTATGGAACCACTGAAAGACCAGTTAACATGGAATCCCCCTCACCCAGAGTATTGGTAGGAAGAATTATACAACTGGAATAACTTAAACTTCATTCAACAAATATTTAAGGAATGGTGTTTACCAGGTACTTCCAAAGACATTGCGTACGTGATTGTGAAGTGGAGACATTGGTGAAGAGATATTAGAGCAGAGGGAACAGAAAAACAATAAAAGTATAGTTGCATGCAAGAATCTGTGAGATAACAAAAGCAGGCATTATTATCTCACTTGACATAGGAGGAAATTGAGATATTAGTCTTAAGATTAATCTAATCTTATACAATGAGCTAATGACAGGGCCAGAAGTAGGATGCTGGTCCCCTGACCACAAACATCCCAAATAATCTATTCCAAGCAAGATGGACATGAAGGGAGATGATGTGCATAAGAAACCAGCTGTACTGTTTTAAACGAGTCACTGTTAGGTTGATCTTAAAATATGCATAAGATTTTTAGCCAAATGCTTCTGTTTTTTTCATAGGAAAAGACAAAGAGTATGAAACTGACCTCACTCTATAGTCACAGAGGCAGGGATCTGTCTTCAGCGATGTGTTACAAAGATCTTCCTGCGTGATGCAAAAATCGAAACCAGCCATGCAGAGCAGCACCTGACTCCTGCGAATGCATGACAGCGATGGCTGAATTTACATCGTTAGCTTCGAAGCACACAGATCAATTTAAGTAAGTTAAACTCTCAATTCTCTTTTTATTTGCTGGGTTCACAGTGCAAGTTCTACTTCTAGAATGGGAAGGCATACCTCCCTCAGAGGGTTCCTTCCATCCTAAAATACACTGTGTTTCAGAAGTAACTGATTACCAGAGTGGATACATTGACCATTCAGTCACATTAGCTCCCTGCTTTTTCGGCTCTGTGGGGGAAAAGGCATGTGACCATCTGATTTTATTCCTATCTGCAATGCAGACAAACATATTTTCATTTTTTAAGGCAAAACAAAATGACCTTCTGGAGAAATGTTCAAGGATCCTTTTGAAACAGACACAAATCTTTGCAGTGTTAATAAGCCAAGCATTAGAGATACTTCTAACCTAAATTTGCTACTTTCTACATAGCTGAAACACAAAATGAAGTTAATTATATAGAAAGAATATTCTTTTATTGTAGATGCTTTTTACATAAAGCCAATTTTCAGAGAAAGATACAATATCTATAACTATGTGAATTCTTTTCTAAAATAGAAGCCTGGCAAATGAAATTACATTGTACACTCACCTTTCATCAACTTATAAAACAGATGGTGCTTTTATTTTTTACCTATAATCTCCTCAAGAGTGTGGATGTAGCCAGTTTTTTGTTGTTGTGGTTGTGGTTGTCTTTGTTTACTTTTCATAACAAGTCTTTTTTATTTGAGACTTTGCCCTCAGTTTGTAATTATTTTTCCAAAATTCAATGATAAAAAAGAAAAACACATGCCAGAATTTCTCAGCCTTGACACTACTGACATCTGAGGCTGGAAAGATTTTGTCATCACAGTGGGGGTGGGGTGGGGAGGTGCCCCGTGCGTTGCAGATGGTCAGCAGTATCCCTGGTCTCTACCAACCAGATGCCCGCCCGTAGCACCCTCCCCCAAGCTGTGACCTGTACAACCCCAAATGTTTCCAGACATTGCCAACTGTCCTCTAGCAGGGGCAGAGGAGCAAAATCACCCAGTTGAGAACCACTGACATATAGTAATGCTGCTATATAACTCAGTGCAGTTTTATTGCTCAGTACTGAAAGCTAAGACAGGCGACACTCCCTCATTCAGCAAAAGTGCATACAGGAAACACCCTCAGCTACTCAGCTCTCTAATCCATTTAGGATGGTGTAGAATCATGTGTATGTGAAGATGGGACCTGGGGCTCTTTAAGTGTGAAGCTGGTCGAACACTGACGAGAATATGTGTAGACAAATTATTCAACCTGTGGTTTCTCCATAGTCCTGGGGTTCAGTTTAGTCCTGGCCAAGTCCAAGAGGAATGTGAAATTGTCTCAATATCTTTGACTCCTTTCTGGTTCAAAGGTATTTGTAGAAAACAGTCTATCCCGAACTCAGGCAGCTCAGGTATTCCCTCAAAGGCTCTGACACAGCCTCAGAAACTTTACCCTTGAGTGATTTCTCCATAAACATACACTGAAATGAAACTATAGGTTTTGGAAAAAGTTAGGCCTAAAATATTTATGATCCAGGGGTGTTCTTAGACTTGCTGGTTGGCTTGTTGATTCATCATTTATCCAGTGTGTACCATGTGCCAGGAACAGTGCTAGACATAGGGGATACAAGAATGAGTAGGATACCATCCTGCCTCAGGGGACTGGGTCTGGGGTCTGGAATGGAAGGAGCATTATCATTTATTAAGGGTCTGCAATGGAGCCCCATGTAATACAAAACCCAGATTAGGTAGTATCATCTATACTTTAAAAACAAGGAATTAAAACTCAGAGCTGTCTCATTTCAGCTCGATGCTTTGTGACGACCTAAAGGGGTAGGATAGGGAGGGTGGGAGAGAGGCTCAAGAGGGAGGGGATATGGGGACATGTATATGCACATGGCTGATTCACTTTGTTGTACAACAGAAACAAACACAGTATTGTGAAGCAATTATACTCCAATAAAGATCTATTTAAAAAAAAAAGCTCAGAGCTGTTAATTTGTTCAATTTTACAGAGTTAATAAGTGTCAGACCTCACATCTGAAGCCATATTTGTCTGACTTCAAAATACATACTTTTAGACATAGTTGTAAGCTATAATTACAAAAGAATGTGCTAAGTACACCAATGAAAATATGTATACATTTCAACAATGATATAAATGAAGAGGAGGTTAACTCTGCCTTGAAAGGTAAGAGATCGCCTCACAGAGGAGTATTTATACCAAATCCTTAAGGATAAATAAGAGTTATTTTTTCATTTCTCATTGACTTTTTCAAATGGTCAACAGTCAAAAGATACTGAAAGCCACCTACGTATATAGGCACTGTGCTGAGAGTTAGAAGGTTTAGATAGTGCTTCTCAAAGTGTGGTCCCTGGACCAGCAGCATCACATCACCAGGAACTTGGTGGAAATGGAAATTCTCAGACCCCACCCCAGACATACAGAAGCAAAAGCTTTGGGGATGAAGCTCAGAAATTTGTATTTTAATAAACCCTTCATGTGATTATGATGAATCTAAAAGTTAAGAAGCACCAGTCAACTCACTGCACAACAATTTATTACATAAAAGGTAAATAAACTTGAAATCAGTGACATAAACCAGAGCTTTCTATCAGGTGTGCCATGAACGGGTTACAGGTGTGCCAAGATCTTGATCCCCTCTACCCCTATGACCCCAAGTAGGGTTTGGGGGTAGCCAATGCCCCAGTTCATTACTTCCAGCTATGAGAAGCCTCATTAATATACTCTCAAATGCTGAAAGAATATCTATTGTATCTTCCCTGAGAACCACAGTGTGAAATGTTTGGGAAGCTCTGGTATAGACAATAAGAGCCGTCAAATTTAAAAGAGATAGAAAATGCTTTGGATGGGACAATTGAAGAAGTATTCATTGAAGAGATAAAATAAAGCGCCTTAAAATTCTCAGGTTCTCCTCATAGTGAGCAATCACATGTCCTCTCTTTAATCCCACTACACTCACTTGGATATGCGCCCTGCCTTCAATTAATGAAAAAAAAGAAATTGAGCCTATCCATTGTTAAGTAGAAAACATTTTTAGGAATTGGAGAGAATAGACACCAAAAAATCTACTTCATATGGATTACAGACATAAATGTGAAAAGTAAAATACTAAAGATCTTACAAGAAAATAGAGAACATCTCTTTGACCTTGAAGAAGTCAAAGCTTTCTTAAACTGAACATAAAAGGCATTCATCATAAAAGAAAAAAACTGATAAACTGGACTATATTAAAATTGAAAACTTTTCATCAAAAGACATCAAGAATGGAAACTCAGTTCATATAATGGGAGAAGAAACACACACGTTTAATAAATATGTATATGAAAAAAATATTCACATATATCTTGCACATCAAATAAAATATAGACCGAATAGAAAAATGCACAAAATCCTTGAAGAGACACAAAGAAGATATCCAAATGGCCAACAAACATGTGAAATTATGTTCAATATTGTTGGTCAGGAAGGAAATGAAAATTGAAACCACAATGTGATACCATTACACACCCAACAAAATGACTAAAATTTAAAAGACTGACAATAGCAAACATATTTTGGAGAGGTATGAGTGCAAAGTAGCACAACCACCAGCAGAAGTTTTTTGGCACATCTACCAAAAGTGAATGTGTATTCACTATGACATAATAACTGCACTCCTAGAAGGACCCAGAGATGCATACCTATGTGCACCAAAGTTCTCTTTGTAATAGCCCCAAATTAGAAACTACAGAGATCCATCTACAGTATAATAGAGAAATTAATCATGGTATATTCACACAATGGAACATGTAGGACCTCAATAAATAATTGCTGAAAAACTGAATGAAGAGTCAATGAATGAATGACTATAAAAGCTTTATGTGGTTTTCTTTCCAATGAACTCTTCAGGAGGCAGCCAAAGTGATCTCTGGAGAACACAGATCTGATGACGACACTTTGCTGCTGACAGCACTCAGCATAAATTCAAGTTCCTTGGCAGCACCTGCCCCTCCCTCCAAGTCCTGGTTCCTAGCTTCATCTCTAGGCCCGCCTTTTGTCATTCTCAAGTGCGCACACTGCTCTATCCTTACTGAAGGAAGGGCAGCTTCCTGGCTCTTTCACCCTTGAATGTTTGCCCACTCTGTTTCCTGTTCCTAGAATATCTTCGTCCGTCCGTTATGCTAACTTCTTTTCCTTCTTTAGAGTTTACCTTGTTATTATCTGATTGGAAAACACTGACTATCTCAGCTTGAATTAAGAGCTCTGTGCTGCAGCACGAATGCTTGTATACCTCTGTCATCGCAAAAATAGCACAGCACTGACTACGTTTGTTTACCTGTTATAGCCTCTCTTAGTTCATGATTAGTTCCTAGAGAGGGTGGGGATCATATCTTATCTTTGAATCTTTACACTTAGCATAGTTTCTGATATATATATAATATAAATAGAGGCATACTATTAAAAGAATGAATGGCATTCCAAAATCATCATACTAGCACGTAATAGCTTCTTTAGATTTTTATGCAGGCTGTGAAAAGGAAGAAGAAAAATCAGAGGGAAGTAATTTGATCCTAGATAACTGATAGTCTGGTAAGGCAAACCACGCCTTCATTTTGTTAACTACCTAAGCAGTATGAAAATATTTATGGTCTATTATATTGTAAACACATTGACATTATCCCTTAATCTTCATAATGACCCCATGCGGAAGGTACATTATTGTCTCCATGTATTATTTACGGTGAAAAGGAGGCTCAAATAGGTTTGTAACTTGCCTGTAGTGCATCTGTAAAATGTAGACGTTAGTAGTCCCTGCTTCATAGAACTGTGTGGGGATTCAATGAGATAATCCATTGAAAGCTCTTAGCACTGTCCTAGCACAAAGTAAAGGAAATCTTAGCAGTAGCTAATGTTGCTGTTACTATAGTAATAGTGGTTGTGGTTGACTTTGTCGTTATCATTATATATATATATATATATATATATATATATATATATATATATATGTATGCTTTTTCAATGTCCCTGGGCTGCTCTTATTATATGTTAAAAATAATTCAAATGCTAAATATCTATGAAGTTACTTTGGCTACACGTCTTATAAACAACAGGAGAGATTAACATATTGCAAATAGCCCATAAAAAGGAAAGAAATGAGTCAAGTTTCAAAACATGGACATAGGGTAAATGCTCTAAAAGGCGGAGAGAGATCCCCAAGACTATAGGGTATAGGGGAGTGAGCATCCTGTGAGAGGTTTCATGAGATGTTGGTGTACTCACATCACTAGAATGCTCTTAGTTTGGGCACCTTCATAACACTTCCTTGCTCAGAAGTGTTAACCTTGGTCTGTTGTGAGGCCCTTGCCTCTTAGATATACAGATCTTCCTTTCAATTAATGTCTTGCCCTGCCTCGCCACAGCCACTTTCCTCGACTTTACAGACTTCTCAAAGGTTATACTTGTTGCAGTTCAAGCAGCTGACAGTCATTCACCTTTTGTAATCTGGCTTCTGGCTCCATCACTCGACTGAAAATATTCTCTCCGTGACCTCTCCCTCAGATGTGTCCTATTTGCCAAATCCAAAGATCTCTTCTCAGTTCTAGTCACCTGTGACTGCTTTAAAATGTCTACCTCTATTTCCCCTTTAGTCATAGCTTCCTCCTTGGCTTCTGTGCTACTGCCCTCTCCTGGTTCTTCTACTGTGTCTCTGGTCACTCCTCTTCTTCCTCTAGTTCTTCTCTTGCCCTACCCTTAAATGCAGACATGTCCTAAAATTCTATCCTTAGTCCTCCTCTTTCTCATTACTCCCTCCTATAACTACAGTAATCTCTGTTGTAAAGACCCAAACTACCCAATCTCCATCTCCATCACTACAATTCGAGAGTGGCATCTTAGATGTCTATCGCCTCCTTAGAGCAACTCTCCATTTGGGATGCTCCCCCTTTGCTCTCTATTTTTTATTTTTTATTTTATTTTTTTTGGTACGCGGGCCTCTCACTGTTCTGGCCTCTCCCATTGCAGAGCACAGGCTCCGGATGCACAGGCTCAGCGGCCATGGCTCACGGGCCCAGCCGCTCCACGGCATGTGGGATCTTCCCAGACCGGGGCACGAACGCGCGTCCCCTGCATCGGCAGGTGTATTCTCAACCACTGCGCCACCAGGGAAGCCCTCTATTTTTAATTAATGGCACCTCCATTAACCCTAGCCTTCCAAAATAGACATATCAATATTATATTTTATTTGTACTTATGTCCCAATCCCACATAAATTCAGCCACCAAACCCAATTACTTCCATATCTGCAATATCTCATTTCCAGTTATCTGGTTCTTTCTCCTTCAAAAATCTTCAAAGGATCACAATTTCCCCTAGAGAACAGAATGAAAATTCTATAGAATAAGATTAAAAGATTACCAGTACTTGGCAGTCATCTTTCTTACTGACTTCAACCCCCATTATCTTTCTTCATGAATTCTTTGCTTTTTCTACGACTAGCTATTTCCTGATAACATCAATCACTTTCAAGCTTTTGAATCTTTGCTCATGATGTTGCCTCAACTTGGAATATATCCTTCCCTTCTTTCCATCTACTGAAATCCTACCTATCTTTTAATTTCAAATAGCATCTTTGTGCTGTAGCCTTCTTTGATACTGGCTCACAGAATTAATTTTTTTTTATGCTATGATCATATAGGACTTTGTATTACATGTATTTAAAACATTTAGGTCATGCTTCTTTAAAATGTTCTCCACTTAAATTTCAGACTCATATTTAATTGCCCAATAACCATCTCACTGGGTTAACCCTCAACTCCTTCAAATTTAATACATCTCCAGTTGAACACACCCTTTCTGACTGGACTTGGTATTCCTCCTGTGCTGGGTGTCATCCTTGATTCTTCTATCTCCTTCTAACTTCTCACCTTATCTAATTGATTCTAGCTTCTAAATATCTTTAAATATATTCACATCTCTTTCTCCACTATTAATAAACTAGTTCAGGCCATCAAATTTTATTAGAATTACTAATATAAAATCAATTTTCAATTTAAAAAAACGGACATCAAGTTACATAATCCATAGGCAGTCAATTAATCCTTATGGCTTGCTGTTTTCCTTTTAAACTTCCATAAGGCAACTAACTAAAATTAAGCCTTTTCAGGGTGTTATTGAAATTTATCTCTTGGTAAACCAAATTAAAACTTAATCTGGTGGTTTAGTATCCAAACATTTGTATACTTATTTGTAATAAAATCTAAGAAGATATCATATTATTGCTCATTTTCTTCCTCTGACCAATTTCTAATAAATGATTTAGAGAAATTAAATGTTACTTTATGTGTTTCAACTCCAATCAATTTAGAAAAAAACAGGGTAAATGTAGATATCTGAAAACAATTTACACATTAAAACTTCCTTTTACACTTTTTTTTTAGTTTTTTTAAAGATTTTTTTAAATTAATTAATTTTATTTATCTTTTTTTTTTTTTTTTTTTTTTGCGGTACGCGGGCCTCTCACTGTTGTGGCCTCTCCCGTTGCGGAGCACAGGCTCTGGATGTTCAGGCTCAGCAGCCATGGCTCACGGGCCAAGCTGCTCTGTGGCATGTGGGATCTTCCCGGACCGGGGCATGAACCCATGTCCCCTGCATCGGCAGGCGGACTCTCAACCACTGCGCCACCAGGGAAGCCCTATTTATCTATTTTTGGCTGCATTGGATCTTCATTGCTGCGTGCAGTCTTTCTCTAGTTGTGGCAAGCGGGGGCTACTCTTGGTTGTGGTGCACGGGGTTCTCACTGTGGTGGATTCTCTTGTTGTGGAGCACGGGCTCTAGGCGCACGGGCTTCAGTAGTTGTGGCTTGCGGGTTCTAGAACACAGGCTTCAGTAGTTGTGGCGCATGGGCTTAGTTGCTCCGCGGCATGTGAGATCTTCCCAGACCAGGGCTCGAATGCGTATCCCCTGCATTGGCAGGCTGATTCTTAACCACTGAGCAACAAGGGAAGTCCCTACACTTTCTTTTTATAAAGTATTTAAATTAGATTTTAGTTGAAAGTACCAAGTAATTTACTTATTTATCATCTCCTGGGGCCAAAATTGAATGTGTTAATTCCATTAATCTGAACAATGGTGGCTTTGCATTTAAAAAACTCAAGAAACAGCCAAGGGTCATGGGGCTAATCACTTCAACTTACTTTTCTTTTCTCATCTCTGTCCACTTTGCTAGTTTCCATTATTTGCATGAGGATTTTAGGAGAATTATCAGACCAAAAATATGACCTATCATATTCCTTCCTTTCTGAGGGACGAAAATAATTTTTGAGGTCATTATTGAAATTGGAACACTGCTGAAAAGAAAGAAATCAAATGGATTGATAATTTTGAGCTTAAGGAGAAACTTTGTGTTAAGCAAAAACTGGATGTGTCATGAAATAACAATATTGTTCATTAAACATATTGTTTTAAGAGACTGGCTCAAGATGGCAGAGTAGAAGGATATGCGCTCACTCCCTCTTGCGAGAGCGCCGGAATCACAACTAACTGCTGAACAATCATTGACAGGAAGACACTGAAACTCACCAAAAACGATACCCCACATCCAAAGACAAAGGAGAAGCTGCAATGAGACAGTAGGAGGGGCGCAATCACAATAAAAACAAATCCCATAACCGTTGGGTGGGTGACTCACAAACTGGAGAACACTTATACCACAGAAGTCCACCCACTGGAATGAAGGTTTTGAGCCCCACGTCAGGCTTCCCAACCTGGGGGTCTGTCAATGGGAGGAAGAATTTCCAGAGAATCAGACACTGAAGGCTAGCGGGATTTGATTGTAGGGTTTTGACACAACTGGAGGAGACAGAGACTCCACTCTTGGAGGGCACACAAAAAGTACTATGCACATCAGGACCTGGGGGAAACAGCAGTGACCCCATAGGAGACTGAACCAGACCTACCTGCTAGTGTTGGATGGTCTCCTGCCAAGGCAGCGGGTGGCTGTGGCTCACTGTGAGGACAAAGACACCAGCAGCAGAAGTTCTGGGAAGTACTCCTTGGCATAAGCCCTTCATTAGCCCCACCAAAGAGCCTTGTAGCCTCCAGTGCTGAGTCGCCTCAGGCCAAACAACCAACAGGGAGGGAACTCAGCCCCACCATCAGCAGAGAAGCAGATTAAAGTTTTACTGAGCTCTGTCCACCAGAGCAACACCCAGCTGTACCCACTGCCAGTCCCTCCCACCAGGAAGCTTGCACAAGCCTCTTAGATAGCCTCATCCACCAGAGAGAGAACAGCAGAAGCAAGAAGAACTACAATCCTGCAGCCTGTGGAACAAAAAGCACATTCACAGAAAGATAGACAAAATGAAAAGGCAGACGACTATGTACCAGATGAAGTAACAAGATAAAACCCCAGAAAAACAACTAAATGAAGTGGAGAAAAGTAACCTTCCAGAAAATGAATTCACAATAATGATAGTGAAGTTGATCCAGGACCTCATAAAAAGAATGGAGGCAAAAATTGAGAAGATGAAAAAATGTTTAACAAAGACCTAGAAGAATTAAAGAACAAACACCTAGAAGGATTAAAGAACAAACAAACAGAGATGAACAATACAATAACTGAAATGAAAAATACACTAGAAGGAATCAATAGCAGAATAACTGAGGCAGGAGAATGGACAAGTGACCTGGAGGCAGAATGGTGGAATTCACTGCTGCGGAACAGAATAAAGAAAAAAGAATGAAAAGAAATGAAGACAGCCTAAGAGACCTCTGGGACAATATTAAACGCACAAACATTCGCATTATAGGGGTCCCAGAAGGAGAAGAGAGAGAGAAAGGGCCCGAGAAAATATTTGAAGAGATTATAGTCGAAAACTTCCATAACATGGGAAAGGAAATAGCCACCCAAGAACAGGAGGCACAGAGAGTCCCAGGCAGGAAAAACCCAAAGAGAAACTTACCAAGACACATAGTAATCAAACTGACAAAAATTAAAGACAAAGAAAAATTATTAAAAGCAAAAAGGGAAAAATGACAGATAACATACAAGGGAACTCCCATAAGGTTAACAGCTGATTTCTCAGCAGAAACTCTACAAGCCAGAAGGGAGTGACACAATATATTTAAAGTGATGAAAGGGAAAAAACTACAACCAAGATTACTCTACCTGGCAAGGATCTCATTCAGATTTGAAGGAGAAATCAAAAGCTTTACAGACAAGCAAAAGTTAAGAGAATTCAGCATCACCAAACCAGCTCTACAACAGATGCTAAAGGAACTTCTCTAAGTGGGAAACAAAAGAGAAGAAAAGGACCTACAAAAACAAACCCAAAATATTTAAGAAAATGGTAATAGGAACATACATATTGATAATTACCTTAAACATGAATGGATTAAATGTTCCAACCAAAAGACACAGGCTTGCTGAATGAATACAAAAACAAGACCCATAGATATGCTGTCTACAAGAGACCGACTTCAGACCTAGGGACACATACAGACTGAAAGTGAGGGGATGGAAAAAGATATTCCATGCAAATGGAAATCAAAAGAAAGCTGGAGGGGGCTTCCCTGGTGGCTCAGTGGTTGAGAATCTGCCTGCCAATGCAGGGGACACAGGTTTGATCTCTGGTCCGGGAAGATCCCACATGCTGTGAAGCAACTAAGCCTGCACACCACAACTACTGAGCCTGTGCTCTAGAGCCCATGAGCCACAACTACTGAGCCCGCATGCCGCAACTATCGAAGCCCGTGCGCATAGAGCCCGTGCTCCGCAACGAGAAGCCCCCGCAATGAGAAGCCCACACACTGCTATGAAGAGTAGTCCCCATGCAGCAGTGAAGACCCAACACAGCCAAAAATAAATAAATAAAATAAATAAATTTATTTAAGAAAAAAAAAGGAAAGGTGGAGTAGCAATACTCATATCAGATAAAATAGACTTTAAAATAAAGACGTTACAAGAGACAAGGAAGGACACTACATAATGATCAAGGGATCGATCCAAGAAGAAGATATAACAATTATAAATATATATGCACCCAACATAGGAGCATCTCAATACATAAGGCAAATGCTAACAGCTATAAAAGAGGAAATCGACAGTAACACAGTAATAGTGGGGGAATTTAACACCTCACTTACACCAATGGACAGATTATCCAGACAGAAAATTAATAAGGAAACACAAGCTTTAAATGACACAATAGACCACGTAGATTTAATTGATATTTATAGGACATTCCATCCAAAAACAGCAGATTATACTTTCTTCTCAAGTGCACAGAGAGCATCCTCCAGAATAAATCACATTTTGGGTCACAAATCAAGTCTTGATAAATTTAAGAAAATTGAAATCATATCAAGCATCTTTTCCAACCACAACACTATAAGATTAGAAATCAGTTGCAGAGAAAAAAAACATAAACACATGGAGGCTAAACAATATGTTACTAAATAACCAACAGATCACTGAAGAAATCAAAGAGGAAATCAAAAAATACCTAGAGGCAAATGGCAATGAAAACATGAAAATCCAAAACCTATGGGATGCAGCAAAGCAGTTCTAAGAGGGAAGTTTATAGCAATACAATCCCACCTCAAGAAACAAGAAAAATCTCAAATAAACAATCTAACTTAACACATAAAGGAACTACAGAAAGAAGATCAAACAAAGCCCAATTTTAGTAGAAGGAAAGAAATCATAAAGATCAGAGCAGAAATAAATGAAATAGAAACAAAGAAAACAATAGCAAAGATCAATAAAACTAAAAGCTGGTTCTTTGAGAAGATAAACAAAACTGATAAACCTTTAGCCAAACTCATCAAGAAAAAGAGAGAGAGGACTCAAATCAATAGAATTAGGAATGAAAAAGGAGAAGTTACAACAGGCACTGCAGAAATACAAAGCATCCTAAGAGACTACTACAAGCAACTCTATGCCAATAAAATGGACAACCTGGAAGAAATAGACAAATTTTTGGAAAGGTATAACCTTGCAAGACTGAACCAGGAAGAAATAGAAAATATGAACAGACCAATCACAAGTAATGAAAGTGAAACTGTGATTAAAAATCTTCCAACAAACAAAAGTCCAGGTCCAGATGGCTTCACAGGTGAATTCTATCAAACATTTAGAGAAGAGCTAACACCCATCCTTCTCAAACTCTTCCAAAAAATTGCAGAGGAAGGAACACTCCCAAACTCATTCTATGAGGCCACCATCACCCTGATAACAAAACCAGACAAAGACACTACAAAAAAAGAAAATTACAGACCAATATCACTGATGAATAGATGCAAAAATCCTCAACAAAATACTAGCAAACAGAATCCAACAACACATTAAAAGGATCATACACCATTGATCAAGTGGGATTTATCCCAGGGATGCAGGGATTCTTCAGTATATGCAAATCAATCAATGTGATACACCATATTAACAAACTGAAGAATAAAAACCATATGATCATGTCAATAGATGCAGAAAAACCTTCTGACAAAATTCAACACCAATTTATGATAAAAACTCTAGAAAGTGGGCATAGAGGGAACCTACCTCAACATAATAAAGGCCATATATAACAAACCCACAGCAAACATCATTCTCAATGATGAAAAACTGAACGCATTTCCTCTGAGATCAGGAACAAGACAAGGATGTCCACTCTTGCCACTATTTTTTTTTTTTTTTTTTGCAGTATGTGGGCCTCACTGTTGTGGCCTTTCCTGTTGCGGAGCACAGGCTCTGGATGCGCAGGCTCAGCGGCCATGGCTCACGGGCCTAGCCGCTCTGTGGCATGTGGGATCTTCTGAGACCGGGAACCCGTGTCCCCTGCATCGGCAGGCAGACTCTCAACCACTGCGCCACCAGGGAAGCCCCTCTTGCCACTATTATTCAACATAGTTTTGGAAGTCCTAGCCACAGTTATCAGAGAAGAAGAAGAAATAAAAGGAATCCAAATTGGAAAAGAAGAAGTAAAACTGTCACTGTTTGCAGATGACATGATACTATACATAGAGAATCCTAAAGATGCCACCAGAAAAGTACTAGAGCTAATCAATGAATTTGGTAAAGTTGCAGGATACAAAATTAATGCACAGAAATCTCCTGCATTCCTATACACTAACAACAAAAGATCAGAAGGAGAAATTAAGGAAACAATCCCATTCACCATTGCAACAAAAAGAATAAAATGCCTAGGAAAAAACCTACCGAAGGAGGTAAAAGGCCTGTACTCAGAAAACTATAGGACACTGATGAAAGAAATCAAAGATGATACAAACAGATGGAGAGATATACCATGTTCTTGGATTGGAAGAATCAATATTGTGAAAATGACTATACTACCCAAAGCAATCTACAGGTTCAGTGCAATCCCTATCAAATTACCAATAGCATTTTTTTAAGGACTAGAACAATAAATCTTAAAATTTGTGTGGAGACACAAAAGACCCCTAATAGCCAAAGCAATCTTCAGGGAGAAAAACGGAGCTGGAGGACTCTGTTTTAAATACATGTTGAACTCCAAAATATATAAACAGCTCATGCAGCTCAATATTAAAAAAACAAACAACCCAATCAAAAAATGGGCAGAAGACCTAAATAGACATTTCTCCAAAGAAGACATACAGATGGCCAAGAGGCACATGAGGAGCTGCTCAACATCACTAATTATTAGAAAAATGCAAATCAAAACTACAATGAGATATCATCTCACACCAGTCAGAATGGCCATCATCAGAAAATTTACAAACAACAAATGCTGGAGAGGGTGTGGAGAAAAGGGAACCCTCCTACACTGTTGGTGGGAATGTAAATTGATAAAGCCACTATGGAGAACAGTATGGAGGTTCCTTAAAAAACTAAAAATAGAATTACCATATGACCCAGCAACCCCACTACTGGGCATATACCCACAGGAAACCATAATTCAAAAAGACACATGCATCCCAATGTTCATTGCAGCACTATTTACAATAGCCAGGTCATGGAAGCAACCTAAATGCCCATCGTCAGTTGACTGGATAAAGAAGATGTGGTACATAAATACAATGCGTATTACTCAGCCATAAAAAGGAACGAAACTGGGTCATTTGCGGAGACGTGGATGGACGTAGAGACTGTCATACATAGTGAAGTAAGTCAGAAAGAGAAAAACAAATATTGTATATTAACGCATATATGTGGAATCTAGAAAAATGGTACAGATGAACCAGTTTTCAGGGTGGAAATAGAGACACAGAAGTAGAGAACAAACGTATGGACACCAAGGGGGGAAAGCGGGGGTGGTGGTGGTGGTGGGATGAATTGGGAGATTGGGATTGACATGTATACACTGATGTGTATAAAATAGATAATAAGAACCTGCTGTATAAAAAAAATTAAATTAAAAAACCCATTGTTTTAAACTTTCTTTTAAAATAATCATGGGAATAATATTATCTGAAGTATAAATTATAAGTTCGACTTTAATTATAATTGACTTTAATGATAACAGTGTGCAACCTTATTTCAAAAGTTTGTGTTTTTTGTTTTGTTTTAAGGAATTCCACATGTTCATTTTGCTTTGGGGAAATAATCTGAAGTCATACATTGACGGATGCTAGTAGGTATTAACTATGCCACATAGCCACGTGACATGCTTATGACATACTGGAGGATTTGCCACTGGCAGATGGGCAGGCTGTTTTGAGTAAAAGATTAAAATGAAACTTCTAAGCTGAGGCCAAAGGGTGACAGAAACAGACTTTGGAAAAATGCCAAATGGAAAATGGAAAAACATTTCTCCATTGTATTCCTGGTGTCTGGCACTACAGTAGGCATTCAACAAGTATTTTTGAATAAGTGAATGAGAGAAGGTTGAGTCAGCTTAGAGGACATTAATATGACATTGGAAACATTAGTGATTTGATTACCTAAAATCTGAGGAGTCTGAAATAATTTATTAGGAGAAATCCTAATAATTTATTAGAAGGTGAGACACTCTAATCTGGAGAAGCATTTTTTGTTTTGTTTTGTTTTGCTTTGCTTTTTAAAATCCAATGAAAGTATTTAGCAAAAATTCCAAAGAGTATGAATTATATGGCATGTGTAACCAGTGATCTGTGAGTCGTATTTCAATGCTGAAGTTGTATCTTGGAAGTGTAAGAGAAGAGTCTAACCTGTACAAGGAACTTAGCCCCACCCTGCTCTAAACTGTACTTGTCATGATGTCACACTGATAGGGTTAGTTGCTCACCTCAAATGTTCATTTACAACTGGGGCAAAAAGAGCTACAGTTCTTTCCAGAACTCCAGCCCTTAGGGTGGATGCACAGCAGACGTTTCCTTCCCATATTGACTCAAACGCCACCTTCTCAGTGTGGCATTCACCAACTAGCCAATCTAGAACTGCAAACTCTTTCCACTCCTGCCAACTCCCTACCCTCTTTCTTGTTTTTTTTTTCTTTCTTTTCTTCCCCAGTGCACTTCTCACCATTCAGCATACTATATATTTTACTCAACCTTGTTTATTGTTTTCTCACTCCACCAGCGTAAGAAGTAGGAGGGCAGAGATCTTGTTTTTACTGTTGTATCCCAGCCTCTAGAACAGTACCTGGCAGTCAGTATGCCTCCTATACTTATTTGTTGAATTGAATGAACGAATTAGTACTTGGAAGAACAGGGTCTAAGTAGGAAGGTGTGCCAGATGCCCAGGTTATGGGAAACTGAGCAGCAACAGCCCTGATGGAGGCAAATGTCAGAGTGCACGGAAAGGACTTATAAACAGAACCAGTAGAGCTTAAGGCCCTCCTGCTCTGTCTCCCCTGGCCTTTGCACTAGTTTTGTCAGTTTATTTTTGACATGTTGCATTGGGTCATTGTCTACTATCAGTAAAAAGAGAGCAGAAGGTAGAACAGTGGCCAACAGGATTGGATGATAGGTTTGTAATCCCAGTAAACCTGGCTGGAGGTTTGAGCAAAATAGTTTTTTGATTGAAATGGAGCCCTAGCTTGGCTTTTACCCCTATAGTTAGCAAAATAAGGGTGACCAGTTGGCCACTTAGGACAATTGCCAAATAGACAGCTTATGTGACACACTCTATAGAGGTTACATTTCCAGGTTTTCTCTGCTGCCACACCAAAAAAAGAAATAACTATCTCAAACCACTTAAATACAGTAGGAAACATAAAAACGAATGTACCCCAAGAGGGTAAGGACTCCACTTAGGGTTCCCACGACAAATCTTCCAAAATCAACAGTGTGGTTTAGCTGAATGTTATCAAAGCTCACTAGCCATACATTCCCATGACATGACTCAGTGACTCTCTATTTCCTGCCTAAACTTCCTTCAGCTCTGGACCTCACTGTGAGCTTGGCTTTCATGTGTAGCAATGTAGATATTTCTAGCTCAGCTCATGTAGACCATAAAAACTGTTCAGCAAATGAATATACAACATGTGAGAATAAAATCAGAAGTCAATTTATTTCCCAATTTTATCCACTCTTGTCATTGTACCTGCCAATTAAAAAAATATTCAGGACTCTTATCACATCAGGTTTTCTTCAATATCACTTAAAACTTTGGAAAGAAGTATTTGTGTTTTCTATTAGAGAACTGTCATGAAAATGCTAATTCAAATAGTATGAGTTTCTCTATACATGGTACTATTTGTGAAACCCTCAATGATAAATGATAAACATTTACAAGGGCAGCATGAGCTAAAGTGAAAGGACTGAAAAACTTGAACATTTTCTTCATGTGGATTTCTTACTTTCTCGTTAGTCTTGAGTAAAATATTTAAATGTTTATGTCTCAGTTTTCCCGTCTTCTAAACAGGATAGAAATGCTTGCTGTGTATATATATCACCTTTGAATAGAGCTGGTGGAAAGGAGCAGGAGGTTACGCATGGTTTTGAACTGTTTCGGGCTATTCTCTGTCTTCTACCCTTCTCCTGTAATGGATGATTTAAATAATTTTTCATCTCAAGCTAAGTATCTTTCTACATTTAATATGTTTTATCATTTATTTCAGGCAAGGATGTCTTTGAAGTAAGTTTTAAAATAAGAAATTATAATAGCATAGTAGATACACCGCCATCTAAAATAGTGGTTCATTATTATTGTTACTATCATAATAATGATAATTATTATGATTAAATTACTTAGAATAATTGGTCAGTTCCTAAAATATCCTCATGGTAGAAATTTCCTTTGGGTCTCATTCTTAATATGCAAATCTCTCCCTAATATATCATCCTACCTGATTATGAAATTTCCCTTCTTCTCATATACAATATTAATATTATTATTCAAATATTTATTCATGTCAGACACTTGTGTCGTATTAATTCCTTTGTCCAAATCATCTGTATGCCCACATATAATATGGATTTAAGTGTTAAACACATAACAACTCTCATGTTTGTCAACTCTCTTTATACAATAGCTAGGACAGTGATATATACAGAAAAATGCTTTTAAATTTCACAATTCTGCTGCTGCTAATATAGTTTCTGCAAATTCATTGCTGTTTTTAACTAAAGAATAAATGCAATATCAAATGCCAAGTTTCAGCCTCTATTATTATCTTTTGATTTTTTAAAACTAGATGTAGTCTCATTTCAAGATAAATTTTGGTTATGTGATAATCTACTATGTTTTGTTGCTACTATCCTACAAGCATCATTTTTCTCAAATAAACCCCAGATAAATAAGAAATAGATGTTTTCTAGGAGAAATCTGTTTGGGCTTATTTTCACTCCAGACTTCCATTGTGGTTATTCTTTTATGAAAAGAAAAACAGACGTTGGCCTTCCTTACAGATTCTGAGAATAAAAAAGCATGCTTAACTTAATTAGAATGACCTCAAATGAGTAGCACCATATTCTGAGACCTTTAAGCTTCCAAAATCATTAATTTAATTGCTGTCCTAGAAAAACTGATCTAGGGCACTCCTTCATGCCCAGATGTAGTTGCTGATGTTATGGGCTGGACACCCAGATGTAACCAAAAACATACAGTCTGCTTTCTTTCCGTGAGTACTAAACGTGTGGTTTGTTTTCTGAATAATGTCAGTCATCTTGAGGACTCCCTACAAGACTGTTCTCAGCCTGACATTTCATCTCCGCTATTGGCCAACAGTGCAGCTGCCACTGGGGCAACGAGCATCCCACCCCCAACTCCAGTCTGCACCTGGGCTCTATGTCTATTACCTTGGGCCATCTCCATCTTGAGAAAGAAGTGGAAAAAGTTTTCCAAGATCATAAAAATATTTAGAAAACAGGTGGGGATACTAGTATGTTGTGTTACGTCGCAGCTAAACTACAAATTCACCCCTCCTATTTATCCTTACATCGATCTATTTATTTATTTTGTCTCTTCTCCAAGTTCATTTAGTAGCCAGCTTAGTTGATGTATTTGTTTTATGTATTGTCAGCTATAAAGACCACCAACAGTCTTTCCCCCTCTATTTAGAGCTAATTACCATATTCACATCTACCAAGTATGCCAGGTGTTGTTGTGTCTTTTCATAGGCCCATGAGTCCCACTCACTATGAAGAGGATTGAGTCTGGTGAAAGTGGAGTTAAATGTGTGAGGGTCTCCTGGAGTATATAATGCTTCAAATGATTTGGAAGATATATGGTTATTTTTGTGGTTCTAGTATGTTACTTCAGTACCATGGGAGTTCATAAATACAGATACACAAGGCTCCATAATATGAAATAAGTCCTTTCCCCATGTGCATCAATAACAACCAACATTTTACTAGTATAATATAATGTCATTAAAATAGTGTCCAATAAAAAGGAGGTATAGTAACAACAGACCGATTTCAGTAAAACCAACTACAATAGGAATTTGCAATTCTCCTTTGCTTTGTTTGTGTTGGTGAAGTGTTGTCCCAATGTTGATGAAAAGTTATAATGGAAATGATACTGATGGGAGTTAAATAGATTAAAATTCAAATTTCTCTAATCACTTTACATGAGGGAATCTTAGAGTCCCTTTATTTTAGAATATTGCTGTGTGTAATGAATCCCACCTTTAAAAATACTTGCATTTTTGTGATAGTTAAGAGACAAGGTAATGGGACTTCTATTATACTGAGAAAAAGGTTAGATTGGCTTTAGGTATAAAAGATAACCAATAAGATTGAATGACTCTAAATGCTTTCTAATAAAGAAATTCTAATAACACTCATAAAATGATGATTTCAAATAACATCCTTGCAAGATGAAAGACAAGTAATTCTCATATTAAATAAAAAGTGCTGAAAATTACAGAGAAAAATAGAAGAATTAAAAGTAAAGACTACATATAGCTGTGATCCAAAAGTTATAATATAAAATGGTGAAGAAGACATTCATTGTGCCTCCTTCTTATTTCATATGCAATGCTTTGGAAATACTAATTGAGAAGAACTTTGAAATAGTTTCGAATTCTCCCACCACAACTGAACTATGCTGAGTACATTGCAGTTCAAATCCTGGCACATGAATGAGCCTCAGAAATTATTTAGTCCAATACTCTTATTTTTATGGATGAAAGAAGTGAGGCTGAGAGAAGTTGGGTGATTTGAATGAGTTTACAAATTTTTGATGAGTGAAAGTAAGGACAAGGGTCCAGGCTTCCTGAAACCTTGGCCAGCCATCTCTTCAGAACAAATGATCAGTCCATTCTAATTTACATTATTTAATATTTACAATTAATTGTGCTGCATTTTTTAAAAGAATCAAAATAAAACTAAGCATTTGAAAACCACCTGAGAAGGGAAATGAGATGGACAATTTTCCATAGTTCTGTAGAGTTATATGCATGAAATTTTTTCTGTACTCTCTGGTGTCCAATTCATAACATTTAGCTATGTGCTTTTAAAATTATTAACCTTAATAGCACCTAAACAGAACATCTTAGATATGACCAATGAAAAATTTTGCTTGCTGCTAAATAAATCCATTTGGGGTGGTCTTTGGCTGGTTTATTTCTTCAGATACAATTGATTGAGTGCTTGATGAAATCCTTTCTGCCTCAGACTGTGATGACTTCTTCCAACATTTTGTTTACATATTTAGCAGTAAATGGAATCAAGGGCTGCCAAATATTAATAAAGTAGAACCAACTACAGCAGGTGTTCTATCATGAGGGCAACATCACTCACGACGTTAAGCAGTGAGATGGAAAATTCTAACAATAATTCTAGTCTCTAACTTCATGATATGACGATACTGATTTTCTAACAGTTAAACTTGTAGAATGAGGATAATGAACTTGTTTTAAGGGTTATTAAACAATGCTTCAATATTAATGTTATAATTACAGGATGCTTGCTTTTTAGGGAAAATGGTATATATATATATTTTTTTCGCTGTACTGCACGGCATGTGGGATCTTATTTCTCCCACCAGGGATTGAACCCACGCCCCCTGCATTGGAAGGGCGGAGTCTTAACCACTGGTCCACCAGGGAAGTCCCAGGAAAACAGTATTGACTACTGGAAAAAAATTTTATGATGTTATAAAAAAGAAAAAAAAACTGAAAAAATAAAACAGAAACCCCACCACATCACACTTCCCTCCTCTACCTACCTTAATTCTCTTCCAGATTTTCCATATATTCTCTTAGAAAATAAATTACTTCAGGAGGATGGTAGAAAGAGTTGTTCTATTTGAGATATGGTTAGAGAGGGCCTACTTCTGTGACAAAGTCCTTCAATTACAGCCTGCATCTTTGTCTGCCTCAAAGAAAGCTTGCTCCTCAAATATGGCTCCTGACAGCTGGGGTGTTCAGTTAGGACAGAATGGAGGAAGATCAACACACCCCTCTTAAACAACATGAATCTACAATCAGTGCTTGTTGCTCTTGCAAGTATGGACTGGGAAAGTAAATGGATGGAAAGAGGAAATGAATATTGAGTGCTCTCTATGTGGCAAGTGAAGCGTTGTTTCACATTTATTATACCATCATACCATTCGTACAAAATGCCCCCAATTTTCTATGAATGAGGAAGCTGAGGCTAAGGGAGGTTAAAAATCCAACATTAATCAGTTGGCAAATGATATAGATAGAATCCAAACTTGGGTTTCTTTCTTCTTAAAAAAAAAAATAATAATAATAATAATCCGTTTGTAATTAAATAAGGAATTAAAAATTCATACAGAATTAACTCACAAATGTTTTTAAGGAATGTCATAGTTGGGCTTCCCTGGTGGCGCAGTGGTTAAGAATACGCCTGCCGATGCAGGGGACACGGGTTCGTGCCCTGGTCTGGGAAGATTCCACATGCCGCGGAGCGGCTGGGCCCGTGAGCCATGGCCACTGAGCCTGCGCGTCCAGAGCCTGTGCTCCGCAACAGGAGAGGCCACAACAGTGAGAGGCCCGCGTACCGCAAAAAAAAAAAAAAAAAAAAAAAAGAAAAAGAATGTCATAGTCATTTCATAATGATGAAATTTCATATATAATAAGACAAAATTAAATATCATAAGCCAGAAAAATTGTTTATGATTTTGCATACATATAAAAATAATGTGAACACATTAATATCCCTTAAAATTATTCTTAAGAAACAAAACATTTTAAATCAAAGTAAGACAGTTTTTAAATTTGTCTGGCAAACAAGTTTACCAAGGATCAATATTTCCTGACTTCTTCTGTTAAACTGACTTTTCCCTCCCAACTCTCAAAGGAAATTCAGAACAGAATATTTCAAGTCTAGTTTGACATGTATTGTCACATGAAAAAAATGGCAGATAAAAATCAGAGGATAAGCCAAAATGGCAGCTCATGCTCATGGGTTGATCTCAAAAAACATCTTTATTTCAGTTCTTAAAAGATTGGCTGCAGTTCTCAAAGTGTGGTCCTCAGATCCCCTGTGGCCTCTAAGATGGCTCAGGAGGTTTATGAGGTCAAAATTATTTTCTTTTTAATGCTAAGATGTTATTTGCCTTTTTTCATTATGTTGATACTTGTACTGATGGTGCAAAACAGTGTGAGTAAAACTGCTGGTACCTTAGCACAAGTGGCCCCAGACTGCAACTATAGTCTCCATACACTTCAAAGCCATGCACTAGCAGGGGAAAAACACCCTGCTAGTTTCGCTTAAGAACATCCTTGATGAAGCAGTAAAAATTATTTATTTTATTAAATCTCAACCCTGAGTATATATCTTTTAATAGTCCCTGTGACATTATAGGAAGTAAGCATAAAGCACTTGTACTGCCTATGAAAGTCTGATGGCTGGCTTGAGGAAAAGCGTGTGTGATTGAATTGCAAGCTGAACCAGAGCTTTTTCCATGGAGGACCATTTCTAGTTGAACAAACAACTGACAGGCTATACTTTTTAGGACATGGGTATTTGACAGACATCTTCTCAAAACTTAGCAAAGTGAGGCTGTCACTTAAGGGAAAAGTGATGATATTTGTTGTCAATGATAAAATTCAAGAGGGAATTAGAATTTTGGAAAGCTTGTATCCACCACTATGAGCTTGACAGCTTCGAAATACTTAAATAATTTACTGAGAATTATGTGATATAAACAAATGTAATTTTTATATTATATGATATAAATGTTATTAATTATATAATGAAATGTGTCAAAATTTGGAAGATCTGCATAAACCACATTTTACAAATAAGGCATGATGTTACAAAATCATGCCTGGGTAAAAGATACATTCAAAGTGCAAATCTGACTAATGAATTTTAATGTAACAGAACATGAAAAGCTCATTGATATGGTTTCTTATTCAACATATCAAGAAACTACCACTTGCTGACTCTTGGTGTTGTATAAAAGAAGAACATTCACAATTATCTAAAAATATTAAAAGGCTTTAGATAAAAAATTATCTAAAAGGCTATTAAAATACTCCTTTTTCCAACTACGTAACTGTATGAGGCTAGATTTTTTTCATATACTTCTACAAAAACTATATAGCAATAAATCAAGGCAGAAGCAGATATAAAAATCTAGTTTGTCTTCTATTAAGTCAGACATTCAAGAGATTTATATAAATGTGAAAAAAAGTAACAAAGCAGACAGTTTAAAATAAATATAATGCTCTTCTCACTAAATTTATTTTTGTTTTGGAAAATACAGTAATGTTTCACTAAAATACTCTGACTATGTTAACATGCAATGGATTTATTATTGTTATTCTAAAATAAATTTATGAAAAATAATTTAAAATTTCTGTTCTAATTTTGAATATAGAAAATTTCTAATATAGTAAATATCGATAGCTATATAAAGAAAAGCTCTTTGGAGTCCTTGACAACTTTTAAGAGTCAAAGGGTCCTGAGACCAAAATATCTGAAAACCACTGTGCTATAGAAATAATATATGTTTAATGATTATATGATGACATATAACTAAGACTGAATTGTGTTTAGTATTTGCCTTTTTTCCTTGAAGGTGACTTAACCAATGTAGGGGACATAGGCTTTAAAAGTTATTTTTTATTAAGCTATACATGTAACACTATCAATTTAAGGGGACATAGGCTTTGAAAATTATTTTTTATTTTTTATTAAGCTATACATGTAACACTGTATCAATTTAAGGTGTACAATGTGTTGGTTTGCTACATTAAGATATTGCAATTTGACTACCACCATAGCATTAGCTAATATTTCTATCATGTCACATAATTACCATTTCTTTTTTGTGGTAAGAACAATTGAGATCTAGTCTCTTAGCAGCTTTTAAGTTTATAATATAGTACTGTTGACTAGAATCACCACACTGTGCATTGGATCTCCAGAACTTATCTACCTACTTATAGCAAGTTTGTACCCTTAAAAAACATCTCCCCGTTTCCCCCACCCCACAACCCCATCATCTTACTCTCTGTTCTTATTAATTCGGCTTTTTTAGATTCCACATGTAAGTGATATCATACAGTATTTGTCTTTCTCTGTCTGACTTATCTCACTTAGCATAATAATGCCCTCAAGGTCTATCCACATTGTCACAAAAGGCAAGACTTCCTTCTTTCTCATGGCTGAATAATATTCCACTGTATATATATATATATATACCATATCTTCTTTGTGTATTCATCTAATTAATCTATTAACAGACACTTAGGTTGCTTCCGTATCTTGTCTATTGTGAATAATGCTGCAGTAAACATGCATGTACAGATATCTCTTCAGGATTACTGATTTCAAGTCTTCTAGATATACACCCAGAAGTGAGATCACTGGATCATATGGTATTTCTATTTTTAACTTTTTGAGGAATTGCCATATGGTTTTCTATAATGGCTGTACCATTTTACATTCCCACCAACAGGGAATAAGGGTTCCTTTTTCTCCACATCCTCCCCAATATTTGTTACCTCTTACCTTTTTGATAAAAGCCATCCTATGGTGATATCAGGCCATAGGCTTTTTAACCCAGCATCTCTTGGAAAAACATCAATTCCCTGCTATTCTCAGTCAAAGAGGCTGATCCTGCTCCTGGATCAAGAGAAGGTCGCCATGTACTGCAGAGCTTACCTGCCAGAGGGTTACATCCCCCTGAGGAATGGGCAGGTGACTCAGACAAGCCAAGAAAGGAATTCCTATATTTACAGTTTTGGCTATGTTGCTAGCTCTGAGAAAGATGCAAGCCTACAACTTCATCTTTGCTAAAAAGAATGGAAAAACTGCTAGAATGTAGCCAAGACAGGTATTAGAGACAAGGGGAAAAAATGTGCCCTGATGACCCTGAACATCTATAATCAACATGCTTGAAGACCGTTGCATCTCTGGCTTTTCTGGTATGGAAGCCAACAAATTCCTTCTATTTAAACTTTTATGTGCTGATTTCTACTACTTGCACCAAAATGGCTCCTAAGTAATACAGAATTTGATATCTGGAAGTAGAGGATTACAAAGAACAGACCTTACAACATGATACTGACTGAGCTGAGGTGAGGTGGAGGGTTCCCCCATCTCAGGCTAGGAAAAGGGCAAAAGCTGTTATTTGATAGAAAAGCAGCCAGTTAAAAGGTACCTAGTGTATCTCGGAACTCAAATCACATGAATATCAAGGGTAGAGTGTTAGGGGAATGGAAAAAAACAAAGAATCTTAGAAGGCACTGGTTACTTCTTTCAGCCTTCAGTTAGATCATACAAGAAAAGGATCGCCTTCAGCCTAATCTGGCAGTTCTGGAAGAAGAAAGCCAAAGGGATTTAGTCCTTACAAAGGGTCATCCTTTCTGCCTGTGTCCGGCACTCAAAAATGTCCAATAGCAGATAGCCCTGTGTCTTCTGGGAGGGCAGAGGTATAAATCTCTGCCTCATGCTAAAGTTAGCACGAGTGGGAAGCACATGGAAAAGAGATGGGGATTGTGGTGAGCCAGGGAGCTGGAGAACCACTTCCAAACACTTCCTGCCATATACTCCCTGACTAACATGGAGAGCAGTTACACTCCTCTATAAAAGCCATCCCCAGGAACCCTACCACCGAGGAGTAGGATCCGCATGATGACAGCCCATTGCTTCCCTGTCTAAGGTCCAGATGATTTGGGAGAGGGGCAGAGCATAAAGGCAGATTGCCTGAGAGGAAGAATCCATGAGGGCTGGAACCCAACTGATGGGCATGAGTCTACAAGAATCAATCTATGGAGTATTCAGGAAATAAACAGACCCACAAGTCTGTCAGGAGAGGCAGTGGCACTGCCAGAGAAAAGTCCAGGCTCACCAAACAGCCCTGAGAATGCCCACCTCACAAGGATAATTCCAGCCCCCAAACCTGCACCAATAGAAAGGAGGAACTAAAATATTACAGCTGTTAGAAGAAAAGCCTCCCCAATGTCCATCTGCCATATAGCTATGCAGGATTATGGAAAAGGGAGTTCCTCCCAGAAAGGAGAGAGAGACAAGCCAGATTCTTGAACAAAGAACTCCATCCACTGCCAGGTCAGGGAGTCCTTGCTCTTTGTCCTGCATGAGATGATTGCTATGAACCTGAGATCACTATTTAGGGGTTATCCTTCTCTCCCTTTTTCAAATGGAAGTCTTTCTTCTTTTTTTTTTTTTTTTTGCGGTAAGCGGGCCTCTCACTGTTGTGGCCTCTCCTGTTGCGGAGCACAGGCTCCAGACACGCAGGCCCAGCGGCCATGGCTCACGGGCCTAGCCGCACCGTGGCATTTGGGATCTTCCCAGACCGGGGCATGAACCCGTGTCCCCTGCATTGGCAGGCGGACTCTCAACTACTGCGCCAACAGGGAAGCCCTAAATGGAAGTTTTATTGCAGAAATAGTGTTTTTTCTCTGCCACTGCTAATTGGTAGTGTTAAATATATCATTTAGTCAAAGGATGCCAAGCCATGAGGAGCTACGTCTAGACCCAACCAAGAAAAATGCCATGACTTGGAGATTTTGGAACTGGATGAGTCTCAGAGTTGTCTTCTGTTAGAGTAGAGGAAGAGACAGTATTCCTTGTAGAGGTATATTTGCATTATATTAGCCAGGGTGATTTTGAGAATTTTAAAATGGGAAAGAAGATGTATATGGATGATGGGGAGACAAGGGATGGAAACATAATGGGGGGATGTAGTTAACCTGTGTTTTGTTCAGCCCAGAATCTCTTTGGGAACCATCTCTTCCTCATTCTGAGTCCAAGTGGTTTGGATGGGGCCAATCGCACCTCCTGGCTCTAGGAATGGGCACATCCTGGTAGTCTGGCCAATTAAATACTCAATTTCTTCAACCATAGTGATTAAGTCCAGGGACGGTCACCTGACCTAAGCCAGGCCAATAAAAGCTCTCCTTGAGACTTTTGCTGGAACTGTTGAAAGACAGACTTTTTGATTTTTTCATTAGAAATGCCAGCTGCCAGTACACAATTGTTGCTAGTCATTTTTGCTACCTTGCACGGAATATCTGCTTGATAATGAAATCAAAACCTAGTCTGGTAAAGCAGAGAGAGGAATGAGTCTTATTTTGAGCTCCTGGATCTAACCATACCTAAAGCTAGACAGATAGGTCTGGCTTTTCAAATTATTTGAACAATACATACCTTTTGTGCTTATATGATTCTGAGCTAAGCTTCAAGCAAAAGAATTGTAATGAACACAGCTAAATAAAATAATTAAAAAAAATTTTTTTTCATTCTTTCAAAGAGAAATAATTGAACTGCTAACTAAAACAATATTTAAAAAAAAAAAACTGATGTATTTCTGGATTCTAGTATGTATTTGTTTCCTTAACAAATCTAGCATTTCAGGAGAGAAATTGTTGATTAAGGAATCTGTGGGAGAAAAAAAATCACTGTAACCTGAGATGGCATCAGAAGGTGACTAAGGTCACAAAAATTTGTATTAGAGAATAAGACCCCTGGACAAAGTGATGAGAGCCAATCATTTATCCTACTTACATTCAGAAAAGTTTTGTGTCTGTTTGTAATAAAAGGCACTATGTAATAAAATCACTAAAGCAAGTTAAAAACAAAAAGATCCAAATTACAAAGTGGAAAAGGAGAAAGTTGTACTGAAAATCCTAGGTTGAGTTTCTCCACTAGAATCAAGTGCAAGACTGCCTCCGAGCTTCTGAAAAGGCAAAGCAAAGTGAATATTAAAAAGTTCTGTGGCATGGTTACCTTAATTAAAGGAAATAGTTCATCAGAGAGAAATTATCTTATTTCTAGCGTTAAAGTCTAGAAATAACTTATTACCTAGCTCTTCATACACTTGCACCAAATAATATAATCAAGTCTTTAACAGAAGCTTCATAAAAGATGCAGGACTGTTCTTCTATGGCTATTAAAGAAACAACTGACCCTTAATTAAAGCTCAGAGGCCCTTGTTAAATTACAAATCTATAAAGGCAATTCCAGAGGGAAGTAAAAAAAAAAAAAAGAAGTATACATGCTCTGTTCTTAGTCATGTGGCTTGATATTTAAGCAGATTTCATCAAGTATTATAGTGAAAGGGAGGTGACAGTGGCATGTCCCTTAAGACCACCCCCTCCGACAATCATCACTTGGTTCATAAAAGCTTATAATAAAGGTTATACAGCAAACCACTAGGAACTAAATACTGAAATCAATCATAAGAAATTATAAGAAATCATAAGAAATTAAGTGCCTAAAGCAGATTGCTGACTAAAAGGATATCTACATGCATCAAAAGTTTTACAATGAAAATCAAAGCCTTACTTGCATTTCTTCCAAAATGGGGACTAAGAAGTACTCCAAGAACATATAACAAAGAGCTTTCAAAAAGTCTTAGATAGGAATTAGAGTCTTTAGAACAAAGATGTTTTCTATTCTACTTTCTTCACTCTACACCCATAGCTGCAGTTAGGTTCTTGTAAACTCAATCTAGACTTTTGCATTACCTTTCTCTCCATGTTTCCTACTTGTGAATTTACTTCAATTCCTCTTCCTCATTAATTACTTTGACCATGTTGATCAATTCCTTATAGGACCTACTGTGATTTTTAAATGCTTTAAAATGAGGACTGCATGTTATACTGGCAAATCTCTCTACAGATTTTCTAATTTTTAAAAATCTTTCTGCTTTTTCCTTTTCTTTCTTGTCTCCTTTTTTTTGTTGTTGTTCTGTTTTTCACATTCCACCATCCTTGCTAATGCCTCCCATTCTTCCTGGAATATAATCTGCTTCCCAGCTAGCCAGAGTCCTTTGGGCTATATAATATGGGATATTTATTATCCCATTGCCCATATTTCCACAGAGGGCAGGGAACTCCCACTCACCCCTTTGGAGGGATTAGGACTGGAGGAACACTTTGGTCCCTCCTTTCCTCCCTCACTTAATCCTTCCCCCAGTTAATCCTCCCCTCTGAAG
This sequence comes from Monodon monoceros, assembly GCF_005190385.1. Classification (NCBI taxonomy): domain Eukaryota; kingdom Metazoa; phylum Chordata; class Mammalia; order Artiodactyla; family Monodontidae; genus Monodon; species Monodon monoceros. Next base: position 65,652,700 of record NW_021703785.1, on the reverse strand, counting down.
AAGAAGTGACTTGAGGTTGGTAAACTACAGCCCTGGGCCTGTTTTTGTACAGCCCACATATATTTACACATTTTAAATGGTTGGGAAGAAAAGAGAAGAAGAATATTTCATGCCACATAACATGTATATGAAATACAACATTGTGCCTCCTCCAAATGTATCTGTTGAAGTCCCAACCCCCAGTACTTCAAAATGTGGCCTTAATCTGCTTATGTGCAGATATAATTGGTTAATGTTGGTTATATTGGAGTTGAGTGGGCCCTCTAATCCAATATAACTGGTGTCCTTATAAAAAGGGGAAATTTGGACAGAGATATGTACACAGGGAGAACATCAGGTGAAGATGAAGGTGGAGATCAGGGTGATGCTTCTATAAATTAAGGAATGCCAAAGATTGTCAGCAAACCACCAGAAACTAGAATCAAGGCATGGAGCAGATGCCCTCATAGTCTTCAAAATGAACCCACCCTCCCTACACCTTGATCTCAGACTTCCAGCCTCCAGAACTGTAAATATATTTCTGCTGTTTATGCCACACATTCTGTGGGTACTTTGCCACAGCAGTCCTAGCAAATGAATACAACAGCCATCCTCATTTATCTACACGTTGTCTATGGCTGCCTCTCTGCAACAACAGCTGAGCTGAGGAGGCCTCAAAACCTAAAACAGTCACCTTCTGGTCCATTATAGTACAAGTTTGCTGATTCCAGATTCATCTAATTGGTGAGGTAGGGGAAAGGGTCACTAGGCATATACAGCCCATTCTCCTTGTTTCTCTCCTTTGAGAACTGTCTGGTGATCCTTCCTCAGCCCTTCTCTCTTCTACAGAGGAGGCCTGGAAATGTCCAGCTGATCTGCCTGGGACCAGTGAGTGAGTTCTATTCAGGATAAAAGGAAGAGGAAAATAGGAAGGCGATTTCAGGTCCAAGACATGGTCTCCAATCTAGATTTATAAGTGATAACATTTTTATTGTAATCTCTTTCTGACACCTGCATATATTTCTCAGTTGGTTTCACATCTGGAGGAGAGAGTTATGTGAATCATTGGCCCCCACCAAACCTCAACTTCTTCCCCCTCATAGCAAGAGTGCTGGAAATCTCATTTCCTTCTTGAAGTCTCTCCAAAAAGGAAGTGAGCACTGATTTATTTTTTAACCTGTCCATACCCTCTCTGAATATGCAATTCTCATGACTCATTCTTTTTTTTTTTTGCGTACGCGGGCCTCTCACTGTTGTGGCCTCTCCCATTGCGGAGCACAGGCTCCGGACACGCAGGTTCAGCGGCCATGGCTCACGGGCCTAGCCGCTCTGCAGCACGTGGGATCTTCCCAGACCAGGGCACGAACCCGTGTCCCCTGCATCGGCAGGCGGACTCTAAACCACTGCGCCACCAGGGAAGCCCTCATGACTCATTCTTAAACTCTAGACCACATAAAATCACTTGCAGTAATGCTCACACAAAGTTTAGATGATTTTTTCATGCTATGACCCTATGTATTTATGCGAGTGTCTGCATGCCCTTTTACAGAATAGATCTAAATTATTATAACCTTCCCCAGATTATGAGCTCCTGAGCAGGTTTCTGTTTGACTTGGTTAAACAGAAGGTCTGGTTTGATTAATAACCAACACAATGCTCTGCTAATTAACGTGGTTTCCCTCATTAATAAAAAAGACCCTACCAATCCCTTGCCAACAATATTATTATGTAGGTTCATAAGGAAGAGAAGATGGAAACGATGCTGATGATAAATAAGAGCTATGTAGCTTGAAAATTTTAATCACTAATAAAAAATATCTAGAAGTATGTCTGAGAAAGAAAAATCAGTCTCTAATCTGTCATCCATACCTTATTAATTTACTCAACCCATTGATATTTGTGGAAAATGCTTATTACACACAAATTCTCTCTGATATCCTATGGAGGGAGGCGATGAAAAATAATAAGCTAAAATGAATAGCTGGTTAAAGACCTTGACATTCAGGCAGGAAAAATCTGGTTTTGATCCAATAGATGTTCAAAAGAGTAGCTGAGAAAATGGAGTGTTTGGGGAAAATCATTCTAGCAGTTGTGAATATAGAGATCACAGCTAGATAATGTAAACTATGGACTTGTCTGGTCAGTGGGAAGGAAGGGCAGGGTAGGCCCCGCAGAGTCCGTTGGCTGGAGGGATCTAAGGGTATTCAGGGCAGGACAGCTGTGTTTAAACTCAGTGGGGCATTGTTAACAGCGTGGGGCTTGCTACCTGGATGTTTCTCTGGCACCTATGAACCTCTCAGGGAGACGGGAATACAACACAAATGAAGTGAAAGAAAGTTTCCCGAAAGACTCTCTTGAAGGAAGTGTTTAACAGCATTTGTAACAATGGAAGGGGGGGGTGGGAGTGGGGCAAAGGTCACTTCCCCACTCAGGGGCTGACCTTTCTGCTGGAGCTCTGAGCTGCACTGGGGAAGCCTATGGCTGGACCAGACAAGTGAGAGAGCATAATGCTTGGCCAGCCTCAGTACCTTTGGAAAGTTTCAGCTGCTCCATGATATGGGCAGTGATAGATGACATCATGGATTCCAAACTGGATCATAAAATAATAAAAATGGTACCTGCCACCATGTAGCCAACAAATCCAAGTCCCAAACATGTGTGAGCTTTTACCCTCCCCACCACCACCAACATTCCTAGGGGAAAAAAGACCCTAAGACTGGTTGGCAGAAATTGTAGAGTTGTAGTTTTGGAGTTACAATAAATGGGAGCTTCAAAGTGAGTGTGTGGTATGAGTAGTTACAATGAGTGTGTTGCTTCCAGGTTGCATGGCCTGGAAAACACAACTTACAAAGCGGAGGAGGTGATGTGGGACTGGAGTGCCGGTTGTGTTAAATATCAGCTGTGTGACATTGGTCAAGTCATTCAAATATTTTGGGCTTCAGATCCTGCATCAAAAATGTGGAATCTTTCAAATGTCTTGATAAGGTTGTGGTGAAGCTCAAATGGAATCACGTGTGAGCACACCCTATGCTTTATTTAAAGTGCTATAATTATCATTACAGGGAGTATTTGCAGAACAGGCTACTTGTAAAAGGTTCTGAGTGCACTGATTTCCAGCTGTCACCTGATATAAAATGCATTTGTGTCTTCCAAAGCCATTTTCCAAGAAAATAATTTTTCTCACTTACACAATTGTCTCAGCAAAACCTAGAGCCACTTGAAATGACTGCTTTTAGGAGTGTCCGTGTATGTCTGTGTACCCAAAGGGGACATGACTGGGAAAATGCAGCTGTAGCTGGCACAGGAGAAATGAAGGGCAGAAAAGCCTTTGGGGCAGTAGAAAGTGGGGATCATAAAAACCTTGGCCTTATTTTAACATTTCTCAGAGTACAGGAGAGTCAGTATGTGATCGTGTTGGTAGTGGTGGTTCTACTGAGAAATCTTAACTTTAAATTGCCTGCCAATCTCTATTTTGTGTGTTCAAGAAGAGCAATTTATTACTTTTATGAAGCCACCAAAAGCCCACATTGAGGGGGAGAAAAACTAACTATTGAGCAGTATATGCTCTCACACTAAATATATAATGAGAGTAATGGGCAGAAGGTTCTAAAGATGGGCAATATCTGTTTTGATAAAACAAATCTAAGATTGCCCCCAACAGAAAGACAGCCCTCCCTCACCTCCACTAAGTTTCTGTTACCCACCTAGGGGAGCAAGTTTCCGAGATTTAATGATGTGCGGGGATGATGGATTTTCCCGGTTAGCTGTCCCTGACAGCTCACCTCCACAGAACAGCCCTTTCTTTAGCCAATAACAGTAACCCATGTATGTATATGAGTTTCACAATCAACAAAGCACTTCATATAGAGAAAACTTACTTTATTGCAGAAAGGCGATTTGAGGGCTCACTTAAACTCAGGGAAGTGATTATGCATATTATCTTTAGGACACTGCATCCCCTTTATCTCTAGGTTCACTTGTTCATGGGGTTTTTAGAGTCATGGCCTTTGGAATTCACCTTTACTTCCGCACTTGTTCCAGGGGCAGAGCTGTTTTTCTCACTTTCCTTAAGAAAACCAAGATCATCTTTGAATGAACTGCACATTCATCCTGCAATTCAAGGTAAACCCTGATCCCCTTATATCTACCTGAAGTCTAACTCAGTTAATTCTACCTTAGTCACATAAACCTTCCTTAAACAGTCTGTTTCTTGAGGTAACTGTCCAGAGTTAGGTAATTCTCTTAACTTTCTCTCATTATTTTGTTAATACTCTCTCTGACTTAGATGCCTTAAGTTTATTTACTTATTTGTAACAATTTATAAATAAATAAATAAATAGATAGATAAATAAGTGATTTAGATCACCATCATGTCTTTCCTTCTGGCTTGTTACTTAGAGCTGCTCTGTTCACCAGCCACATGTGGCTATTGAACACTTGGAGTGTGGCTGGTCCAAATGGAGATAACGTTGTCAGTGTAAAAGGCACAACACATTTACAGGACTTAGAAACCAAAAAAGAAAGTAATATCTCAGTGATCATTTTTGTGCATTGGTTACATATCAAAATGACATTTTAATATATTGGTTTCTATAAAATATATTATTAAAATTAATTTCACTTGTTCCTTTCACTTTTTTTTTAAGTGGCTACAAAGTTTAAAGTTATATACGTGGCTCACATTATACTTCTATGGGCAGCGCTGACCTAGAGCTTTTAACATTGCATTCTAGGTCTTTATCCTACTTCCCCTCCTCCTCCCTCATGCTTAATTCAAGCCCAAATCTCCTGGCCTATTTTCTTTTTCTATGGCATTAACATCCCCACTGAACTAACAATTCTGTTCGATTACATCTGTCCTAGCCAAAGATGAGTATCTCAGCCCACAGGTGGTGGGGGATAGATTTAAGTACTCACTACCACTCACAGCAAGTATGCTGGCCCTAAAGTTATTCCATTAGAAAAAAAAAAATTCCCTTATTACCGAAATAATGTCTGGAGACTGAATACAAAGTAGGCAGAACAATGGCAGAATATTCAGAGACATCCCTACTGGTCTTGGAAAGCAGAATTGACTTCCTGGAAAATTACATCCAGTAAGACAGTTCCACATGGAGTGAAACAAATTTAGTCTTGATATTCAAGGGAGTGCATAAAGATTCCTCTGAGAATGTGGAGTTAATAAAAATGGATGGTGAAACCGGTTGTGTTTTTCTTGAAGGGAGTTCATAGGCAGTATCAATCCAGCCCAAGGGAACAATGGGGCTGAATATTTTCTAAGTGCTTGACATAAAGAGCAAAACTTATTTTCTCCATTGTGGTCTGCCACTATTTTTACAATTCTTATATTTTTACAGACAAATCAATCCACACAGAGACATGTTTATAATAAACCATTGTTATACCCTGACGTTTTCAAACTTACAATGACCAGAATATAGGAAGAACCACCTGCCCTGTCTTCATGTCCTCTTTACCTGCCACTTCCTCCCAGCCATGCTTTCCTTCTCCAGCCTCAAGTTCTACCTGGGACCCGTTAAAAAAACACTTAAGGCTTTAAGAGAATCAGTTAAAAAGCTGTGGGAAAGCAGGACCCATTCAGGGGGCTGGTCTCCAGAGTTCTGCCCCTCTCACACACCTCTGAGACAGTTTCCTGTGCATTGCTTGATTTGTTTTTATCTCACTGTTGCCAACTTTAAAAAATGCACAACGTGAGAATTGTGAGTTAAGTTTTATTTGGGGCAAAATGAGGACTATAGCCCGGGAGACAGCATTTCAGATAGATCTGAGAAACTGCTCCAAAGAGGTGGGGGGATGCTCAGGATATATGTGATTTTGGGGAAGGGGGAGTACGTGCAATCAAGCACATATTTTTTGCAGCAGGTTTCTGCTAGTCTCGTGAAGGTTACAGCTAGTCACGAGGAGCAGACGTCACCATGAAGGATTTTAGTGCTTTTCTAGATATGACAAGATACAAGAATTGGGCTCATAAAATCGGCTCCTGAAAATATCTAAGTATCTGAAGACCTGTTTTGCCAGTTTTTCCCAGAGCACAGAGCGCCTCATTCCTGATCTCCACCTGAACTTTCAGGGGGTGTCGAAGGTCAGCAGGTGCAGCAGCACATGATCTAATCCTTGAAGAGGTAGATGGCAAGTGCCAATGGCAAGTGCCAGTTTGCAGCTGACACTGTGTTACACAGCCAGAATTACCACCCCCCCAGATTTATTTGGGTTAAGAGACCTAAATGGGAAGGAAACCCAGAAAAGAGGGGATATGTGTATACGTATAGCTGATTCACTTTGCCGTACAGTAGAAACTAACACAACATTGTAAAGCAACTCTACTCCAATAAAAATTAATTTAAAAAAATAAACTTTTAAAAATGCAAATATTTCTGAGAGTGTTAAAGGGCTTTCAGAATTTTACATGTCGGTGTGAATTATTCAGTCAAACTGCCTCTCTGCTCCCCCTCCCCAACAAGTGATCAGCAGCGTACTCACTGCTTGTCTTCCTCAGTGATAAGGACAGGAATCTAATTTCAAAATAAACAAACAGAAAACTGCCTGCATGGCTCCTCCTTAAATCTGCCAAGATATTAAGATTTTAGCAGTTAAAAGAGCCATGTCAAGTCTTTTGAGACATGTTATGGCCAATTCACAGTGTTCTCTCTTGCAGTGGAACTGTGTCTTGAATTTCCTCCAGTAAAATATTGTGAAGACTAGGAAGCGTGAGGAAACTTCATTTTTGCTTCATGAAAGTAGGAGGCAGTATGGGACACCAATTTATGGTCCTATGGCTTTAACTGTGGGGATGGAAATTTCATCTTTGGTTATGCAGGTATTTGGGGAGGGTGGGGAAGAGAGACAACACAGGTCAGGAGCAATGGCATAGTTCACTAACTCACCACCCATTCACTCTCCCGGAACAGTTGTGTAATTACTAAAGAACATGTACCTCAGGACACTGACAATTCTGACCAGAAATTCACAGTCACTTCGGCACTCTGTAAATCTTAATGGACACTTTTCTGGATGTTTAAAGTCTTTAGGACCCTTCTGGGTTGTTTATGGACCAAATCCATTTAGATCACCTAAACAATGGCCATCCCGATAGGGGCTGTCTTCCACTGGTCACTTAAGGTCATAACACATGCCCTACTCAAAAAGCCACAGAAAACATATCCTTGATGATTAAAATGTTCTTGATCCCTGTTCCAAGTTCATAACACAGAAGATCAACAGTGGAGAAAACCTGAAAATTTAGGAAAGCTTTATTTTTTCCAATCTTCTTATAGGAGATGATGCATTAGTAACACTTCTAAGTGCTACATCCAGGCAACCCAACGCCAGAACAGCAACCCTCACAAGGTTCTACACAGAGTAGGCACTCAATAATATTTGCCGACTGACTTGTTCAATGTTCTATTAAAATCACTGTGAAATGTATATCCTGTTTTACTTATAAATGTATTTTCTCTAAATACCGTCTTACCATAGATATCAACTCATTTTCAGGTGCCATCTGGTGTGTAACTCTGGCACAGGTGTATGTGCTACACAGGTCTGCAGAGTGGAGGATTTATTACCACAGCTGATGCTGCTATCCATTCAAGCCATAGAGGAAGTGGTAATCAGTAAAGGCTATAAAATGAACCAAAACAAAAGCCTTGAATTTTTCAGATACATCGTTTTAAAATGCTTTTCAATAATTTAGAGGAGAAATATATTTGGTTGGTAGCTGGGGTGATCTCATGGGCAGATACATCTAGTCAGGGCTTCAAGAATGCAGTGGCCACATGTGGCTTGTGACTGCGTATTTTCAACCCCACGACTGGGCTGTGTTCCTGAAACATGTCATTTTACACAGATGTGGCTCTGTATGTATTAGCTCCAGTAAATACTCTAAATCTGCAGGGGACAAAAGGAAGGACCTAAACATTCTAGAATAGTTAGTCATAGTTAATCATGAAACAGTATAAATACTAGTGTCTTATTCTCTAGGATATTACCTTTTTAAGAACAGTCTCTTAATGAGCAGTCTCTACATCTGCTGGACCACTACTTATATACAGATAGTCCCTGGGAATTACTACCTCAGCCTAGTGGCCAAAGTAACTCTGCTTCCCCCACAGCCGCTGCTATGAGGATATGTTTCACATGTCCTCCTCATTCCTTTGACCATGCAAAAATCCTTTGAACTTTCTCCCACTGTGGAACCCAAGCAAGGATCCATCGAGTTGTTATGCTAGAAATGATGGCAGAGGGGAAGGAAGGAGAGGCTGGATATCTCCTGTAGCATCATCACCTGAGGCTTCTCCTCTCTCCCATTTCCACTGCTACCTCTCCTCCAGCTAAGTTACAGGATCATGTCAAATCTCTAGCCCCTGTTCCATCCCAACTCTTACAAAGCCTCCAGCTATTTCTTAACTCTTCCTTAGCTTCTTTAGTTAGCTTCCAGGAAATTCACTGACTACAGGTGGCCTCCAAAGTATAGATAACATCACCTGTCTTATCTCCCTCTAACACTCCTCTGGGAAAAATAAAAGGTATTCACAGGAGGCTTTTATGTGGAGCCCCTTTGCTCGCTTTTTCATAAGTTCCAATGAAAACCCTTAGAAAACTTGCAGAGCAAAGAATTGTCCTTGCTGGAACTACTTTCCTCATTTCTCACTAGTCAAGGGCTGAAAGACATAATAGTTGAAAACAAAGAAGGTGGCAGTGGAAAGGGCAGCATGATGCCCAAACCCTAGTCCTCTCAGGGGGAAAAAAAGGGGTGACCAGAAGTCTGATCTGGGTTTTCTAGAAATTTCTAGAAATTTTCTAGATTTTCTAGAATTTCTAAATTTTTCTAAATTTCTAAATTTTCTAGAAATTTCTAGAAATTTTCTAGAAATTTCTCCTAGATAGAAAGTCTTCACCCGTGACAACTCTTCAATTCTTAACATCCTGGAACCCATAACTTTTTGTGGTGTGAATGTGTATACATCTACCTTTCTAGTGTTAAAACTTTGCCAAAACATTAGTCCAAATGTGTCTGAGTAGCAACTCCTACTCAGTAGAAAAGAGACCCTACTGAAATAACTAGAAGATACTACACACTGAACATTTAATGAGTACCTATAATTTTCAGTTTCTGTGCTAAGCACTTAGGTTACTGAGATAAATGACACAGTCTGGACTTCAAATTGCTTCAAAGTTGGTGAAAGGAAAAACAAAGAAATATATAAATAATATTAATGTGACAACTGTTAGAAGAACAGGGCCCTTCCTATAGACTGAGTCTTGAGAACCTAGTAAATTGAAGCAATGTGAAGAAGATAGAAAGGGAATTCTAGGTTAAAGGAGTGAAAGATGCAAATATGAAGAGTGTGAGAAGAATTCAAAAGTAGTTTGATATGGCTGGAATATTGAGTGAAAGATGGAGGAGACAAAAGAGGAGAGGCTGGAGAGGCTGTCATGACTAAATTCTGAATGGCTTTGTCTTACATGCACAGAAATTTGATTTTCTAGCAAAAAAAAAAAAAAAATTGAAGACATTGAAGGATTTTCCCATAGAACAGAGACATGATCAGACTTAACTTTTTAAAGGGTCACTCTGTTTGAATTTTGGATAATGGATGAGGGGTATTTGATCCTAAAGACCAATTAATAG